>NW_024870685.1:3035000-3635000 GCF_019054845.1 Dipodomys spectabilis
GTGAGCAGTTTGCAACCCAAGCGACAGTGGAAGATATTGGACCCTAAACAAACCTGACAATTGCATAAACACAACCCTCTATGACAGATTTAGCAAGGCCTATCTTAGAGATTCTTTTTAGGGACATGATGAAAAAATTTATATTTTAGTTGTGATTACAGAACTCTTTTACACATATCACTCAACCATTAACTATATTTAACATAGTTCCTATTGCTCTAACTTATATTTTCTTGGCTCAGTAAATTGTTTTTTGTTTGTGACAAATTAGCTGTTCAAAAACATAGACATGGGTTTTTAATATTTTTGAAATTACTGTCTGTATAGTGTTGTATGAGATGAGCTTCTCTTTACCATATCAGGAATAAACTTAATCTGATTAAAACTTGGAAAAAGGTAGCTTGTTCTCTCTCCTAGAAAACCATCTATATAAACTTCTTTACATGTAAACAGACCCTCATTTACTTGCAAAAGTCTGTCAGCGAGTCAAACCTAACTCACCCAAGTGAGGTGAATTCTTCTCTCATGCTTCCTTTACATTAAAAATGGTAAGAACTGTTCAGTAATGTGCATACTTTTTAGTATGAAGTGTGACTCCCATTTTAAATAATATAAATCAATTAGAGGAATTAGTTTAAGATGTGAAAGAGCCTTAAAAAGAGTCTTGGACCTTGAAAATTTTCCTGGGTATGAATTTTTGGAGAAATATCCCTTTTCAAAGACAAAGGACCCATTTAAAAAAAATATTGTTCTGGTACTGGGGTTTGAACTCCTGGCCTTGACCTCTATCTGGGCTTTAATTCTCAATGTTTGCTCTACACCACCTGAGCCACACCTTCACTTCTTCCATTTACCACAAGTGGAGAAAAGAATCTCTTAGGTTTATCTACTTGGAATAGCTTCGAATTGCAATTGTCAAATTTGAACTTACCAACTATCTAGGTGTAAGCCCCTGGTGCTGTGCTAGAACTCACTTCTTAAGAATAAAAAAAAATCACAAAAAGAGGAGAAAAAAACATTTGTTCAATTATTTATGTGTTGTCTGATAAACCTAATCACTTGCTACTGGAAGAGAAAAAGAGAAAAGTTAGAGATGAATATGCAGGAGAGAGACACAAAGAAAGAAGAAAGGAAGGGAGGTTAAATGAGGGGAGGGGAGTGGATGGGAGGATACGAGAGGACCAGGTAGCTGAGTAGAATTGTCTACTCCTCACTTAGGTTTTGTTGGACAATCAGTACCTTTGCTTTTATGTAGCCAAAGTTTTTTTTATTTTTGGTATTAGTAAGCTGGGATATAAAATACCAATTTACGGGTAATAACCTGTAAGTGTGCTTCCTTCTGCACCAAGGAAGCCACAGTTAGGTTACTGTCAGAGAGAAGGCAAGAGGAAGCAATTTAAGTGATTCTGAGAAACAATAATTGACATGCCAGGAATGCTCCCTTGTATGGTGTAGTCAAGCATCAATCTTGTTCCCTGCTCCAGTCTTCCTCTCAACAAGAAAAGCAGAAACAGAAGAAGAAGGAGATATCTGAGTAATGATCATCACTCTGTTTACCCTCATCCCTTGGTTTCAAAAAATATAAAGTGAAAGGAGACTTAACCTGAACTAGTGGGGAACATGGGAAGAAAAATTTCAGTCTAACTTATTGTGAAACTTTTAAAATAATTGGAGCAGCATTTCAAATACTGAAATAAAACTTTTTAAATTATTAACAGAAAGTAATTTGAAATTTATCGAAAATTTAGAAGACTACAGGGCTCACTACATAGTGTAAACTGAAAATTAAAACTGATTCCTGCTTCTATCATCAGAAATTGAAGATCATCCCTAAACTTCCAATACTAGGTAAATTACCCTTGATATTCACTTATGCTGTGTGAATATAATTCAGAAAATATGACTTTAAATTTAGACTTCTGAAATGATAAGCGATGGGAATTCAGGATAGATAACATATTGCTAAGAGCATGGAAATTATTTCCCTTCCAACTTCAGTGTGTAGAGAATAAAAATGCTCTATTGGATGGCCCTGAAAGTCCAATTCTAAATTTAGGACAGAAGGTGAATAGTAAAGGAGATCTATCTTAGCCATTCTGAGATTAGTTTTGTGGAGAAATATACTAATTTATGTTGGTCAAACCTGGAAGAGAGGATGTGGCAAGCCCATAGCCAAATGCCAAAGTAGAGATATCTAACAAAATACCATGAATTTGAAACAAGTCTTAAAAGGGGATCTGGGCTAAAAGGGAGTAGAGTAGAAGAATGGAGAGGCAAATGGTGGACTAATACATTCATAACATTCAATGTACACGTCAGAATATAAGTAGGAAACATGAAGGGATAGGTGGGTTTGGGGTAAGGGAAGGAAGAAAAATGTGAAGTTTGACAATAATCCAGATGCACTGTATATTGAAATGCACATACACTCTATTCAACACTGACATGATGAATCAAAACCCCTCTGCACAACTAGCTAAACATAAATTTTTTGAAGTTTTAATATTCAGAGACCAGAGCATAAACCTTTAGAGATTAATAAGAAGAGAATTGGCATATTGTTGAGGCTTGTTTCCCTTTCAATATACAAAATTTAGCGTATCAAGTCTGCTGAAAATGTAAATTTTATTTTGCCTATTCTTTTATGCAAATTGCTTAAAATGTAGAGAACCAAATTCCAATATCCCTTCATTTCCAATAAAAAAAATCTTATGCAGCTTTAAGTTTCTCAGTTATTTCTAAATACCTTAATGCAATGCATTATTGGAACTAATTTGATTCCATATTTAAATTTATTGTTTTGCTGTTGTTGTGAAAGTACTGTACAAAGGGGTTTCAATTACATGGGCAAGATAATGACTACATTTCTTATCAAGCATGGTAGCTTCCTCCTTTGTTTCCCCTTCCCATAACTTCCTGTCCTCTCCCCACTCCCCAACCAATCCTCCCCCCCCACCAAAATTTTAAAGTTTGTTTTCTACATAATGACTTGTACATCTCATTGTTGTAATGGTCAAACTGTATCCCTATTAGTTAAACAATTTGCTTTTTCCCTTCCCCTCCACAAATTATAACAACATCAAGTACGGTGAAAGCAGGGTTTTTTACAGTGGAGGAGGGACATACAAAGCAAAAAAGAAATAATCTTATAAATGTGTTAGAAACAATCGCATTACAGGAAAAATAAACAATTGAATATATATCTTAGGTTTCATTTCCCTAACATCAACTTGTCTGACAGTTTCTGTTTGTCTCAGACATATACTAGTTATTGCAAATAAGGGAAAACATGGCACTTAATGTTTCTTTGGGCCTGGCTTACATCACTTAATATATTTTTTTTCCTAATCTTTCCATTTCCTAACAAATGGAGCAATGTCATTCTTTCTGATGGAGACATAGAATTCCAGTGTGTACATTTACCACATTTTCGTGATCTACTCATCTACTAAGGGTCATCTGGGTTGATTCCATATATTAGCTATGGTAAATAATGATGCAATAAACATAGTTGTGCTAGAAGCTCTAGTGTGGTCTTGTTTGTGAACATTTGGGTAAATACCCAAAGTGGGATTGGTGGGTCATAGGGGAGCTCTATGTGAAGACTTTTGAGGAACCTCAATAATTAATTCCAAACTGGCTGAACAAGTTTAGACTCCCATCAACAATACATTCATGTTCCTTTCTTTCCACATCCCCTCCAGCATCTGTTGTTATTAGAGTTCTTGAATTTTGCTATTCTAACTGGCATGACGTGGTATCTCAATGTTGTTTTGATTTATATTTCTTGTATGACTAGGGAGGTTGAGCATTTCTTCATTTGTCTACTGGCCATCCTTCTTTCTTCTTTAGAGAACATTCTCTTTAAGTCTTTAGCCCACTTATTTATCTTCTTTGAAGATTTTTTGGGGGGGATTTAATTTTTGAGTTACAGGTATATTTTAGATAAGAGACCCTTGTCCATTTTATGGCTAGTGAAGACCTTCTCCCAATCCGTAGGCTTTCTATTAATCTTGCTAGCTATGTCCTTTGCCATGCAGAAGCTCTGCAATTTTATGCAGTCCCATTTGTCCAACTTTTCTTTGATTTGTTGTGTTTCCAGGTCTCTACTAAGAAAATTTCAGCCTGTGCCAACAAGACCTAGGGTTTCTCCTATTCCATCCTGTAATGTTTTCAGAGTGTCTGCTTTGACTCTGAGGTCTATGATCCATTTGGAGTTGATTCTGGTTCAGGGTGATACATATGTATCTTGCTTTAGTGTTCTACAAGTTGTTTACCAATTTTGCCAGCACCAATTACTGAAGAAGCTGTCTTTCTTCCATTTTATTTTTTAGCTCCCTTATCGAAGATTAGATGGCTATAGTTCTGTAGGTTCATTTCTGGGTTTTCAATTCTATTCCATTGGTCCTGAGGTCTTTCTTGTGCCAGTACCAAGCTGTTTTGATTACTATGGCTATGTAGTTGAATTTGAATTTGTATTGATATTCTTCCAGCACTGTTCTTTCTGTTAAGGATCATTTTTTGCTATTCAGGGTCTTTTATTGTTCCATATGAATTTTTTGAGTGCCTGTTCTATTTCCTTGAAGAATGAGGTTGGAATATTGATAGGAATCACCTTGAATTTGTAGATAGTCTTCGGAAATATTGCCATTTTCACAATGTTGATCTTTCCAATCCAGAAGCATGGGAGTTTTTGCCACTCTCTAAGTTCAGTTTTGATTTCTTTTTTCAGTTTTTTAAACTTTTCATCATAGATACTCTTCACTTCTTTGGCTAATTCCTAGGTATTTTACTTTTTGTGGAGCTATTACGAATGGAGTTGCTTTCCTAATTTCAGCCACACTTTTCTTATTGTTGGCATACACAAAAGCTATTGATTTTTGAGGATTAATTTTACACCCTGCTACTTTGCCCAAGTTTTGAATCAGCTTGAGTAATTTTGGAGTGGACTCTGTGCGATTCTTTAATTACAAGAACATTTCATCTGCAAAGAGGGAGAGTTTTACTTCTTCTTAACCTATTTGGATCCCTTTTATATTTTCACCTTGTCTTATTGTTGTAGTTAGTCATTCAAATACTAGATTGAAGAGAAGTGGAGAGAGTGGGTATCCTTGTCTCATTCCTGAGTAAGAGGAAATAGCTTTAGTATTTCACCATTAAGTAAAATGATGGCTATAGGTTTGTCATATACAGCCTTTATTGTATTGAGGAATGTTCCATGGATTCCTAATTTTTCCAGAACCTTCATAATAAAGGGGTGTTGGATCTTGTCGAATGCTTTTTCTGCATCTATTGAGACAACCGTGTGGTTCTTATCCTTGCTGCTGTTGATGTGATGAATTATATTAATTGATTTGCATATATTAAACCAGCTTTGCATCCCTGAAAGGAATCCTGTTTGACCCTGATGTATGATTTTTTGGATGAATTGTTGAAGTCAAGTGGCCAAAATTTTGTTGAGAAACTTTGCATCAATGTTCATAAACGAAATGGGTCTATAGTTCTCTTTCCTTGATGAGGCCCTTCATGGTTTTGGGATGTGTGTTATGATGGCCTCATAAAATGAGTTCATTAGTGAACTTTCTCTTTCAGTTTCATTGAAGAGTTGGAGGAGTATTGGTGTGATCTCTGCTTTGAAAGCCTTATAGAATTATGCTGTAAAACCATTTGGTCCTGGGCTTTTCTTACATGTGAGGTCTCTTATTGCTGGTTCTATTTCAATGCTTGGTATAGGCCTTTTAAGATAGTTTGACTCATCTTGGCTTAGTTTCGGCATGTCAGTATTTGCTAGGATAAGGTCCATTTCTGCCAAGTTCTCAAACTTATTAGTTTAAAGGTTTTAGAAGCATTCCCTTATAATGTTCTGAATCTTAGTTGTTTTTCTGATATTTCCATTCTTATCTCTGAGTTTATTTGGGTGTGTTCTCTTCTTTTTCTGTTAAGTTTGCTAAAAGTCTGTCAATTTTGTTAAATGTTTTGAAGACTCAATTCTTTGGTTTCTTAATTCTTTCTATTTTTTTTTTTACATTACAATTCATTTAATTATGATTTAATTTTAATTATCTATTTGCGTCTACTGGATTGTATTTATCTTGCTGCTCTTTTTCAAGGAGGCTCGGATGTCTCATTAAATTGGTTTCACATCTCTCCAATTTGTTGATGTAGGAACGCAGAGGTATAAACTTGCCTTTGAATACTGTGTTTGCTGTGTCCCAGCGGACACAGCAAATTGGTGTGTTCATTTTTGTTGAATATCATGAACATTTGAATTTCCTTTCTAATCTCTTCCATGACCCACTCGTGATTCAGTAGTGTGTTGTTCAGGATCCATGTACTACATGACTTTTTTTTGTGGCTTTTGGTGTTGAGCTCTAATTTTATTCCCTTGCGGTCTGAGAGAATGCAAGGTATAACTTCAATGTTTCTGAATTTGGACAAGTTTGCTTTGTGGCCTAAAATGTGGTCTATTTTGGAAAATGTTCCATGTGCTGTGGAGAAAAACGTATTGTCTAATGCTGCTGGGTGAAATATTCAGTAGATGTTTGTTAAATCTACTTGGTTTATGCAGTTTTTTATATCTGTGGTTTCTCTATTGAGTTTTTGCGAAATTCAGCTATCTAGTGGGGAAAGTTCTGTGTTAAAGTCCCCAACAATTAATGTCTTTGGATCTATGTGGGATTTGAGGGAAAATAGTGTTTCTTGGATAAATTTGGGTGCTCCGTTGTTTGGCAAATAGATATTTAGAATTGTAATATCCTCCTGAAGGGGTAATCCCTTAATTAGTATGTACCGAACTTTTCACTAATTTTAATTAAAAGTCTATTTTATCTGACATTAGGATTGCAACTCTTTCTTGTTTATGGGGACCATTTGCTTGGTAGATTTTGTTCTAGCCTTTATAATTGAAAATGTTTGTATTTGTGGCCAAGAAGTGAATCCTGAAGGCAGTAGATAGAAGGATCTTGCTTTTTAATCCAAGTAGACACACTTTGTTGCTTAATTGGAGAATTAAGTCCGTTAATGTTGAGAGATAGAACTCAGAGGTATTTGGGAGTTCCTGCCATTTTATCCAACTTGTTAGGGGCTGCCGCAATTGTATTCTTCTTATGGTTCTTGGATTCTCAGTTTGGGTGCTGTTTCTTGGCCTTTATTGTGGTCTTGTTGGTTTTCTCTGTGTAGGACATCTTTAAGATTCTTTTGTAGGGCTGGTTTGGTAGAGATATATAGTTTCAATTTTTCTTTGCCATGGAAGTGTTTTATTTGACCTCCGATTATTAAGGAGAGTATAGCTGGGTAAATTATTCTTGGTTGACTCGTGTTTGTCTTTATGGCATGGCTTACATCATTCTAGGCTCTTCTTGTTTTGATTGTCTCTGCTGAGAAATCTGAGGTGATTCTAATTGGTTTCCCTTTACAGGTGATTGATCTTTTCTCCATGACAACTTTAAGGATCTTTTCCTGGGTCTGAATTGATCCTGTGCATATTATAATGTGACAATGGGATATCCTGTTCTGGTCTGGTCTATTGGGAGTTCTAAAAGCTTCTTGTATCTGAATAGGCCTATCTTTTTGCATGTTTGGGATGTTCTCTCCTAGGATCTTGTTAAACAAATTTCCTAGACCATTGACTTCTGGCTCTAGGTGCTCCTCTACACACATTTTCCTCAGTTTAGGCCTTGTAATGGTGCCTTCCAAGGGTTGAATGTTGAATAGATCTATCATATTTCTTGGATTTGTCTTGGATGGTTGTATGTTCTTTCTCTATAATATCTAGGCTGTCTTCTATCCTCAGGATTCAGTCTTCTGCATGGTCTATCCCACTATCCAGACTTTCTACTATTTTTTATTTCCTTATAGTTGTTGGGCTTTTATGGCTTCAAATACTTTGTTGGATCTTTGTTTTAGATCTTGTATGAAATTCTTTACTTCCTTAATTTAGTGTTCAGTGTTTATTCTCAAATCACTTAGTTGATTAGTTATGGTTTCCTTGGACTCCCATTTCTTCTGTTGGGATCCATTCAGCATTCCCTTTGTGGACTCCCTGACTTCTTTCAGCTCTCTGTTTATGGATTGCATGAATGCCTCTAGTGATCTCTGTCTATTCTCATCCCGCTCTCTCATTTTCTGTATTACTCTTTGATTAGCTTCCTCACGTCCATGCAATTCTTGTAGTTCTCTTTGTTTGATCTCAGCCTGCTCACACAATTCCTTTATTTGTTTTTGAGTGTAGTCAAACTGCTCAGGCAATTCCTTTATGTATCTTTGAGTAGCTTCCTCACGCCCATGAGCTTCCTGTTTTGATCTTGGTTTGCCTCCTCTCTCTCCCTATCATGATCACACAGAGTACATTGCAGGTTTTCAATCTTTTCATTTACCATAATTACCATTAGTATTTGTAGAGCTTTTGGGGAGCTCTCTTCTGGATTATTCATTATCTGTTCTGTCCACTGATTATCATGAGTGGAGTTGAGATACCCGGACTTGCCAGTTTTCTTGTGATTTTCCAGCTTATACTGCCCATTTGGGATGAGAGTAACACCAGTTTGGTCCTAGAAAACTATCTTAAGGCAAGCATCAACAAAGTCTTTAGTTGCACAGTCCAAAGCCTGCAGATATAATCTAGTTCAACAGATATACTTTTCAAGATCAAACAACTATGTATTAATAGGCTACGAACCACAAAGAAGAATTTGGCAAACAAGAAGTTATTAGGTTTAGTGAGAGATATGGGTATAAATAGGAATAGGTGGATGTGGAAAGGTAGAAGGAGAGCTAACTTAGTCCTAATCTCAAAGCAGGAAATAGGTTGGATAGATTGATAGTAGAGACGAGGGAAAAAAGAAAGAGAAAAAAAGACAAGGAAAATTAGTAAAAAAAATTAAAAATTAAAAAGTGAAACCCTTAAAAATTATGCAAATTAAAAACGTAATGTTCAGCGAAGGACGGGAATAAGATAAGAGAAGGGGAGGAATAGAAAGGAGACGTGAAAAATTAAAAAATAAAAATGTGTAAATTTTATATATGTATATAGAGGTAACACGGCTATTAAGGAATTTAAGTCTAAAAGGTTTTGAATTCAGTAATAATTTTCTGGATTAAGTGTGTATACAATGGGGGATAAGGTCTAATAATTGACTACAGGTATATCTGAGAATGAGCAGAAAAGCGATTAAATCATGCAAAGAAGAACAAAAGAGAAGAAAAAGTGAAAAGAATGAGAAAGAAAGGAAAAAACGATCAAAAGGTCAGTAGAGCTAAACAAATATGAAAAAAAGCACACACACACACACATACCCCTAAAATAAAAATTATAAGAAGAAGAAAAAAAAGTTAATAGAAAACAATTTTTTAAAGTTAAAAATTAAAAATGTTAAAAAATTTTTAAATAAAATGTACCAAAAAAAGAGTTCTTTCCTTTTTGGGGGTGAGATGGGAAGATCCTGTATCTCCCTTGTGTCCATTACCAGTCTCTTGTTGGAGTCTCTGGTCTGATTGTGGTGTTTGATTTTCCTGTAGCTTGGTTGTTTTTTTAAGTCAGTTTGTTTGAGCAGGCAGAAAAATGCTTTGCTTTACCTAGGATTTTGTCATCCGCCTCCCAGGCTACTTCAATGGGAGGGAGATCTGCTTTGAATATCACAAAAGAGGGTGATGGCTGTTTCTTCTAGGTTGAAGATTCTGTGGTGGGGCTAGGTTCTGGGTTGAGTTGAGGTCTTTTAGCAAACAGTAGCTTTTCCCTGAGGGGCTAGCATCTGAGGCAGTCACAGAGCCCAGTCCAGGAGCCATCCTCAATGTTTAATGTTACTGAATTTCAATTGATTATCTAGGCTGCTGTAGGGAGGGGCAGCCTCTGGCTCTGTTTACCCAGTGATGAAAGCCACTCCTGGGGCTGGCACAGGCCCAGGCTGGATGACTTTCTTCTGGGTGGAGCTGAGCCTGGCAGGTTAGGTTAGTTTCCTGTGACCTGCTAAATGACTTTTTGTTTTCATCCAAGGACTGATTTGGAGGTAGATTCTCAGCCACGCCTTTGCCAGTATCAAAGATGGAGATCTCCAGTAGTGGGCAGGTAGGGGTGGCCTTCCCTTCTCTGCTCTCTGAGAAGGAATGAGGAAGTCAGGCTTCTACTCAAACAGGAGTCTGATTCCTGGGTCATCTCTGGTCGACGATCTGAAGGATGAAGATATCTGCTCCTTGTCAGTTCTTGCTGGTGTTGAGTAGAATCCTCTCTCCTGCTGCATCTGGTGCCTTTGTCCTAGACTCTCTGTGTTGCAGGTATGGTGGCTACAGACATCACTGCCCCCACCACAGCAGCTCCGGCTACTGGCAAGTGCTCAGATTTGTCTCCTTGGCTGGATTTTCCCTCTCTGGCCTAACTCTCTGTACTGTGTTGGCACACTTGGTGTGATTCTCTTGCTTAGGACTCTTCACTGGAGCACTAATACTGCTTTCTATATGAGAGCTTGTTTAGCTTCCAGCTTCTCCTCTGCTATCTTCCCGGAACCCTAAATTTAAATTTAAATGATAAATTCTTTTAAAATCGTTTCACTAGGGCACAGGTATGGATAGATAAGTGATGTGGGCAGAATCAGAATTATTCAGAAGGTTGTAAATGGATGCTTACGTAGTTTTCTCTCGGCTGGATCATAGAATAGAGACTGTCCTAATTGGAACAAGTTAGCCTTCCGAGGTTTTCTGCATATAAACACGGCATCAACATTTTATTAGAGGATTATTCAAGATTAGCTATATGTTGATTGATAATGACTGATCATGACAGAAAGTTGACGGAAAACCATCTACACTTCAGTGAGGTTCTGATTTGTGCTTCACAAACTGTTATGAAAGCTCTACATGAGAAATCTAGCAGCCACATTTCTAAAAAGTCCTTGGGTTGTTACACTTTCTGATATTATCTCAATCCAAGTACTTCTCCTTGGAGTTCCATACTGTTCAATGATGCTGTATTAGCTCCTTGTTACAATTTGCAGGCTGGGGGCTGGCAAGGTGGCTCAGTGGTAGAGTGCTTGCCTTGCATGCATGAGGCCCTGGGTTCGATTCCTCAGCATCACATAAGAAAAAAGAAAAAAGCCGGAAGTGGCACTGTGGCTCAAGTGGTAGAGCACTTCCCTTGAGCTGAAGAGCTGAGGGACAGCGCCCATGCCCAGAGTTCAGGCTCCACGACCAGACCTCCCCCCCCAAAATAAATAATTTGCAGACTGGTCTTTTTAATGAAATTTGTGCTTATCAAAATTGCTCTCCAAATTCCATCCACAAACTGCATACAAAATTTATCTGAAAAAATTTGTATCTGTTGATAGTGCATATACTTTTAGTTTCATTACAAATATAGAATGTAGTAAAAATTCTCATAGCAATTATACCGCACTAGCTTGTGGGCAGGCTCTAATGTAAATAATATACTGTGTTCATGTAGAGATTTTGAGTATCCAAAGTAATAAGCCTGTGGTCCTAAAACCAATACCTTACTTATATTGAGTGACAAATACCACTTCATGTATAGACACGTTTTCCTTGTATCTTTTTAATACATATTTTTATTATAAATACTGTACAAAGGGGTTACAGTTACATAAGTAAGGTAATGAGTACATTTCTTATTGAGCATTGTTACCCCCTCCTTTGTTTTTACCCTACCATCCCTTCCCTTCACTCCTCCCCACCTCCCGCCTTCACCCATCCTCTGATAGAGTGTCTTGTATATCTCATTGTTACAATGGGTCAACCAGTATCCTTTCCTCATATCTTAAATGAAGAAATGCTGGCTTGATTTATGCTGATTCTACTTTTGTAGACACATCTAAAATCACTGGCCAAGTCCAAGAGCACATAAATGAAATGGCATCATTTTTTTGTCAGTTGGTATAATTGTGTTCTACACATTTATTGACAGGTTACAAATTACTCTCAAACTTTAAAACATTAAAAATACTTTCTTTTTTTTTCTTATTTTCTTGGCCAGGAAATCAGCAAGACCTCAGTCAGCATTTCTCTCATAGGAATTTTCACATAGGTTAGTTAAATGTATATGTAGAGCCCAGTTTTCGGAGGACTCACTCATCTGCCTAGGAATTCATGCTGGCTGTTGGAAAAAGAGCTCAAGTAATGATGCCATTTAAATCCTTATAACTTTACTCTTTACCAGGGTATTCTCTTGCTACTTTGGTTGTTGGTTGGTGTCTACAAGACTAAGAATTCCGTGAGAAGAAGGGAGACACCATATGACTTATACCCAATTGACTTGCTATCACTTGTACAGCATTTTGTAAGTCAAATCTCTCTAAAACTACCAGTTTTAAGAGATAAGAGGAGTGTTAAAAGAACTCTTAGAGACAAATACATCTTCAACACATATTGTTCCAAGTATTCCGTTTAGGCATATTCAACAAATGGTGAAACTTATGTTGGCTGTAATTATGTGTCTTTCTCCATGTGTGCATGTATACATGTGTATATGTATGTGTGTGAATAGTAACATACATGTGTACATTATGGCTTATATCATCATTTATTCCTTGCTAACAAATAAAGTAAGGAATCCCTAAAGTTTTAACAGAAACTGTGTAGTTAAAGTCTTAACTCTTCACTCTGCTTCCTTACACAAAGACTTTGCAACTCCTCATTAATAAAGTTTCCATAAACTCTGAAATGTACATACTTAATGCTTAATGTCGGCTACCATAAATCTTAAATACTTTATAGAAAAGTTTTATACTTGCCAAATAGTCCTTTTTTTTGGCATATATAAGCAAAATCCCCAAAGTAAGCATATTTAAAACATTAAAACTTTTAACAAACCTTAACACTTTCTGCAATGTTCATTTTGACAGGTGCCTTGTATAGAATAATTGAATTCCTCCTCATACACATCTCTTGAACAATAAATATCCAGAATTATTTTGTTTTTGGTATGTCTATCTTGATTTTATTCTTAAATGTGTGCTTATGTAAGAAATACATGATTCTAAAATTTCACAACAATTCTTTTGAACTTAATTTTGTTGAATTGTCTAGTTTAATAAAATCAATGAAAATTATACTTTATATAAAAAATGTTTTATGCTCAATTTAGCATCACATACACTAACATTGGAACAATACAGAGAAGATTAGCACACCCCAGGCGCAAGGATGACATGAAAATTTGTGGAGCGTTCCATATTTTTTACAACAGATGCTGAAAGGTATGTGGCCACAAGGGAACCGTACTGCATTCTTGGTGGGAGTGTAAACTTGTTCAACTACTTTGGAAAGTAGTATGGAGTTTCCTCAAAAGACTCCACATAAACTCCTCTATGACACAGTAATCCCACTTCTGGGGATTTACCCAAATGATCATAATCAAGACCATACTAAAACTACCAGCACAACTATGGTTATTGCAACATTATTTACGATAGCTAAGATATGGAATCAACCCAGATGCCCCATTAGATGAATGGATCAAGAAAATGTGGTATATATACACAATGGAATTCTATGTCTCCATCAGAAAGAATGACATCTCCCAATTTGATAGGAAATGGAAAGACTTGGAAAAAAAATTATTGTGTAAAGTAAGCCAAGTCCAAATAAATACACGTCCCATGATTTCCCTTATTTTCAATAACGAATATATGTCTTGGATAAGCAGAAAAGTTCAAAAGATATGTGCATATATCCAGATAAGATGATGTTAAAGAAAGTGAACGCCAAGGTAGGGACACAAGTGGTTTTTTTTGTTTCTTGCTATTGTTTCTAACGTACTTATAATGTGCGATGTCATTTTTTTTGTTTCTTTGTATGTTTCTCCCCATGCTATAACCCCTGTTTTCTCTGTATTTGAAGTTGGTGCACTTACATCTTGTATGTATGCTTCTCTAATTTGGGGAGGGGAAGGGAAAAAAATGCTCAAATAGGGATACAGGTTGACCCATTGTAACAATGAGATGCACAAGACACTATGTTGAAAAATGAACTTTACAATTTAGGTGTAGGAAGGAAGGGTGAGGGGAGTGTACTTGTGGAGGTGGGAGGGAAGGGATGGTAGGGGAAATACAAAGGAGGAGTTAACAATGATTGTTAGGAAATATACTAGTTTCCTTGTTCATGTAAATGTGGCCCCTCTGCACAGTATTATTACAATAAAAAACATATAAAATGCTCTGAGATGGAAGAGTTTATTTCCTCTATTTTACCCATATAATATCGTTAACAAAGAAATTAATGCAGAACACTGATATGAAGGTAATTTGAATAAATGTGTGTGTGTGTGTGTGTGTGTGTGTGTGTGTGTGAGTGAGTGCGGCACCGCACAATCAAACACATGCGTGCGTGCAAACACACGCCATGCATGTATATTGGCGTGCTGAGAGTTTAAAATCAGGTCTTCAAGGTCTTGCTAGGCTTTTACTATCTAGCTACAATATAAGCTACATTTCAATTCCTGGCTTTTTGCTAATTCATTAAACTTCTTGAAAAATAATTTCATGACGTGTTTTTTTTGGCCCTGATTGGCGCCCAAGTGTTATCCACAGATCTCAGTCTCCTGAGCAAATATTCAGAGTAGATAGGATTATAGGTGTGACCAGCCAGAACAAGGCTTTTAGAATAATTTTTAAAATAAAAGAAAATTTACTTCAAGGGAGCCTGTTTTATCATCTCCTAATTTGAAAGCCTTTTGGAGTGATTTTATGATAATTTAATTTGTTTGGGGATTGTTAAAAGATAGAAAGTGATGATATTTAAAAGTTTTAGTACTTTTTAAAAAAGAAACTGGAACTGTGGGACAGAAGAAATTTGGCTGTCTTCGGACATCAATTTATAAGCTCAGCTCTGTGCATGATATCCCAATGTCACCAACGCAGTCTGTGTTGAAGACAAAATGTGACAGAAAACAATCACCATGGGCAATATTTGCTACGCTCTTATTTCTTGGGCAATATGAATATTGAATTGAGAGTATAAAGAATGGAGAGATTTTACCCACGTTTTTGGTATTGCTGAAAGACTTTTGGAAACTTTGACTCATTTCCTTCCTCACTGTGTGTGTCTTTGGGCCATGCACTTACTGTCTTTAACTACAATTTTTCCCAACACTACAATGGTAATAACATTAGCATTATAGCAAATGTTATCTTAAGAATTAAGAGAATAATACTTGTGAAACACTTAACATAAACCTATGAATGATCTTTGAGTTTAGCCACCATTCTTTTTAAAATACTAAAAAGAATGTGAAAAGTAGTACAGAAACCATTACGTGTAGTGTGAGCAACCAGGAGTAATATCTACTGACCATGCTCTGTGTCCAAGGAAGCCAGGTGTATAACTTCTTATGCTGTAAATCAAACTGGTTATCTTATGTCATGATAGTGTAAAAATATCAGGGACAGAACGATGAGGGAATGTTGTAGACTGAGGTGAAATCCATATGAAAATGTGCAAAACTGATAAAACATGGAAGTATCTGAGCAGTATGTTGTGTTTTACATCATTTAAGTTACATCGCAAAGATAAGGAAGACCTAGAAGAATAAAATGTCTTTTTGATAGTCTATCATAGGTCCTTAGAAGGATGAACACTTTCCTCATTCTTGTAGAGGCATCGTCAGATGAGGGGAACTATATTTTTTGTTTGCTTCCTTCCATTTATTCTTCAGTTTGAAATCTGAAGAACATGAGACTGAAAGAAACCAAGTGAAATTAGCCATGTAGCCTTTAGAAAGAACAATCAAAGAAAAATAAATAAAATATATATAGCCTTGTAAAAGGTCTAACTACATTGAGTTATATAGTCTCAAGCGTTAACAGAAAATGATTTAAAAAATATCATGTTAATAAAAATTTAAAAATGTTTGGAGCTGCTTAATCTTTTTCCTTTCTACTACTATGAATTAATTATTGATTTTCTATAGAGAGATTAAAGATCAGATTAATAAGAAACTTGATTAAAATGGACAAAAGTTCTGAATAGACATGTTTTCCAAAAAGCCCTGAAAATCGCCTGTGGATTTACAAATTTGTATTTAATACAACTTCTATGCTGGCTTAATGCTTTGTGAGCAAAAGTCATTAGAGAAATGCAATTCAAAATTGTTATGATATTACTTCTTAACTATTATAACTCTCATCAAAAATATCCAAGGGACCAGGTGTGGTGGTAAAGGCTCGTAATTCCAAGTGATTGGAGGATGGAGTAAAAGGATTTGAGTCTAAGGCCAGTCTTGGGTACTGCACACAGTAAAAACCTGCCATTTAAATAAACTCAAAAGGTAATAATGTTGGCTGGCGACACCATGGAGAAAAGGAAATTTTCTACACTCTTGGTCAAAATACAGGTTAGTGTTCTCATTGTAGAAAGTAGTACTCAGTTTTCTAAAGACATCCAAAGTTGAAATATCATCTGACCCACCAATCGCGTGATTATTTCTCTCTGTTTAACTCATAAATATATCTGTAGTTCATTGTTATTCACATTATTCACAACAACAGCCAAGATATAAATCGAAGTCCAGTGTTCAACTACAAACTAATAAAGCAACTGTGGTACATGCATAAATACCTTTTTCTGTTGATCCCAAAGTATTTTTTATTATTTTCCTGTTTCCATTTGATTAACCTCCAAATTGGAAATCCAGATATATGATTTAATTTAACCAAAACTACTTATTGAGTATAAGGAACTTCTACTCTCTACATTCTTCCCACTAAGATCACCAAATATGGTGAGTCTGAAATAGTCTATTTTTGATCTATGTTAATATTCTTTACAATATGAGTGAAATGTTTAAAAAGTAATATTTGTTTTAGCTTAATTGCTCTGAAGAGACAATAAATGATATTATCAAAGCTTAAAAATGATTTGATTTAAAATTTAGAATTCCGGAAATGGTTTTGACCACTCTGGTTACTGGAGCTTTCACTACAACCTCATGAGACAATTTATACTGATAAAGCAAAAATCTGAGGTTAGACATTTATGAATAAAAAAATCATGTCATTCTGAATATGTAGAGCTACATATAAAACATAAAAAATTTAGCTTTTAAATACCTGAATATGCTAGTACATTTAATTGCAGGGTAAATACTAGTTCTGAAATTAGATAAAATTGCACTTATTTTGAAATATAAACCTAAGTATTTATTAGAATAAAAGAAAATGTTTAAAATATCACTCATTCAAGAAATAAGATGTAGAGTTAGTTGTTTTTCATGCCAATTAAGTTCTCTAAACTTACTACAAATATAGATTAGTAAAACTAATTCATTGCTTTGTAGGGAAATAGCAATCCCGTTTCCTAAAACTCATGAAAATAACTTTTTCTGAAACAATTGCTAAGTAACTGTTTTATATTGTTTTGTCATGGAATCTTATTCGATAAATTTTTATTCATTAAGTTAAATAATTGGACAAAAATATAAATTATGCATAAAAAATGTTTAACACGAGTTTATTTTTTCAGAAGACAGATCATGGCTCTCTTAAAGAACACTAGAAGGCAGTGTTCTTTATTAATTTTTAGTTATTTTGTTAATGGATATTATTTGTCAGAAGTGACAATTCCATAATATATTTAACATATTTGATTATACTCCCTCTATTTCCTTCTCATTACTCGTTCCTCCAAAGATCTTCTGTTATTCACATAAAATTACATCTTCATATATGCACATATAAACTAAATTGGAAGATTTAAGCTAAACTGCAAGTTAATTCAAGATGTACAGCGAATTAATAGGATTAACAAAAACCTGAATATCTTTTTGTTAACTTTTGAATTGAGCTATTATTATTATTATGGTTAAGGTTAGGATCCCAGACAGAATTAGAATTAGGATTAGAGAAATAGAAAATTTAGGTTCATCAAATGATGACCCATTGCAACAATGATACTCACAAGACACTATGTTGAAAATGAAGTTTACACCAAGGGGAGGGAGGAGAAAAGGAATTGGGGAGGGATGGGGTAGTGGGAGAACAAGAAAGAAGTGGGTTACAATGCTCAACAAAAAACGTAATCCTTACCTTATACATGTAACTAATCCCTCTTTAAAGCATCTTTGCAACAAAATAAAATTTTTAAAAAATAATAAAAAATAAAACCTGACAGGAAATAGAAAAACATTTAAAAATTTATGTTCAAAATGCAAGTAAAATTTAGACCTACACGCTGAGCAAGAGTTAGGATAAATATGAAAAAAGTGGCTTGCTATTAACACGATGATTCGGTTATATGTAGGCTTAGGATTAGGCAAGGTGTGCCAGTTAGAGCGGGGTTAGGATGAGAAAAACATGTAAGACATTGTGTAAAACTGCCACATATTTTAAGAAGAATGAATGGCAAGAATGATTGAAAACCAGTCTCTGTTACTTTAAACGTTCAGATATAATTTGGTTTAAAGTGTGAGATACTTTTTTGTTCCAGTTAGGGTTAGGGAAGGATAAGCTTTAAGGTAAATTTTAGTTTTCCAATTAGAAGTAGAAGCCAAAAAAATGTGCGATTGAATAGAATCTAAACAATTTTCCTTACATTAACCAATTGGTGTTAAATTCCGAATGTGATTTGGATTAGGTTTCTGGTTAACCGGTGTTGAGGATAGAGAAATGGGTTAAACTAGTGGCTCGCACCTATTATCCTAGCCACTCAGGAAGCTGTTTTCTGAGGACCGCAGCTCAAAAGTAGCCCAGGCAGGAAAGTCCATGAGACTTTTATCTGAAATTAACCACCATAAAACACAAAAGCGGTGCTATGGCTCAATTGGTTGAACGCAGACCTTGAGCTAAAAAACTCAGGAATCATGCCCTGGCCCAGAGTGCAAGCCCCATGACCGACAAAAAGAAAAAAAAAAGAAATGTTAAATATTAAGTAAAGGTGAACCTATTTTTCAGATTCCAGGAATTCAAGAAAAGCTGGGATAATGGACGTACAATGTATTTCTTAATATCAGGATTTGAGATCAATGGGTATAATGATTCCTGTTATGGAACAAAATACATTCAAAGTTAAGAGTGAAAAAATCCGTAGGGTTTACCAAAAACCTGCAATTTATTTCAAGAATTACCAGTGGAATTTCAGTTAGGCTTGCACAAAACGAGCATTTTTCATACATTTTAGAATTGGGATATGATTAGTGTCAAGGTTATGGTTAGGATTCCAGCCATGGTTAGGCTTGGAATGAAGGAGAAAATAAATGAGGGTCAAATTGAAGGTAAATTTTAATATAAGCCTGATAAGAATTAGAATGAATGTAAACTAAAGTATTGCTTTTAATATTAGAATCTACTTACAATTAGGCTGATGGTTATTCTCAATGTTCCAGTTAAGAAAAATTAAGTTTTGGGTTAGAAAATGACTAAGATATTGGAAAAATTGTAACCTATGTTTGGAAGGATGAATGAAAACTAGTGTACTTGTGTGTTAGTATTGTCATATAATTTGGATTAAGATTAGGGTCAGTATTTTCTTTTGATTATATTTACTGATTATATTTACTGTTATGAATAAGAAAGCTTTTAATATAAAATTGTGTTCACTAACAAGTAAAAGCAAATATGTGAGGCTGAATAGTAACTAGAACATTATCATTATATTTATTCCTTAGTGATCATTCTTGTAGTGATTAATGAGAGTTTTCCAGTCAGGTTTATGTTGAGAGTTAGCGTTAAGTAATGGACTAGATGGTAAGAAAATCTGAAACTGTTTTCAGATACAGTGGTTCAGGAAAAGGTAGAATCAATGGAAACTACAGTATTTTCCTGGTAGAATTTGAAGACAAGTAATGTAATGGTTCATGTTAGGGAACAACATAACTTTCGAGGTAGAGTCAGAAAATTTGCGTGAATTAGGGCAAACTGAAACTCATTTCCAGAGTGAAAACTGGAATATTCATTAGAATGATTAAAAACTAGAGTATTTTTCTTAAACATTGGAATTGGATTATCATTAAGGTGAAAGTTAGGTTTTTAATTCCAGCTAGGCTTACTGTAAACATTAGGGAAACGGAAAATTTAGGGTCAAAGTGAAAGTAAATCTTAGAATAACAAGTAGAGTTAGAATTAGGATGAATGTGGAATAGAAAACTGCTAATAATATTACGATTAGAGTATGATTTGGGTGAGGGTTAACATCAATATTCCAGTTAGGGTTAGGGTTACAATAAAGACAAGATAATGAGTGAAACTACAAACTATTTTTAGAAAGATGAGTTGAAGTTAGGATGAATAAAAACAAATGTATTTGTGTGGCTTTTAGACTCTAAAGGCCATTAGTTCTAGGTTTAGGTTTACTTTCCTAATTCCGCTTAGGCTTAGGGTTAGGGAACGGTAAGCTTTAAGGTAAAACTGAGTTTCTACTAACACTTTCAAGTAAAGTAAGTGCGAAATTTAACAAAAACTACAGAGTTTCCCTAATTTTCCTATTCAGGGTTCAATAGGGTTAAATTTAGAGTTAGGTTTCTAGTAAGGTTTAGATATATCATTAGGGTTTGGAAGGAGAGTAGATTTTAAGTAAACCCACAGCTTCTTTTTGGATATACAGGAGTTCAGTAAAAGTTAAGATCAATGGAAACTATGGTATTTTTCATGATATGCGAATTTGAGGTTAATGATTCCTAATAGAGAACAAGATAGATTTCAGAGTCCAGGTTAGGAAATCTGTAGGATTTGGAGCAAATTGCAAATCATTTCAAAGACAATGGGTATCTGTAAGGATGTATCTAAACTGGAGTAATTTCCATTAATTTTAGGATTGGGTTACTATTATCAGCACGGTAACTCTTAGGGTTTTGACCAGGATTAGAGTTAAGATTAGGGAAATTGAAGGTTGAGAACTTGAGAGACTTACTTCATTTGTGTATATATATGAACTATTCTAAGGCTTTAACTCAAGGCTTGGGTTCTGTTCTTGAGCTTTATTCTGTAGGCTACGAGCCACGAATCCACTTCCAGCTTTCTTTGGCAGTGAATTGGAGACCAGAATCGCACAGACTTCCCTATCCAAGCTGATACTGAACTGAGATCCCCAGACCTCTGACTTCTGATTAAAGTTAGAATTAAAGGCATGAGCTACTATTGCCGGGGAAAGTGCTTGACTTTTATTGATTGTTTTTACTTATGTTCAAGATCAAGTCTTGAATTCAATATCTGAGAGCGTTGGTCACGAGGTAGCCAATGCCACTTGAACCATATCAACTAAAATGATTATGTTAAATAGCTGGAAATCATTAAATTTTCTTCAGATGATAGGCATCATTACTGTTGTTATAAAACTCATCCTAACGAAAAAATATTTATAGACCCTAGAGTTGATCTGTGCACATTCTCATGCTTTGCCTCTAATTGCATAACATTTTAGGGACATGATTTTTAATCATTATTTTGAGTTATCATTAAATAAAGCAGTTAATGCATACAGTATACTTTGATCAATGCCAACCCTTTCAACATTCTCATCCATCCCACCTCTATGAAAATCTTTCTTCACTTTTCTTAATTTTGTAGGAAATTTACTGGATTCCTCTCTACTGTTCCTCCAATTCCTCTTCTTCATTCTATCTTTTCTCCCTTTACTTCTCTTTTGACTACCCATTTCCATATTTTCCATCAACTCTACTCCTAGGCATTTACCTGAAAGTTTACAAACCAGGATATAGTTAAAGTTTCAGCACAATCATGCTTACTGAATCAGCCCAGATACCCTTCAAGTGAGAAATGAATGAAGAAAATGTAATACACACACACACACACACACACACACACACACACACACACACACACATTGGAAATTCTACTTACCCATCAGAAAGAATATTGTACCATTTGTATCTCTCATCTCTCATTTCTCTTATTTCTTCTGCCTGATATCACATTGTCGCCTTACTGTCCCTGTACTGCAGTAACTGACAAATGCAAACTGATGTAAAAGATTTTCAGGGTTATTGTCTAACCATAGATTTCTGAATGCAAGTTCTTTGCTCCTTCTCTTTGTATATTCATGCCTTTGAGTAGTGATTGTGCAGATTCATTTGTACCATTTGCTACACAGAAAAGAGATGAACTACTTGCACATATATTTACATACATGTATATACATACATACATGGATATATGCATTTTATGTTTTCAAGAATTATGGAGCTAACAAAAATCACATGCATTTTCCTTTCTTTTCAATTATTTCAAGCCTAAATAACTTTGTCTCTTTTGAATACCTGATTTTAAGGAAATGTCACCATCTCTGATCTGTCAGTGGCCTTGAAATTAGATGTTTAAATAGGACAAACTTATTTAGGCTTTTTGGTGGAAGAGAGGAGTATTACTAGGGTTCTATCCAGGAGTTCTCTGCTTGCTAGACAGGACTTTTGTTGTATAGCACCAAGAAGCTCAACCACTGTTGCCATACTTCTAGTCCATATTATTTGCTTGAGTTCTTGAATTTTTGCATTGTCAGGACTAGCTGAAAAATCAAAAACAGGCACAAATCCTTCTCTGTGACTGAGCCCAGCTGGAGGCAGGAACTTTTATTTCCACAGATATGTTCAAAATCACATTTGTTATAAAAATTACTAGATGAGACCTTCATGGGTGAGGTGATATTGGGTTTCTGGTGGAGCTCTGTCTGGTTTAAGGGAGGAGTTGGTATTGGTACAGCCTGTATGGTGGAACAGGACAGGGCTTTGAGGGTGAAGGCCAGTGTGTGTAGGGCTTTGAGACATCAGGGAGGGAAAAGGAAGGACTAGACTTGTTAGGGGAGGGGTCTCTTGTGGAGTAGGTGGGACTTAGGACGGACGCTGGCAGGTGGACAGGTTTTCACTGGAAGTAGGTTGGGTCACTGGGGAGGAGGCTGTTTGGGGCGGGACTTTGAGAAGGAAGAATGAGGCTACAAAGGAGGAGGTTACTTAGACGAGGGATTTGGTGGAACACTGTGAGCCCTTGTGGGATATGTAGGGTGAGGTTTCCCATAAGGCAGGGCAGGGAATGGAGGCAAGAGGTTGACAGAAAGTGGGGATACTGGAGCAGGAATGCGGAGCTAAGAGGGAGTGGCTTTTCAGGGTGTGGCTTTGAGAGGGCAGGGTGGTTTTCAGAAGACATAGGTTAGCAAGGGGCGGGGTTTCTCATGGAGAATGGCAGGCCTTTGGGAAAGTGTGTTAGGGTGGAGGTGGGGTTTCCAGCAGAGCAGGATGTAGTCACAATGTATGGAGGCGTTATTGAGGACCAGGGCTTTGTGAGAGCAGTGATAAGATCCAGTGCACTAGACTAGGTAGGATGGGGTTTCTGGTGTAGCCAGTCACCTCTTCATAAAGAAGAGTAAGATTGGATGGGTATTTCAGTGTTGTAAGGCAGGACATGGATTATGGACAGGATTTCCAGCAGGGCAAAACAACCTTCCAAAAGGGACTATGGAGGGACTGGGATTTACAGTTGAGTCTAGTGAGCCTTTCAGAGGGAGGCCAACTGGTGCAGTGGTTTCCAGTGGAGCAATGTGGGTGTCCAGAAATGGCATAGTGTGGTGGGGGTTTTCTAGTGGGGTTTCTCAGGAGCAGGGCAGGGTTTGGAGCCATGGGGCTAGTTGGAGGAGGGGCTTTGAGAAAGAGTGGAAGAGCTACAATGGTGTAGGGTAATTTTGGGCAGTGTATCTGGTGGAATAAGATGTGTAACAGAGGGAGGAGCCAATAGGGGGCAGGATTATCTGGAGAGCAAGGCAGGGCATTGAGAGAGTAGATGTGGGAGATAGAGAGGCTTGTGGTGGAGCAGGGCTGTCTTTTTTTAAATTTAATTTAATTTTATTTGAGAACATATTGTACAGAGGGGTTACAATTACATAGGCAGGATAATGCATACATTTCTTACCAAGCATTGCAGCCTCCTCCTTTGTTTACCCTTCACCTCCCTTCCCAGCCCCCCTCTCTCCCCCACCCAATCCTTCCCCGCCTCTCCTGCCCCACACTGACATTGTAAAGCTCGTTTTCGACATGACATTTTGTACTTTCAAGGCAGGAAATGGGCTGTGTGAGAAGCTTCTGGCCAAGCAAGGCAGGGCTTCAAGGGCAGTTATAGGGAGCTGAAGGGTTTTTGGTATAGCATGATGGGCTTTGTGGGAAGAGGTAGGTTCAGGTCTGTGTCTGAGGGATTACGTCTCTTACAAGTAGGCTAGTTATAGGCTGAGTATCTGATGAAACCGGGTGGGGGGGCGCTGGAGTTAGAAGGCTGGTTGGGGATGGGGTATAAAAGGGAAGGGAGGAGTTTGGAAGTACTAGGATATGGGAGCAATGCGACTATGAGGGACTAGAATAGTTAGGGGCAGACTTCATCTGGTGGATGAGGTGGGGATTTGAGGGAGGAGCCTGGTGTAGGCGGGATTCTATTGCAGCAAGGTGGAACATAGAAGGAGATATTGATGTGGCCTGGTTTCTGGTGGTGCAGAGCAGGGATTCCAGGAAGGGGTGGAGTAGAAGAGGGATTTCCCTAAAGCAGAGGAGGGCTATCAGGAAGGAGTCTGGTTTCAGTCAGGCCTTTGAAAGTTTTTAGCAGGGCTTCCAGGGGGTACGTTAGTTAAGGTTGAGCTTTTTAAGGATAAGGCTTACTAGAAATGGGTTTCCAGTTGATCTAGTCAAGTTTTATGGGAAGGAGGGATAGCAAATGGGCAAGACTTAGTGAAGAGTGGGGCTACAAAAAATAAAAAGTTACTACTAATAAATAAAATATAAGAACACCATTTTCTTTCAGTGTAGAATTATATTATTTTTATGTGTGTGAGAGATACTGGAGAAAGTAACCAAGTTTTAATTCCTTCCTAGGGAAATTTTGCTTTATTCCAGTTGATTGAAAATAAAACCATAGGTCAAATCAGGCTCAGAGGCACACAGTAGACTAAGACACATGAACCAAGAACTTGATTCCCCAGCACCACCATTAAGGACCACAAATAAAAAGTTTAAAATATCTCACTTGGTCATAATGGACAATATTGTCTTAAAATTGTGAATGAATAGAACTTTTATTCTAACCATTTTAGAAATCCTAAAACTAAGTAAGTAGTTATGTTTTAACTTTATACAATATTGAAAAGTATACTAAAAATAATTAGGAAAATATAAAATTGTACACAGAATGTTCGTTCTCCAGCATCAATTCTAATCTGAAAGAATTTAAAACCAGAAAATTGCGATATAGTGAGATTGCAGCATCGTTTCTTTTCAATCATCAAAATGGTTACTTAAGCAATGTGTCTTTATCATCGGATGCATCGATGTTAAAAACATATCTAAGAATGTGAAGCATTACTATACAGACCCTGAAGAAACTCAGAAGGATCTGTGAAATGATGTTGGAATAAAATTAATGACTAATTACAGTAGGATCTTCACTAGGCCGATAAATACTTTCCAGAAGAAAAAGGCTACATTGAAAAATAAACAGTGAAAAGGAAGCAGGCAGGTAGACCTTGAAGTAAAACTTATCCAATTAACAACATATATGGAGGCATAATTGCAATCTTCTTTTACCTAAGTTATAGTTACTGACCTATGTTCTTCCCTAATGCCAAATAGCAAAGCCATGAAAATGCAGTAATCATTTTCAAGACATTAGACTTTACAGAAAGAATTCAATGAATGCATTGCTAGAAAGTAAAGATTGATATTTGAGCTAAAGAGTGAAGAAAATATCCCCAATCTCTGACCCTCTGCGGTGAGAGGGGTACAAGACGAAGCACAAGGAGAATGGACAGAATTACAGTAGTGTATACCAGTATTTCCCAAGATGTAATGATGAATGTAACAGGGGAGAAAATCAACATGATCATCACAGGACTTAGCATGGGAGAGTGGAGAGAAGAACAGTGAAAATGCAAGGAGATTTACAAAGGATGTCCTTGCATATTTGGCAGAAGAGTGCATGGCATTGATGTCTAAACTATGTGTAGGTATTATAGGAAAATACCTGTGCTCATATGATGCCACAAGAAGTGATGAACTTATGATTTACAGGACATTGAATAATCATAAAGGTGCTGCTTCAGTAGTGCAGAGTTAAACCTTGGTAAATTCTGTTTTGAAACACCTAACACACTGTAAAACTAAGAAAAGAAGATTCAAATTATATATGTGACTTGACCTTTTGCAACAATAGTGTTCAAAAAATCAAATCACAAAATGTGCATGTAAAAGGATAACATTAATAAAATAATATTTAAACAACACCCATTTTATGTGAATATTCTTGGTTATAAGTGATTTGTTTTCCATACAGATTTTGGATGCACAAAACAACAAAAAACAAAAACAAATCAAAGCAAAAAGCACTTGTCAATAAAGCTGGATGCCAGTGCCTCATCCCTATTCCTAGATAGTCACAAGGCTGAGCTTGGAAGATCATGGTTCACAGATGGCTGAGGTAGCAATCCATGAGATATTTATGTTCAATTGTTCAATCAAAGACAGATTGAAACCTTGGTTTAAATAGTACAGACTCAGTCAGTCATGAATGAAGAAACCAAGCAAGAGTTTTGAGGCTCTCCGAGTCGTTTCATTACTGTCTGCGTACACACACACACACACACACACACAAATGGCATGAAAGAAGAAGAACAAGAGAAAAAAAGGGAATATTAAGAGTTTAAAAAGTTAACCTGTCTGTCAGGACTATCCTAAGCATATATTAATTAATAAAAATGAGGCAAACCTTGGAACCTATTTTTCTTTGAGTCTGGCTTCCTTCACATAATATGATTGTTTTCCAAGTCTTTCCATTTTCTTAAGAAAGGAACTATCATTCTATCATTCTTTCTGATAGAAGAATAACATTACCACATTTTCTTGATCCATTCATCTATTGAGGGACATCTTGATTGGTTCCATATCTTAGCTACAATAATAATGCTGCAATAAATATAGTTGTAGATTTAGTGTGTTTTATCTTGAGATCATTTCTACAAGTGCCCATGAGTGGGATTTCTGGCTCCAGATTTATATACATTTGACCTTACAAAATGATGCTAATTGAAACGAACTCGAAGACATGGAAACAACAAATCTTTTTTTTTTTTTTTTCTGATATCAACCTTGATGTCGGTAGAGTATCTAGATTTTATTTTATTTCACTTGTTTTTTCTATTGGTTTATCCCTAGCAAACTCTGTGTTGATTTTGATACCTTCCATCTTGTATACACATTTATCTGATTTGGAGATGGAAGGAGAAAAAATAAAGTGATGAAAGAAGTACAAGAGGGACCCATTGCAACAATGATATTCCCAAGACACTTTCAGAAATGAACTTTACAACTATGGGGTGGGGAGGAGGTGTGGAGAGTGGGAAGAGAAATGAGAACAAAAATGGAGTGGGTAACAATATTCAACAAGGAATGTATCTTACTCATGTAACTGTAACCACTCTGTGCAGTATTTTTTGAAGTAAAATAAAATTTAAAAATTGAACCTATCCTAGAAAAAATATATTTTTCAAAATAATACATCTGTCACAGTACTTGTGAGGGATTCCAGGGTCAAACTGTTAAACCTGGAAAGGGATAGAGTGGGAAGACATCTCAAACAGCAATCAAAAGGCTGAGAGCTCTGCTCTGGAAAGGTCAATCAAGGGAAGACAGGGGTATGAGTTATTACCTCAAGAGTATTCAAATTCGAGCTGGGGGACACTAAAAGATTAAGACTTTGGAGACAAGATGGATGTCTGTGTTATGGATGTAATGACTATTGCTCCCTTCTGCTCCCTAACAATAAGGCATTCAATTATCACTATGTATACAAACAATACCTCATGTTAATAGTTGTAACCAAAGCTAGGTTAATGCCTTAGTTTATGGACATACCTATAGCCACTGACCACCAATCCCCTTGTAGTAGAAGGAATATAAATTGTTAAGCAGGATTTGGTGATCCAGAAGCTGGCAATGAGGCTGGGGGTCCTCTCTGGTGTCTTCTTTCCTATCACTTCCTGTGATTTCTCAGTTCTTTGGCCAGGTATCCCATCATCTTTCCTGTCCCATTGTTGTGGTTAGTGACAGTAATGATTTTCTGAACACCTCAAAAAAAACTATGGAAAAACACTTCCTCCAGAAAGATTGAGGAAGATTGAGCACCTGGAAAGATACCAAACGTTAGCAGTGACCCTGTGATCTTCTAGCAAGTAAGTACAATTCAGGAGTATCTTTACTTCTGATAATATGAGATGGATAATTGTCCTTTTTGTATATTTGGTATTGTATGCATTTTCAGAAACACATCTGCATTGTGAAATTATGTCATTTATTTCACATGTCACTGACCATGTCACTGGAGTGATGACCTTAATGTCTTATCTCAGTTGCCTGAGTCAGACTTAGATGAGTGTGAATTGCCTAATTATGAACATTTCTCCATGAAACTCAACAACAAAGAATGAAGTGTCAGGGTCAGGCCATTCTATACCTGTAAGGATTTTTACATATATTAGAGTAATATACACCTACACTGCTCAGCACTCATGGCACAGTGGTATGTTATAATTGTCCTCAAATCAGAAATATGCTAGAGCTTAAAGTAGAATGATGGGGTATTCATTTTCAACACATGAGTAATGATCACCCCCTGAAATTATTCTCAGTGGAGAATCCTTCCTATAAATTTTAATGACTTAGCTTCTACTCTCTGTTTATCATTCTCAGGAAGGGTCACACTGTATCGTGCTACAATACTGCAGCAATGTATCTGCCTTGAATTTTACCTCCAATCTTGATACCAAGGTCAACTCTGCAACTCTAATCACATAGTTACTGGACACCCGAACTTTTCAAGCGTGGTTAAAAATTCAGCTATCCCTGCTCATTGCCAGTGTTAAAGAACTCACTCCTTTAGATGTATTATGTTTCTTCTTGTATTTCCAACACTGCCTTAGATGTTGGTTTTTGAAGTAGAGCTTTTAGTTTACTTTTGATTTATGGAGGTGTTAGTGATGCCAGTTGTTAGTAATTTGATGTTTTGACATTGTGGCTATTGAGGAAGTGAATACACATCACTCACAAAAGTTTCTTTACGTGTATAGGTATTGCTATATTGTGAACTTCCTAAAAGCCAGCCATGGGAACACATATCCCTAATCCCATCACTTATGTCACTAAGACAAGCCTTGAAAGGTCCAGACCACTTGGAACATTGTAGTGAGAACCTTTCTACAAAGAAAGGAGAGAGAATAGCAAAAAACAAATGAATCTTCCAACAGTTTTATTACATATTCTTTACACTTAGCCATTAAGAGCACCATAATAGTATTGTAATTTTTATGACTTCTTACCTACTCTTTTCCTGTTCTCAGTTGTTTTATTTATGGATCTCTAAGAAGTCATATGAGAACCACATAAGAAATCGATATAAATCATAAAAGAAATCATAAAAAAATAGTTTGTTAGGGATATATAATCCAAAGGTAATAATTTCAGGAAAATACTAAGCACATAAAATGTAATGCATTGACTATTGAAAACTTCAGCAGTTGTAGTTTATTTATTCCCTATAAAGATTATAAACGAAGTTACAATAGTATTCCAAATGGAACACAGAACTAGAAATATGAAGGGTAGCACTAAAGAATACTTCTGCTATCACTAATAGGGTAAGAATGAAATTTAGGCAAAACTCCTTCAGAATAAAAGCCACAGGACAACCCCAACATTGCTTTCATTGTTTCATATGAAGATAAGACTTTTTTTAGTAAAGACAAATTTTCACAGATATTAACATCAACTGGGTATATATTTCTTAAGGCCTTCAGGAAGGATGCTGTGACCATGTTGATGGAAGCTGACTTTTTTGGGACCTACTACACAATTTGCAGACACCATTCCAAGCACTGAACCTACAATAGGGTAATTTAAGTGCTCATGAGTGTTCTTCAAGTTAGGAAATGAATTAAGTATTTTATTAAAACCAAAAGTAGGCAAGAAGCCCAAACAAATTTCCCAAGTTCTTAAGACTGATCAGTTGAGACCCATAATTCAACTCCAGAATTCCACCAGCCATATCTGAAGATATTCTTTGTCACATTCATTAATTTTCAAGAGCTATGGACCAGATGAATCCACATTATCTCCCTAATTATGGTAATAAGGGCAATAACATTGATACAGAATATAAATATTTTTAAATGAAAAGGGTGTGGATAATGACAGCATAAGTGATCTTCATACCAAATGTAGATCAGTTTAATTTCTAAAGAAATACCTGAATGAACATCATTCAGCTTCCACTGTTTTTTATATTATTCCTGGTGTCAAAGACACCTGTGCTGATGAACACAGGTTTTTATCAATCAGTACCCTCAATACACAAGGAATAGATTGCTATGGATATACAATCCAAAACGAATAATTTTTGTGACAACTTACTTCCTTGTTGTACCAAAAAAAATCTATTCCCTATTCTAAAACATATATCAATTTAATGGACATTAGTGTTATCAGTGTAAATTAGGTGTGCATAATATATGTAATGTATTTTATTACATAACATAGAAGTTATATATTTATATATCATATATATACATATATATGTATCATTACTGATAGTCTACCACTACTATAAATAATATATGCATTAAACATTTTAGTATTATACTGTGAAGTATACAAGGAATGACAACTTTATTTAAATAAATATATATGTATGTTTTAGTCACACAATTTATTTTTCTGCCATTACTCAGACTGGGTGTTGTCCCTGAGCCATTTCACTCAGACTGGCTTCATATAGCTACCTTCAGATCTCAGCTCCTAAGTAGCTGGAATTACATACATGAGTCAGGTTATAGTTTTTTAACTCCATCCTTGGCAGGTTTTTACATAATGATTTTTGAAAGCTCAATTATATTCTGATATTCCATTTCTAAACCAATTCAGAATAAATAACTTCTAATTGGGTAAAACTCTATGTTGCAATCGAAATTGTAAGGACCCTACTTTCTATCCATTTTCAAAGATATTGCTAGTTTAATTCCTGGACAGACAAGTAGAAAAATTAAATTATGTGTGCATAATATATGTAATATACTATATTACATAACATATAAATGATATATTTATAATATATGCATAATTAGTGATATTCTATAATTACTATAAATACTACATGTATAAACCTGGTTTTAATATTATACTGTGAACGATACAAGGAATGACAATATCCCTATCATAACTGTCTCATTTTTAACAGTATACAAACTATGCTATAAATATAAATCTTCAAGAAAGTACACCTCTGTAATCACCTTCAAATATTCCCCTCATCATTATGATCATCCTCTAAGATTGGCTACACTTATCCACAGCAAACACTTTGTGATACTTTCTGGATAAAGTTGCTTGTCCTCATCCTTATCAGCCTTTCAGCAACTTCAGTGAAGAGCATTTTCTCTTGTTTTCCCTGTAGACGATATAATCCTTTGTTATTTCCCAGCAAAGAAATTGTGGCTAGCAGGCTTGAGCATTGGTACATACAAAGGTTCTTTGGTTATGAATTTTTCCATTCCTTTCTTGATAAGTGATAACAAGTTCCTCTGTGTGTCAGGGTGGATACTTTTTCCTGTAACAAGTATTGTTGTTGAACACATGACATCTGGCTACTAAGAGAACAAAGGATGTGAAGCTACAGTAGCCAGATAAAGAACTCCCAGGACAATTCATGGGCAACTCATGTACTCCCTGTGTAGGTGCATAGGGAACATAGAAAAGACATTATTTTTTGGGGGGGGGGGGGTCCGGAGGTGGGGCCTGAACTCTGGGCCTGGGTGCTGTCCCTCAGCTCTTCAGCTCAAGGCTAGCGCTCTACCACTTGAGCCACTGTGCCACTTCCGGCTTTTTTGCTTTTGCTTATGTAGTGCTGAGGAATCGAACCCAGGGCCTCATGCATGCAAGGCAAGAGCTCTACCACTGAGCCATTTTCCCAGCCTGAAAAGAAATTATTATACTTGAAATTTGATTGAGTGTGTGTGCACATAGATGTTGACTTAATTATCTGCTGTTATAGTTTTACACATTCACTAGTATAAAACAATATTTCATATATATATATATGCTGATCACAGTTTCATATTTCATATATTTCATATATATATATATATATATATATATATATATATATATATATATATATATATATATGCTGATCACAGTTTCCAGAATCCAGAGGTCCACCTCCATGGGCACTGCTTGCCTATGTTGCTCTTTGGGTAATAAGAATGAAACCTGGAATTGTCCAGTGGTAGAGAAATTACTCAGAGATTCAAGCATTCGTCTTTCAATATGTTGCTTGTTCCTAACTCTAAAATTAGGAAATCTGTTCATATATAATACATGTTACATTATAATATATTTATTATACTATAAAATGTATAATATATTCTACAATATACATTATATATAATACCTGACAGAATTATATATTTATAAGGAAAAAAATAATAAACACATCAATGTCCATACTTTCCTAGTCATGATTAAGTTCAGCAGAGTTAGGTGCATTATATCTCAACAGGAAAACTCTACTGAAGTTCTGATGACCTTGAACTAGATAAGAATCCCTGTTAAAATAAAAACTCTCTCCTCAATTATGAGAAAAGATAAGTTTGGAAGGTTTTTTTTGTTTTTTGGGTTTATTTTTTGGCAGGTCATGGGGCCTGAACTCTGGGCCTGGGTCCTGTCCCTCACCTCTTCATCTCAAGGCTAGTGCTCTACCACTCGAGCAATAGCACCACTTCTGGGTGAGGAATGGAACCCAGGGCGTCAAGCCTGCAAGGCAATCACTCAACCAAGGAGCCCAGGTTTGGAAGTTTTTGAGAAGAGGAATTTGGCATTTGCTTTGCATCCTTGATTAGTAATGAATAGGTATCATTTTGCTCCAAATTTTGTCTCCTTTTATGTTACCTAGACAGTTACACAGGATCATCATTCCATCGCATATCTTTAAGTCCTTCTTTTATTTCTTTTTATCATTATTGTTTTTTGTTGTTGTTTTGATGATCCTGAAGCTTGAACTCAGGGCCTAGGTAGTGTCCCTGAGCTCCAGACTAGCGCTCTACCACTTGAGCCACAGCATTACTTCTGGCTTTTTCTGCCTGGGCTTGCTTTGAATCATAACATTCAGATCTCACCCTCCTGGGTAGCTAGGATTACAGGTGTGAGTCACTAGTGCCCAGTAAGTCCCTCTCTTTTAGATATTATTCTAAAAGCCTCCTATCCAAGGTCACTCCTCAGATAGTAAATAGACCTCTGCCAACAGTTCCTTCACACTCTCATCTCCTGTTATGGCTATGTGTCTTTTCCATGTTATCATGAACCTACTTCACTGTTTTCTTCCTAATCCATGATTGTATATGCGTTACTAATAATTACCTAAATTTAGTGGCTATACACCCTAAATTACTCAACCATTAATTTCATTTATTTTTTTTTCAATATGATTGTTCTTCCGTACCAATCTGAGCTTATACTCACCTTCTCTACCTCTTGGCATATGCAGAGCCTTGGTCTTTTCTACCTCCAAAACAAGAGGTTTGCCAAAGAATAGCCTACAATATTCCTGCTTAGGATTCAGGACAAGTAGTTGAGTGTCTGAAAGAATCAATGCATTCTTGGCATGGGAAGGGGTGGGAGAGACAACAGCCTAGAGGGCGAACTGGTAGACACAACATTTAACAACTTCTTTGGGGAAACTGACCTCCCACACGGTGGCAGTGAGATAACTCACCTAGTGAATTTTCATATATAAAGGAAGTTGTCATGTCTCACTGCACAACTCACTTTTAGTCAAAGAGAGGATCATTCTTTTGTGTACTCCTTAGGCCCAGTCTCACTTTATCTCCATCGTAGACTTTGCCCAGACTCTGTTCCTACTAGAAGGTGCCTGATGAAGAGGAAAATATGATCTTTTGGCTTCTGACTGGCCCTGTGAGGACTGAGATCACTTTTAGTATTGAACCTATTCCTCCTGACAAAGCTGTGGTGAGTGGTGGGAAAGTTCATTCTCTGAATTATGCCCTAGGACCAAATCTCTTCAGAGAAAGTCAAGGAAGGATGAATCCTGCCTGAGGGATTGAGATTCTCTATTTCCAAAGAGGTCAATTAATATCTGATTCTGAGTCCCAGGTGGAGGTTTTTTACCAGATCCTCCAAGCTAGAGTGGATGTTCCTCAGATTCCAGACAATCCTCATATTTCTCTAGCTCTTTCTCATAAACCAAAAGGACACAGGAGTTGAGTTCAGAAACAAGGTGAAATGAGAGTAGCAGAAGAATTATTGGCAGGGGAAAGAATTAGTCATTTTTGGTGAAAAAAAGGGCTCAGAAAATCTAGGATCACTCACATCATTTGGGAATCACATCATAAGATTAGGGAATAAAAGTAATAAATTACTGCCTAAATTAGTAACTCCACTGCTCTGACTACATTACGAATACTCTGTCAAAAGGTAGCTGTCCTAGCTCAATGTTGATGAGCAAAATGGAGCACATTTTTTTCCTCACAATGTTCTACTGAGTATCTTCATCCATGCCCCAGGTTGTTCTTACTCTCTACTTCTCTGTTACTTTCTTTTGCTGGATTCAATCAATGATACTTGAATGTGTTATCATCTTCAGACATGTAATCACATTTTCTTTTAATCCATTTGTTATAAATTAAAACAAATTATGGGGAAATATATGTCTATTGTACATTTTCTTCCATGGCATACTTATTTGATGTTATTAAGTATTATTTTAATTGTTTCATTTTTAAAACTTGAGGAAAATATTTTGTTAGTATTAGAACTAATCAGTTGCACATTTCTAAAATTTTTCCATGTCTGTTTTTTTTGTTATTAAGCTTCTAACATTGTCTTGTCCCCCAATTGTTGCCTTCTTAAAATTGGATCAAATTACAAACTGTATATGATGGTTCTTTATGTGTTCATTGATATATTTAAATTTTTTCTAATATCCACATACTATAGGATATCTTCAACATCTAAAAATCAATATGGAGGTCCCTTTTAAAGAAAAACAAGAAGCCACGAAACCTGTGAAATTAGGATTAGGTATACATCCAAAAATATATAGCAGTGATATTGGAAAAATTCACTTTTCTTATATACCAGAACATGCTTATAGTTATGAATAGCATATTTCCTTTATTCCCTCTTTTTTGTGCATCTCGGTTGAATGCACAGCTTTCTTTCTTGCTGACATGCACATGGATATTGATGTTGATATATATTCCTTCTTTATATATCAAGGTTGCAGTAAAGGTCATCAACACATGTTTCTTTTTGGTATTGTCTAAACTTCCATTATGATCATTATAGGTTGCACTAGTTTACAATACCACAAAACCAAATACAGTTCCTAATTTATTTCTACCTCTCCAGATGTTTATTTATTCGAGTTGTGATAGCTATTCTGGTGTGTAAGATGGGATTTCAGAGACTTTCCTATTCATTTTCCTTTGTATTTACTATGTGGATAAGAATCCCAAACATTTCATTTATTTATTAAGCACTTACATTTGTACTGCATTCCTGACCAGTGTCTTTCTTTTTCTTTTGTTATTTGATCAGTTTTTAAGTTCTATAATATTTGATTTTTTTTCCACATTCTAAATAATCACTTCAGTAAGAAGATTTTTTTCATTGCTGTGGTGCACAATTAACTAAAATCAACAGATTGTACATTTATACCACTGGAATTTTTTGTTGGTTTTACAGCCAGGAAAATGTTTCAATAAAGATTCTGAACTTTTTTCACTAGACAGACTGAAATGATAGTATCTCATATTAGCCTAAACTAATCTCAGAACTAACAGTCACAGCCTGAGCCACAACAGTCTGGGCTAAGTAAAACCACTAACACAGCACATGCTGCATTTAAAAAGAGCAAAGGGCTTCATAAAAGTTAGAAGAAAAGCACCCCATTTATGAAGCAAATTCTGAAGTTCACAGGCAGATATTAGGAATCTGAATATTAAGATCTAAAGATAAAAGTGTATAGAAGAACAAATTTAGAGTTCAGAATCCAGGAGAGGGAACAACCACTAGATACCAAACTCAATGCTGAAGGGAAGAAGTGTTTTGCACCAAAGCTCAGCTGTGTCTGACTTTCTCACACCAAACACACACACACACACACACACACACACACACACACACACACACACACACACACACACACACACACCAAGTGGGAGACCTTAGCCAAAGTATAGCCATTTTGGACTTAGTCCATTATGAAGGCCTATACTGAAAGTATACATTGTGAAGGCATTTACTGAAAGTACCCATTGTAAAGACTTTTACCGAAAGTTAGGACTCAGGTTCCTGGAAACAACATGAAATGTCCCAATAACATTCTTCCCATAACTCCCCTAGCAATAGCCATCAGCAGATGACAGGAAGGTACCTAAAGCTACACATGTTTCTTAAGATTCCATATTTAACATAATTTGCTTTTTACTGCTAAGCTTACACACATTAGCCAAAAATATTGTTACAATATTAACTCATTAAATGTCAACCAATCATGTAACTGAAAAGCTATGAACCCACTTACCTCAGCCCTATGCCCTATAAAAAACCTAACTGAAGATTCAGAGTTCTCAACTCTGACCCACTGTGATGCTGACAGTTGTGAGTCCATGCTCGAGCTTGCAATAAATGACCCTCCTGTGCTCACATCGGAAATGGCTCCTTGGTGGTCTTTGGGGATCATTATCTCAGCACAAGACTAGTGTACACAGAGAACCCCAAGGGCAGCTGTATCTGGGACAATGAAGCTTTTCCCTCTTCTAAGCTGAAATTGGGGTACGCTTTGCCTGGAGGATAGCACCCTGTGAGCCCTGCATGCATGGTGAACCAGACGTGGGAAGCCCTGTGAGCATCTCCGGGAAGGCCTCTTAGAGGCCTGGAGAAGTTTAATCCTGTAGTTGGACATGGCACGAGGCAGGAGGACAGTGGGAATCCAGAAGATGGGAGAGGCACAGGAGCAAATGTGCCTAGCTGTGGAGACTCCTTGGCCATATTAAGGTATTTCCCAGCCCACACATAGCAGCCAACACGCAAATCCTCAGAGGCCACTTCTCTGGGGGACAGTCCCTGGTCCTGATCCAGAGCCAGAACTTCCCCAATGGATCTGTACCTGGCTAGGGTGGAGCAGTACCCACCAGCCATTCTCCTCTTTCCTGCTGCTCCTAACCTCCCAGCAGCTGCCCAGTCCCCAGCACTCATGGCAGGCCAGCTCTGTGAGGCAGGCTGAAGCTGTGCCTGTGATTCCTGGTGCCTGCTTCAAGGCGAGAGTGGGGCCTAGTGAACAGCAGCGCTGGCCCTCACTCACTTCAAGTGCCTCCAGAGAGGCATGACCATCACTGGTTCAGCACTGCTGCCCTCCCCACCCCCAGAGTTTACCTACAAGTCCCTGCCTTTTTTCTTGAAATTCTTCAGCCACTGGTTGTCTCATTTCTCATTGCCTATTTGGGTGGGATTTGAGACTCCTTCCTCTCCTCACCCAGCCACGAGGCCCCAGGGGCCAAACTCCACACCTCACAGACACTCTCCAGAACCCAGCTGCCTTTGGGGCTGCTGCTTCCTGAGTCATTGGCCTATTGCCTCCTTCCTCCCTTCACCAGCCTCTGCCAGGGCCTCCCATACTCTCCCTATTACCCCCATCCCCAATCCCAGCTTGGCTGCCTCCGAGACCTCCCCTCTTCTCCACACAGCTCCCAGTGCCAACCCCAGCAGGGCCACGGTTCTGGGGAAGACAACTGTGGGCCTGGCCCAGTAGAATCAAAGGTTCCACAATGTGCACCCGGCTTAGAAATGGAGGCAGCATAGGTCACTGATCAGTGTCTTTCACTTCGCTTACACAAATATTAGTTGTATTAATTTGATATTTAATTTTGGATTTTGCAACCTCTTATTAAGCCTTTGAAGAATAGCTGGTAGAAATATAGTCCCAAAATTCGGATTGTCTCTTGTTTAATTCTTTTGAGATTCAAAGATGTTTAAGTAGTTATAACCTCTTGAACTCTCATTTCTATAGCAGAGTCTATTCAGAAAATAATTGCTTAAGCATCTGTTATCAATTATTTAAAAGACTTGAAACTTTTAAAGTTTCAAATATTACAGGAAGATCTTTGATTCATGTTGAATGGAAGTGAGTAGGTTGAGCTGTTGCATACATTCTTGTGTGTTCGTGTGTGTGTGTGTGTGTGTGTGTGTGTGTTTATGTGTGTGATTGTGCGTCTGTGTGTAGGGGGGTATATGTGTATCATTGAAATAAAGGATAAGGATGTTGAGCCCTGGTCTGCACTTGTTTCCTTTTTCTGAGGTATACATTATGGCGTTTTTGTTGGTGGTATGCTCTGATTGCTTGCCTTTGCCTGATGTGCACATTCCAGCTCAATTTTTCAATTAAAGCTTCTTTTTTTATAATTCAGCATAAAGGGCTCTGATAGTGTTTTGTCTTTAGTCTGCCATCTAATATCTTCCTTTCCTCTTCAAAAATTAACATTCAATATAAATTTTATCTCCTGACTGATTTTCCCTTTAATTTGCGTTTTGAAATAAGTATTATAAGTCCTTTAATCTCTGTATTTATGAAGAAAAGTCATTTTGAATTCTCTGTTTAGTGTAATAACACCTGGACACATTTGTTAGCATCAAGACCTTAAAATTACTTTTTTAGTTTTAGTTTAAAATAAGTCCTCCATGTTTACAGCATGGGGAGACAAACAATTCCTAGTAACAATGATAACAGTTTTATTCGTTAAAATATCAGATAATTCATAATTTTGATTATGTCTAGTGGTGAATGAATACATTTGCTCAGTGATTTGCTTGATAGACCTTAGCACAAAAATACCGCTTATGGGAGCTGAGAAGGTGGATAAGTGGTAGACAGCTTATCTTGAATGTACGAGACCCTGGGTTTGATTCCATAGCACCACCTAAGCAGAAACAGCTAGAAGAGGTACTTTGGCTTAAGTGCTAGAGCAGTCTTGAGCTGAAGAGCTGAAGGACAGCGACAGTTCACCATCATCAGCAAATTAAATAAATAAAACTCATACTTAAGTACATGAATTTCAAAAGTTGATTACCATTTTAGTTAGGGGCAGGGTGCCAAGACACAGCAGAACTCTGTTGCAAATCTTTAAGAAGGATTTCAACACCTAACAAATATTAAAACCAGAAAGTAAAACATTAGCTCTGCCAACAACATATAGAATTTCTACTCAAAGAGAAACCAGTACTAAGAATGAAATACTTGTTATAACATTTTTTAAGAGATTATGGCTTTATATTAATTATCATATATATTGACTTTCAAAAACTCCATTGGTGGGCCTGAGTCTTAAGGGCACCTACAAAGACTGGAGGAGAGAATCATCAACCTCGATTTTTATAATTGTTATTATATTTTTAAAATTGTTATATGGATAACCATTTTGTAAGTCAGGTAATGAGTTAATTTCTTGTTTGACAATCCCATCCCTCCTGTCCCTGTCCACAGTGGTATAGCTCATTGTGAACACAATAGCTACAGTGTACAAGTGCTGCATTTGTTTCCCTGTTCTCCTTGACTATCTCTGGTTCCCTCAATGCCATAAAAGAGTAAACTAGAACAGAAAAATCCCTCTTGTTTCCAATTCCTGGAATACATTTCAATATAAACATCAATAGTTTTATGAGAGTGTCAGGCTCTGTACACACATCCCAAACACGTATACTTCCTACACCCAGTCATAAATCTCACCTGATTCTAAGGTCCACACAGTAATTCTTTTCACTTTCCACACAGGAAGAAACTGAGATTCAGAAAAATTAAGTAAGTCACTGGAAATACTGGGCTGACCATACTGGCTCACTCTTATACATTACCTATTCCAGAGCGTAAGATCTGAATATCATCATTTGAAACCAACCCAGGTTGACATATCCATTACATGTTTATCTCCATTTAACCAGAAGAAAGTGAGAATTGTGTTTCATGTGGTAGAGCTAGAATGCCACCAGACATGAATGGGAAATCTAAAGAATATTGACAGTATGATGATTTTAAGAACTAATGCTCACCCATACATAATCTCACACACCACACACACACACACACACACACACACACACACACACACACACCAAAATCACACTCCTTAAAACAGATGTTAGTACTGAAATCCAAATAGTTTTTTCTTAATTTTATAAGTTTTATTTTTAGCTTTAGTGAGTTTTGACTTGATAGTTTCTACTGATGAGCCATAACCTAGAACTTTGTTATAATTATACCCATATCTGTATTCAGAGGGACATTCTCCTAGTTAATTCTTCCTCCTTTTTCAGCAATGATAAGTTTTCTCTTCTTGGTCCAGTTTCTTTTTGGGATCTAAATCTCTTAGATTTTTCTATCTTGCATGGTCTGTAAGTTCATTGATCCAGTAGATCTCAGCCATCCCAATAACCTGGACAGAACCTGCCTTGGGAAAAGTGTTCTAAGCTCACCATTCAGTGGAGGTTGTTAGTACTCACACATAATCACGTTCTCTTCAGAATTTGGAACATGTTAGGTCCAGGAATTCAGGGAAAGCACTCATTGTGTGCTATTTCATGCTTTTTAAATTTAATGGCAGCTTCCCACCTATTGTCTACTTTAAGCATTGTGTGAATAGAAGGATTGCCCCTAAGAGACAGAAGCACTACTAACTGTTGCTCTCAAAACACAGAAGGAAGGAAAGAAGTTCTGAAGGAACAATAGAGCCTAGAAACTGATTTCGTAGAAACTCAAACTGCCTTTTATCTTACCTTCAAAATAGAAAGTCAGAGATTGCAGTTACTTTTAAGCTCCATTTATATTCCTGAGCAGGGGTCACCCTTCCCCTTTGCCCTTCTGACAATTTACATCAGGAGCTGGTGGGACGATGTAACAAAAACACATAGAGTTTGGGAACAGGATTAAAAACTCTTTTTTGTGATCATAAACATTCCACCACTTCCTGAATTGGGTCTGAGTGGCAGAAGGAAATAAGGTTAGACATTCAGAAACTTATAATTACTTCTAGGTTTCCTATCTAAACTCATCCCTTCCCACCCCTCAGAATCCTAATTCCCAACTGTGTAGACACCCTTACACTCTGTTTTCCTGGAGCATTTGAGTGTGGGGCATCATCTCCTTCTTATGTGTACTGCTTTACAAATGGAGATTTTCTCCTAGGCTCAAAATTATTTCATTGATTGGGGCATTGTGCAATATGCTAAACAGAGAGTTACCTGGAAGGAAGGTCCTAGAAGACAAAACATCTACTAGGACAATGGAAACCCCTGGCTTGGCATGCTTAATGTTTTAACTTGTAAACTGAAGTAACAGGAGAAAACGACACACTAAGAAATCTGCCAATTATGCCAAATAAAGAGATATGATGAAGGTCAGAGAAAGGACATTGATTTCATGGTGGTCATGACAAGACAAAACCTTACCACACCTTCAAAATACTAATCCATACTCCCTTACTTTTTTGTTCACCCATGTCATTAGGTCTGAGTTGTATGTTGGAGACCTCAGGACTTGCAGAACAGGAAGATCTCGGTGAGAGCCTAACATTGGTCTGCCATTTTGGACATAAAATAACTAGTTTGATGAAAGCCCTTAGTAATATACACAAATATGTGCATTTGTCCTACTACTCTTGATAAGTACCCCTCACTATATTGTCTTTAGTTTGGTCACTTGCTGACATAGCAGCTGTCTGGTAGGTCCATTGTGACTTCACTTTATTCACCAGAAATGGAGAAGGAGAGACTGACCAGAACACATTTGCATCTTTCTCAATGAGCAGTGAATGGCAGGGGAGTATTTAGGAAGCTCCCCATGTTCTCAGTTAGCTAGTACCTCCTAGATTCCAGCTCAAATCTTGATAAACAGATACAGAAGTTACTTGTTGTACCAGATTCACAGCTAGAGAGGTAGATGAGAAAGTGGAAAGGCTTGGTGTTAAAGCCACAGGTTGATATAAAGCAGAATTCAAAGGATGTGGAGATGAAGCAAGCTACGTGGAAGGGAAAGGAGAGGCAGCTGAAGCAGAAGAGCATCTAGAGAGAGAAGACAGAGCACATTTGAGGCCACCTGGACATCAAAGTATCCCATCTGAGGTGCAACAGTCTGGTTGTGCTGAGCCACAGAAAAAAGTTGGAAGAACATCAACAAGTGCTCTTGCCCATTTCTAGGGAGTTCCCAGAAAGACAGGGCGAATTGGTAGCTTCCCAGAGCACTGCGGCTGAGCACATCTCAGATTCCTTGCTACCATGATCATTGACATTGGAGAGTAGAAGCAAGAGTTGTATGAGGTGATTGCAACTCATTATTTGGAGGCTGTTCTGCAGCATTGTGGAGTGTGGCTCTCAGGATGCTTAGGGCAAAGATCCTATAGCTGGTGTCAAAGAATGCAATCTACTTGGAGTAGACATTTATAGATGGCACATGCCTGAACACAACAAGCTGATAATGAGCTGCTAGAGGTAGTTTCCCTAAAGATCTAACAGCCAAAACTGGACAAGCATACCCAGAGCTCTGCACCACATCAGGACACCATGCCAATTGCTTCTACATAGTACTGGCTACCCAGTTTGCACACCCACGACCTTGTTACCCTGGTCGTGCCCCACAATCCCTCACAACTTTTACTCTTTCACTTTGTCTATGCTTCCTAGTCCCTGCTAAACAGTTCTGGATACCTGTGTTAGCTACCCCAACCCCTGCAAAGCTGTTGCTGCTAAACAATTTTCTGACACTGGACCTCAGTAATTACAGTCACAGTTAACCTTTACCTGGTATCCTAGTTTCTACTACTCTTTTCTGCTACCCATAATTCATAACACCAGGGTTCCAGCCACCTGAACCCTGAAACCCGTTTCTCCCCTGTCTATGATACTGCATTCCCAAACAAAGTAAGGGAAGAGTGGGCACAGACAGTTGCCTTGGATACTCCTCTTGCAGGCATATTGGAACAAGTTATTCCTCAGGTATTTAACGTGAGGGACTAACTAGTTGTGGAAAGAAAACAGCTTACTCAAAGTTGACTAAAATCCAAGGACATAACTTATAACTTATTGTTAGGGAAAGAAGGCCCTGCAGTGAAAGTTAATGAGAAAGAAAATTTTGCAAATAGTATTGGGAACAATGCAAAAGGTTGAGCTTAGTCTCTTCTATCAGTGGTCTGAATTATTTTATGACATATGATATGTAACTACATTGTATTTTAAAAATTATATGAAGATGCACACTTTGTGGTATTTATATTAATTGATGGAATAGTTGCATAGGATCACGTTAATGATATTCAATAGTTTATGCTCTATTATTTGCCTATGGGTCTGCCTTTGGCAATATGTATTGAGCTCTCTAACAACAAATGGAATTTCATTGTCAAATACTACAAGGAGATTATTCGTGCTAGTACCAAAATGAAAGTGGGAACAAGAAAACTGAATAAAGCTACAAGTTTGAAGGGAGGGGATCAGTGGTAAGGGCTATGATAAAAGACAAATTCTTCACTATGGAATCTGGAAGAATAGAATGTGTTTTCTTGAATTACTAGCTTTTAAAACATTTAAAACATTAATGAATAGTTTAACAAAAAATTATAAATACGACTTTGATAATTCAATGATGTGAATTATGAGATTAACATTATACTCAAAGTTTCCTTGAGATGAAGGCAGGCTGCATTCCTTTTCTATTAAATTAATGGAATACGCTTCCTTTTGAATGGTTAAACAGTCCATGACATTTGTTCCAAAACAAGAAAATATACTGGAGAGAAAAAAAAAGAGGAGTAGTTCCAGGAAGATGGCAGAGCAGAACCTGGAGGCTAAACAAGCTCTCACCTAGAAAGCAGTATTAGTGTTTCAGTGAACAGTCCTAGGCGGGAGAATAACACCAAGTGTGCCATCCCAGTACAAAGAGTTTTGCCAGAAAGGGGAAATCCAGGCAAGGAAACAGATTTGAGCACTTGCCTGTAGCAGTGGCGGTGGTAGCAGTGGCCATTGCTTCCACACCTACAACACAGAGAGTCCTGGACAAATGTGCCAGACACAGCAAATGATCAGAGTCTACCCAACACCAGCAAGAACTGACAAGGAGCAGGTATCTTCATCCTGCAGATCACAGACCAGAGACGACCCAGGAACCAAGACACTGGCATGAGTAGAAGCCTTACATAATAACACCTTCTCAGGGAGCAGAGGAGGCATGGCTCCCCTCCCCCTTCCTCTCCCCACTGTGCGACTACCTGAGATCTCCATCTTTGATACTGTCAAAGGCCCAGCTGAGAATATAGCTCCAACCCAGGCCTTGGAGGAAAACAAACGAGTCATTTAGCAGGTCAGAGGAACCTGACATGACCTGCCAGGCTCAGCTCCACCCAGGAGAAAGTCACCCAGCCCAAGCAGTGAAAACTCTGCCCCCAGAGGAATGTCTTTCTTCACTGGGTAAACAGAGCCAGAGGCTTCCCCTCCCTATAGCAGCCTAGACAATCAATTGAATTTCAGTAAACATAAACCCTGAGAATGGCTCCATGCTGGGCTCTGTGAGTGTCTCAGAAGCTAGCCCCTCAGGGAAAAGCTACTGTTTGCTGAAAGGCCTCAACTCTACCCAGAACCTAGCCTTATCACAGCATCTCCAATCAAGAGGAAACAGCCAACTCCCTCTTTTGTGAGAAACAAAGCAGATCTCCCTCCCACTGAACTAGCCTGGGAGGGGGATCACAAAATTCTGGGTAAAGCAGACCATTTTTCTGCCTGCCAAATAAACTAACTTAAGAAACCAATCAAGCCACAGGAAAACCAAACACCAAAAGCAGACCAGAGACTCCACCAAGAGACTAGTTATGGACACAAGGGAGATACAGGATTTTCCCTTTCACCCCCCCCCAAAGAACACTTTCTTTGTACCTTTTTATTAACTTGTTATTTTTTTAAAAAATTGTTTTCTATTAATCTTGTTTTGCTTTTAGAAATTTTATTTTTGGTGTATATGTGTGTGCACTTTTGTATTTTTATTTTATCTCTATTGAACTTTTGATCCTTTTCCTTTCTTTCTTTCTCATTCTTTTCACTTTTTCTTCGATTCATTCTTTTTTCGGTAACTTAATTGCTGTTCTGCTCATCCTCAGATATACCCTTCATTGATTATTAGACCTTATTCCACATTGTTTACACGATGAATCCAGAAATTTATACTTATTTCAAAAAATCTCTGGCTTAAATTCCTTAATTACAGTATTATCTCATAATACCATATATATATAATATTAAAATGATTTTTTATTTTTATTATAAGTATTTTTAGTTCTTCATATCTCCTTTCTACTCTTCTCCTCCTCTCATCGTATTCCCATTCTTCTCTCAATATTTCTTCTTTAAAATTGCATCATTTTTGTGTTTTACTTTTTAAATTTAAATTTTTGCTTTTCCATTTTTTCTTGCCTCTTTTACTTTCACTTCTCTTTCTCCTATCATTTTGTCCAATCCATTTTCTTCTTTGAGATTAAGACGTGGTTAATTTCACTCTCCTTTTACCTTTCCACATCTCTCTAATCATATTTTTCCCCACTTTTCTCCCAAAAACTAATTTCTGGTATGCCAAATTCTACTTTGCTGTTCTTACCCCATTAATACATTGTTGTTTTACGTTGAATAGATTGTACCTGTTGAAATAGATTGTTTGTATCTGTCGACTTTTGATTGTACAACTAAAGGAATTTGGTTGATGCTTGCCTTAAAATAGTGTTCTAGCACAAAACTTGTGTTACTTTCATACCAAATAGAGGCATTCGTGGAAGCCATTAAAAGACAGCTGAAAGAAGTCAGGGAGACCTGAAAGGGAATGTTGAATGGAGCCTAACAGAAGGAATGAGCGTCCAAGGAAACCATAACCAATCAATTAAGTGATTTGTGAATAAACACTGAACACGAAATTAAGGAAGTAAACAAATTCATACAAGATCTAAAACAAAGCTCCAACAAAGAATTTTAAGCTATCAAAGCCGACCAATTAGAAGGAAAAGAAATTAAAAAAACCAAAGTAGAAATTTTGAAAATAGGTTAGACCATGAAGAAGACTGAAACTCGGGGATTGAAGACAGCCTATATATTATAGAGGAAGAACACACAACTATCTAAGACAAATCCAAGAAATATGATAGACCTATTCAACATTTGGAAGACACCATCAGATAGCCTAATCTGATGATAATAGGTATAGGGGAGCACCTAGAAAAAGAAGTTAATGATCTAGGAAATTTGTTTCACAGGTTCCTAGCAGAAAACTTCCCAAACACGCAAAAAGATAGGCCTATTCAGATACAAGAAGCTTTTAGAACCCCAAATAGACCAGACCAAAACAAGACATCACAACTCCACATTATAATATCCACAGGATCAATTCAGACCAAGGAAAACATCCTTAAAGTTGTCAAGGTGAAAAGATCAATCACCTATAAGGGAAACCAAGTAGAATCACCTCAGATTTCTCAGCAGAGTCAATTAAACCAAGAAGAGCCTGGAATGATGTAGGCCATGCCCTAAAGACAAAGAACTATCAACTAAGAAAACTGTACCCAGCTATACTCTCCTTCATGACTGAAGGACAAATAAAAACTTTCCATACCAAAGAAAAAGTGAAACAATATATCTCTACCAAACTAGCCCTACAAAAGTTACTTAAAGATGTCCTAAACAGAGAAAACCAACAGGACCACAATAAAGGCTAAGAAACTGCACCCAAATTGAGAATCCAAGAACAGTAGGAATAACCCAGTTGGCACAGCCCCCAAGAAGGTGCATAAAATGGCAGGAACTCCCAAATATCTCTCAGTACTAACTCCCAACATTAACAAACTTAACAATACAATTAAGCAAAATAGACTGTCTACTTGGATTTAAAAAAAAAAAAAAGATCCTTCTGTCTGCTGCATTCAGGAGTCACAACTTTCTCATAAAAACAAACACATGTTGAAAGTGAAAGGCTGGAACAAAATCTAACAAGCAAACGGCCTCATAAACAGGAAGGAGTTGCAATCCTAATATCAGATAAAATAGATTTCAAATTAAAATTAGTGAGAAGAGATAAAGAAGGTCGCTATATACTTATTAAGAGATCTCTCCTTCAGGAGGATATTACAATTCTAAATATCTATTCCCTACAAGAGCACCCAAATTTATCCAAGAAATTCTAATTTTTCTCACATCTACCCATAGATCCAAGATATTAATTGTTGAGGACTTTAACACACACTCTCCCCACTAGATATATCAACTCGGCAAAAAATCAGCAGAGAAACCACAGATATAAAACTGCATAGATCACCTAGATTTAACAGACACCTACCGAATATTTCACCCAGCAACATCAGAATACACATTTTTCTCAGAAGCACAGGGAACTTTTTCCAAAATAGACCACATTTAGGTCACAAAGCAAACTTGTCCAAATACAAAAACATTGAAATTATACCTTACATTCTCTCAGACCACAAGGGAATAAAATTAGAACTCAACACCAAAAGCCACCAATGAAAGTCCTGTAACACATGGAGGCTGAACAACACACTGTTGAATCACCAGTGGGTCATGGAAGAGATCAGAAACGAAATTCAAATGTTTGTAATATTCAACAAAAATGAACACACAAATTACCAGCTCCTCTGGGACACCACAAATGCAGTACTCAGAGGCACGTTTATAGCTCTGAGTTCCTACATCAACAAATTGGAGTGATCTCAAACCAACAATTTAGTGAGACATCTGAGCCTCCTTGAAAAAGAGCAGCAGGATAAACCCCAATCCAGTAGATGGAAAGAAATAATTAAAATTAAATCAAAATTAAATAAATAAGAATCGAAAAACATAGAAAGAATCAACAAAACAGAGTTGGTTTTTGAAAAATTAACAAATTGGCAGACCCTTAACAAATCTTATTAGAAGAACAAGAGAACACACTGAAATAAATAAACTCAGAGATGAGAATGAAAACATCACCACAGAAACAACCAAGATTCAGTACATTATAAGGGAATACTTCTCAAAACTTTATGCTAGTAAGTTTAAGAAGTTTGCAGTAATGGACCTTTTCCTAGCAAATAATGACATGCTGAAACTAAACTAAGATGAGTTAAACCATCTTAACTGTCCCATATTAAGCAATGAAATAGAAATAGCAATAAGAGACCTCCCATCTAAGAAAAGCCCAGAACCAGATAGTTTTACAGCGGAAATCTACAAGGCCTTCAAAGCAGAGCTCACATCAGTACTCCTTCAAGTCTTCAATGAAATTGAAAGCAAAAGTTCAATACCAAACTCATTCTATGAAGCCATCATTAAACTTCATCCCCAAACTAGGCAAGGACTCATCAAAGAAAGAGAACTGTAGATCAATTTCCTTGATGAACATTGATGCAAATCTTCTCAACAAAATTTTGGTCAATCGACTTTCGCAATTCATCCAAAATATCATACATCATGATCAAACAGGATTCATTTCAGGGATGTAAAGCTGCTTCAATATACGCAAATCACTTGATACAATAACTCGCATCAACAAGAGCAAGGATAAGAACCACATGGTTACCTCAATAGATGCAGAAAAAGGATTTGACAAGATCCAACATCCCTTTATGATGAAAGTTCTGGGAAAATTAGGAATTCAGTGAACATTCCTCAATACAATAAAGGATGTATATGACAAACCTACTTCAAACATTTTACTTAATGGTGAAAAAATAAAGGTATTTCCTCTTAACTAAGGAATGAGATAAGGATGTCCACTCACTCCACTTCTCTTCAAACTAGTATTAGAATACTTGGCTACAGCTATAAGATAAGATTCAAATATAAAAGGGAATCCAAATAGGGAAAGAAGAAGCTCTACCTCTTTGCAGATGACATGAACTTGGATTTAAAGAATCCCACGGACTCCATTCCCAAATTATTCAAGCTTATTCAAAACTTTGACAAAGTAGCAGGGTATAAAATTAACCCTCAAAAAACAATGGCTTTTCTGTATGCCAAAAATGAGAAAAGTGTGGCTGAAATCAGGAAAGCAACTCCATTATTAATAGCCCCACAAAAAATAAAATACCTAGGACTTAACAAAGAAAAGAAGGACCTCTATGATGACAACTTTGAAAACCTTAAAAAGGAAATCAGCACCGAACTTAGAAAGTGGAAAAAACCCCCATGCTCCTGGATTGGAAAGATCAACATCGTGAAAATGGCAATATTTCCCAAGGCTATCTACAAATTCAATATGATACCTATCAATATTCCAGCCTGATTCTTTTAGTAAAAAGAAGAGGCGATCCAAAAATTCATATAGAACTATAAAATACCTCGAATAGCAAAAACGATATTTAATGGAAACAACAGTGCTGGAGGAATATCAATACCAAATTTCAAACTCTTCTACAAAGCCATAGTAATTAAAACAGCTTGCTCCTCTCACAAGAACAACCCATAGGACCAATGGACTAGAAATGAAAACCCAGAAATGAACCTATAGACCTATAGACATCTAATGTTCAATAAGGGAGCTAAGAAATTAGAATGGAAGAAACACAATCTCTTCAGTAAATGGTGCTGGCAAAATTGGTTAACAGCTTGTAGGAAACTAAAGCTAGAACTTTATACATCATCCTGCACCAGAATGAACTTCAAATGGATCAAAGACCTCGGAGTCAAACAGACACTCTGAAAACATTAAAGAATGGAATAGGAGAAACAGTAGGTCTCCTTTGCACAGGCTGAAATTTTCTTAATAGAGACCCAGAATTACACAAATCAAAGAAATGTTGGACAAATGGGATTGCATGAAATTGCAGAGCTTCTGCATGTTAAAGGACATAGCTAGCAAGATCAATTGAAAGCCTATTGATTGGGAGAAGCTCTTCACTACAACAGACAAGGATCTCATATCTAAAATATACCTGGAACTCAAAAAAATTAAATCCCCCAACAACAAATCCTCAAAGAAACAACTGCCAAATAAATAAGTGGGCTAAAGACATAAAGAGAAACTCCTCTGAATATGAAAGAAGGATGGCCAATAGACCCAGGAAGAAATGCTCAATCTGTCTAGCCATAACAGAAATGCAAATCAAAACAACATTGAGATACCACCTCACCCTAGTTAGAATGGCTATAATGAAGAACTCTAATAACAACAGATGCTAGAGAGGATGTGGGCATAAGGGAAATTTATTGCAATGTTGGTGGGCATGTAAACGTGTTCAACCACTTTGGAAAGTAGTATGGAGGTTCCTCAAAAGATTCCACATAGAGCTCCCATATGGCCCAGCAATCCGACTTTTGGGTATTTACCCAAAAGGTCACAAACAAGACCATATTAAAGCTCCAGCACAATTATGTTTATTGAACCATTATTTACCATAGCTAAGATATGGAACCAACCCAGATGCGCCTCAGTAGATGCATGGATCAATATAATGTGGTATATATATACATAATAGAATTCTATGCCTCCATCAGAAAAAATGACATTGCCCCACTTGTTAGGAAATGGAAAGACTTGGAAAAATTTATATTAAGTGAAGTAAACCAGTCCCAAAGAAACATAGGTCCCATGGTTTCCTTTATTTTCAATAACCAGTATATGTCTGAGACAAGCAGAAAAGGTCGGACAAGTTGGTGTTGGGTGAAATGAACCACAAGATAAGGATTCAATATTTTTTTTTCTTGCGATTGTTTCTAACATATTTATAAGATGATTTCTATATTGCTTTGTATGTCCCTCCCCTACAGTATAGCCCCTGCTTTCACGGTATTTGATGGTATAATTTGTGGAGGGAATTGGAAAAATCTAATCTTTTAACTAGAGATACAGGTGGACCCATTGCAACAATGAGATTTACAACTCGTTAGGTCGAAAAACAAACTTTACAGCTTTGATAGAGGGTGTGGGGAGGATCCGGTGGGGAGAGGGGGGTAGCATGGAAAGGGATGGTAAGGGGAAACAAAGAGGCAGAGGCGGCAACAATGCTTGATAAGAAATGTACTCATTACCTTGCCCATGTAATTGTAACTCATCTGTTGGTATTCTCAATATAAAAAAATAAACAAATAAAAAAGAAAAGAAAAACGAACTTTACAACTTGCCCAGCGAGGGTGGGGGGCAGGCAAAGGGTTGTCTGGAGAGCCCGGGGGAGGGGGGGTGGCGCAGATGAGAACAGATGGGAAGGGGAAACAAAGGATGAGGCAACAATGCTTGATGAATAATGTGCTCATTATCTTGCCCATGTAATTGTTACCCCTCTGTATGGTATTTTCACAAATAAATAGATAAATAAATAAATAAATACGAAGGAGACTCAAGGCTGCTGAAATGAGCATATTTCCCATTTGGACTTTAATAGGATTTTTCTACAATCAACAAGATTTTCATCTTAACATAAAAATTTCTAAATGTATTGCTACAGAATAGATTGTAAATGTAATATTTAATACTATTGCATACTTGAAGACAAAGTTTTACAGAAAACTTTAAATTTCAGATAAAGTGCAATATTCCAATAAATACATAGAAGAAATATAATTTAAAAATTCACTGATCAAAGCAAACCCTGGCAGGAATGTCTGAAAGACACTTAACTGAAAACAGGAATTGGCACTGTGGCTCAAGTAGTAGAGGGCTCCACTTGAGCTGAAGAACTCAGGGATATGTTAACTCCCTGAGATTAAACCCCAAGACTGACAAAAATAAAATTTAAAGAATTGAAGCATTAAGGTACAGCAACCAGACCCAGAGTTCAGGACCTCCTACTACCACCACCAACAACAACCAATTAAAGCATCAAACAACCTGAAGTTGTTGTCCAGAATAATGAGTGCGGCATTATCAGTTTACATGACTTAGTGACTTTAAACCTAGTTTAAAAGGGGAGGTGGTAGGCAATTTGTGTGTTTGCCAAAACCTGTAAAATTATTTTGTACTTTACCAAGGAGGAAGAAAGGCGGGAATGGGGGGAGGAGGGGAGGTGTTTTGTGACCTTGCCTTTTGGTTCAGTGATTTTTTTCTGGAGTCAAATTCAGAGACATTCTGCTTGCAATCCTAGTTTCATAGCGGCGGGGAATGAAAAAGCCATGCCCTGGAAATGGTTTTGTCATGTCCTTGGCCTAGTTCCAACCATCACTGGATAATCCAAGTCCCACTTCAGGACCATGACTACTGATCCACTAGGCAGATGGACCTAACCACAGCCAGAAAAGACAAAAAATGCAATGCCGAGGGCAGCACTGGAATTATACCAAGAAGAGAGTTTTATATTATTTATTGTAAAAATAATATACAGAGGGTATATAGTTACATGAGTAGGGTAATGAGTACATTTCCTATTGAGCATTGTTACCTCCTCCTTTGTTTTTCCCCTACTACCCCTTCCCTCCACAACTCTCCAACTCCTCCCTCCTTCACCCCTACCCGACATTGTAAATTCATTTTTGACACAGTGTCCTGTACATCTCCTCATCACAATGGGTCAAAATGCATCCCCATTTCAGCATTCTGCTATAACCTTTCCACTCCCCAAATTACAAAAATGTATATAAAAATGCAGAACACTTGAATCAAATACAATGAAAACAGGGATTATACCTTGGAGGGATGAATTTACAAAAGAATCACATAGCGCATTATAAGTATATTAAAAACAAAAACAAGAAAGAAAAAATCACTTGTGTGTCTGACTTGGGATTCCTTTCACTTAATGTCATCTTATGTGGTTATACGTCCATAGCCTTTGATCTTCTATGCTTGTCCTAGACATGTACTAGTCCTTGCAAACAAGGGAAACCATGGGATGTATGTTTCTTTGGGCCTGGCTTACTTCACTTAATATAATATTTACCAAGTCTTTCCATTTCCTAACAAATGTGACAATTTCATTCATTCTTTCTAATGGAGGCATAGAATTCCATTGTGTGTGTGTGTGTGTGTGTGTGTGTGTGTGTGTGATTGTATCACATTTTCTTGTTCCATTCATGAAATGAGGAGCATCGAGGTTGGTTCCATATCTTAGCTATGGTGAATAATACTGCAATAAACATGTTTGCACAGGCAACTTTGTTATGACCTTGTTTGTGATGATTTGGGTAAATGCCTAAATGCCCAAAAGTGGGATTGCTGGGACACAGGAGAACTTTACATGGAGTCTTTTGAAGAACTTCCATACTGCATTCCAAAGTGGTTAAACAAGTTTACACTCCCACCATCAATGAAATAGGCTTCCTATTTAGCCACATCCCCTCCAACATGTTGTTATTAAATTTCTTGATTAGGGACCGGGAAGGTGGCTCAATAGTAGAGTGCTTTGCCTTGCATGAATGAGGCCCTCGGTTCGATTCCTCAGCACCACATCAACAGAAAAAAAATAAATTTCTTGATTATAGCCATTCTAACTAGAGTAAGGTGCAAATGCAATGTTGTCTTGATTTGCATTTCTTTTGTGGCTAGAATAGTTGAGCATTTCTTCATGTGTCTAATCGCCATTTTTATTTCCTCTTCATAGAAGTCTCTCTTTAAGTTAATAGCGCACTTAATTATCGAGCAGTTTTTTCTTTGAGGATTTGCTTTTGGGGATTTAATTTTTTGAGTCCTAAGTACATTTTAGATATAAGACCTTGTCCGTTTTATACCTCGTGAAGATCTTCTCCCAGAACGTGTGCTTTCTATTGATATTGTTAGCTATGACCTTTGCCTTGCAGAAGCTCTCATGATTCATGCAATCCCATTTGTTCAGCTTTTCTTTGATTTCTTTTTTTTGACATTTGTAATATGTTTATTACATACAGACTGTATCAGCACTTGGAATTTATAATTCCATCTCATCTTGTAATAGTAAATTACTTGTTTCATAAAGAGATGAATTAAGGAATGAATTTCTTATCTTATTTTTCTTTACTCTTTGTTTCCGGTTCTCTATTAAGAAAATTTCGGTATGTGCTAATAAGCTCTAGAGTTTATCCTATTTCTTCATGTAATCTTTTCATTGTGTCCTCTTTTATTTTGAGGTCTTTGATCCATTTGGAGTTGATTCTTGTGCAGGATAATATACACGGATGCAGGTTTAGTTTAACAGGTGTTTAACCAATTTTGTCCACACCATTTACTCAAAAGGCTGTCTTTCTTCCATTCTCTTTTTTTAGCTCCCTTGTCAAAGATTAGGTAGCTATCGGTCAGGGGGTTCATTTCTGAGTCTTCAGTCCTACTCCACTGGTCCTCAGGTCTGTTCTTGCGCCAGAACCAAGCTGTTCTTATTACTATGGCTTTTTAGTAGCATTTGAAATTTGGAACTGATATTGCTCTAATGCTGTTCTTTCTGCTAAGAATTGAAAAACCTACAGCCAGCATTATATTAATGGTGAGAAGTTAAACCCATTTCTTATAAATTCAGGAATAAGATAAGGATGTCTGCTCTCTACACTCCTTTTCAACTTAGTATTAGAATGCTAGCTGGGGCAATAAGATAAGATGCAATCTTAAAGGGGTTCCAAATAGCAAAAATGAAGTAAAACTCTCCCTCTTTGAAGATGACATGGTCTTGTATTTAATGAAACCCATGGACTCCATTCCCAAATTACTTGAGCTGATCAGAAACTTTCGCAAACTAGCAGAGTATACAATTAACCCTCAGAAAATAAAGGTTTTCCTGTATTCCAATAATGATAGAGTGCAGCTGAAATTAGGAAAGCAACCCCTTTTTACTAGCCGCACAAAAAATAAAATACCTAGGAGTAAACTTAAGAGGTGAAGGACCTCTATGTTGGGAACTTTAAAAACCTGAAAAAGAAAAGTAAAGTAGAGCTATGCATGTGGGAAACTTCCCATTCTCCTGGATTGGGAGGATTAACATCATGAAAATGGCAATACTGCGAAAGGCTATATCCAAATTCAATGTGATACCTACCAATATCTCAATTTCACTCTTCAATGAAATAGAAGAAGCAATCCAAAAATTCATATGGAACAATAAAAGACCCAGAATAGCAAAGAAATTTATTGTGATTCTCATTTTGATTTGCCACCTTGATTCTACAAAGTCAATTATGAATTTTAACTTTCTTCCCTCCCTTTGGATAAAGCTCACAAACACCCTGCTTCTAGCTCCCAGACACTTAACTCTTAGCTCTAGACAATTGTTCCTAGATAGTGAGTTACTTAATTGTATTTTGAGTGCATAAAACATGCATATAAAACTAGCAAATTTTGATCTTATGAGAAAACAGCCTTTTTTTCCCCTTTCAAATTTACTTCCTGATAGGCATTTTTATAGAGAATCTGTTTTCGTTTTTAAATGAAAACTGGTAGGAAACTATGTTCATAATCTGGTCCTTCTCTCACACCACAACACCTAAAACACAAATTTCACAAAGCATTTACAAGAAATAATGTAAAAACCAAACATTGGGAATGCTCAGATGCAGAATACAAAACCCAGAATAACTCTGCTGTCTGAGGGAGGGGCTGTCTGTATAAATTAACAAACAAATCCAAAAGAGCAGCCAGGAGTACCAGACATGCGTGTCCCTGGCTGCTACTTCATGGACAAGGTGCATGGAACGACTTCATGAGCCTGCTGGAGAGAGCATGGAGGAAAGTTTCCTTGCCAGCCTGAGTACAAAAGTTGGCTTCACCCTCCTGGGTCTGTCTTTCTTGTTTTCTCCCCACAGCAGAGCAGAATTGTCCCTTGCTCTAAGGAGAATAAATACCGTACCCCTTGCCCCCGGTGTGTGTGTGCTCCCAGGGGCTGATCCTCAGGGCCCAAGCCCATGGAGAAAGCATGTGTTAGATGTGAGTTAGTGACACTGTGTCATTCACACAGCAGCTGCCGGGTTGCTGCCCTAGCTGAACAGCAGGTGTACCCTGATCTTCTCCCATAGTCCCAGGAAAGTGGCCGCAATGGCCTGATATGGGCAGGCTGCCACTAGGATCCTACTTCACCAGACCGACGAGCATGCCAGATGAAGTGGCTGCCACCTGAATTATTAATTATTTTATGGAGCAGTAAGAAACAAAGTGATACACATTACTGTATGATATGTAATACTATATCCTTGATTCTCTAGTCCAAAATCATTGAACTTTATATTAGCAAGAATGGATCTTATTGTTTGTATTCATAAGGCCATAATGGAAAACTGAAATAAAAGTACAACAAAACACTTATCCATAAACACGTGATTGAATCTCAGAATTTGAAAAAAATTGTATGTAAGTAGTGCAAATGAAATTATACTAGAATAGTAAAATACACACAAAATACATTACATTAGTTACATTCAAATGTAAAATAAATAATTACAGACAGAATTCCTATTGGATTAAAATATTATGATGATTTAGAAGGTTGAAGTGATATAGGTTATATATTTTGTTTTTATAAAACTTATTTATATCTCCAAGTTCTGTTTATCTCAGTGAAGGAAAATGTTAGAAAGTAGATATTATATGTGGCACCTCTTGCTTGCAGTACCACGAAGGGGAGTGGCAATTCTTAATTGGAGTCCTGAGATGAAACCCACACCCAGCCCAAGTATACCCATCAGAGTTCCATGTGGTGACCCTAAGGGGACCCAGGACACCGCATTGCTGCTGCAGCAGGTGCAGGACCTTTCCGGTGGGCTGTAGCCAACAAGGTTCCATTAGTGACCAAACCAAGCAACCCAGACTCAAGTGCCAAAGCCAGGGGGGAAGGCAGGGCAGATGCCAAGTCCTGCCTTCCATCTGTGTAGCCTACATTGCCAAGGCCAAGCCCTTTCCCCTGCTTTGGAGAACAACGAGGGTAGAGGGTGACCCCATTGCCTCCAAATGGAGTATCCCTGGAATGGCACCCAGAGCTGGGCCCATGTGGACCAGAAGCGTGACAGAGGAGGCTACACAGCAAAGCAAGAGGGGCTTCATTCCCTCGGTGCTGCAGTGGTGTGCTGCAAGTCCAGGCTTCTCTGGCACTGATTGGCATATGTAGGGTTGGCACTGTACCAGAGCCCACAAGGACCAGAAAATGGAGGTCCACAGAGATGCTGAAGGGGCTCCAAGTTGCTGAGCTGTTGCAGCTGTCACAAGCCAGCTGGCAGAGGTGTCAACACATGGCTCCAGTAACCAGACCCCCTTAAAGACTGATGAGGTGAACCAGGGCTGGGCTACCTGGCCACAAGAGGGCAGACAACATCCCCAGCCTTCCTTTAACCATGGACTGTGCAGTGTACAAACATGGTGTCCCCCAACCCGCACTCACGGGGGCAGGCAGTGACCCCAGAATAGAGTCTCCTTAGGATGGGCCACGCGCTCAGGAGTACAGAAGACCAGTACCAGCACAGCTGGAAGAGGAGAAGGCAGCAGTGGCCTCAACTCTAGACCCATGGCTGCCAGTTCCTGGGTGAAATGGAGCAACTGAGAGTGGGAATTTAGGTGGGAAGTGTGGGCATGACTCATCTGGCAATGCTGGGGAGCATGCACACACATCCACTCACTGCATATCCACTGTAAAGGAGTTGGCCACACATCTCAACGGGTGACCTGAGGAGTCACCCACACCCACAGGGACTACAGAAATGGAGTTTCACGTGGTGACTTGGAGCAATGAACAACTGGCAAAAACAAAAACAAAAAAACAAAAAGAAAAACGAAAAAAGTCCAGTAAACCTTTTCATCAATGATAGCCTATTATACATTAAAAGCAGTTTTACTTTCCTCTTGTATTATATTTTTGCATGGGGCCCTCTGAATTAACCAGAAATCTCCAGGATTTCTTCATGCATTGTAATACAAATAAATATAGCTTCTATTCTTTTTTAATTAAGGGAAGTTGCAATTATTTCTTTCCATTGTTTGATTCATGAAAAAGAAATCCTGAAGTAAACACCGAACCAAACTCAGCATATCTTCTGAACTCCTCACAGAAGAAAGAGAATAAAATGACTGAGCAACAGGTATCACCCATATTGTCACTGTGCTAGCTGTCTCTGATTAGAAAATAATCCTGCCATGCACATGCAAATCTCTTATGCAAAATGTTTTCCAACAATTCTTGCTGTTATATTGCATTTATCTTCCTCCTCCTGTCTCCTCTCCTGCTCCTCTTCCCCAGGGTCCTGTTTCCCTCTTCCTTCTCTCCTACCTCTACTTTCTCTCTGTCCCCTTCTCTTCTCCCTCCTGCTATGCCCTTCCTCCTCTCTTACCCCTTCCTCCTCCTTTCCTTTCCTCTTTCTCTTACACTTTCCCTTCTACTTTTTTATGGTCCTGGGGGTTGGACACACACTAAGCAGATGCTCTCCTGCTCGTTACAGGCCTCCAGTCTGGACTTCATTTCAATGACAATCTATTTCTTTGGTGCAAACCCAACAAAGTCGTTTGATTCAGGATTTAATTCATTGTACATATTCTACACCATGAATATATGCTACTTCATACAGTGTGGATAATAGGTTTGGATTATGCTTTGGGCTTCAGTTAAACTCATCAGAAATAATGTGTTTGAAGGCAATCAAATGTGATCCTGTTACTCCCACATTAATGAACTGGTTACTTCATATCTTGCACAACTACTTCCATATTGCTCCCAGTTTAAAGAATTGTCACTTTGTAGTAGCACTCACAGTAACACTAACCCAAGGATTGCTGGGGATCAGAAGATTAAGTCCAGACAGGAAAATCCATGAGATATTTATCTCAAAATAACTACTAAAAAGCCAGAAAAAAGCCTGTGCTATGTGGTTTAGTGCCATACTTCCACAGAATAAGCTAACGACAGGGCCCAGGCCTGATTTGAACACCTGTGGTGGGTGCATATACATACACACACACACACACACACACACACACACACACACACACACACACACACACGCACACACACACACAATTTCCCAGCTAGAGCAATTATCTGTTTTCCCAATAACATATCTGAGTTCCAATCTTATGTGTTTGGATATTTTTGAAAGTTTTATCATCAACTTACCTAATTTTAATAAATGACACTCTGTTCACTATTATTTAATCCTGGTTGAAAAATGTTTTAAGACACATTTTCATGTAGAAAATTGTTTTTTCCCCAACTTGTGACTGTCTTGGTTTGTAAGAATGAAAGAATTTTGACATTAATTCATTAGTTCATAAATTAGAAAAGTAACCCTAACCCTAGAACCAATTGCCTTTGGATTCTAAAAGCCACAAAAGTACATTAAATTTATACATCTTGTCTTTGATTCAATTCATCTTCTTAAAATAGTTTCTAGTTTTACTCAATACCTTGCCATTTTTTTTAACACAACATTCAGGCTAACCCTCACACTAATCATCCCCTAATCCTAATATTATTAGAAGTTTCCCATTTCATATTCATCCTAATTCGATCTTGACTGGTTATTCAAAGATTTACTTTCAGTTTGACCATAAATTTTCCATTTCCCTGATGCTAACACTAAGGCTAGCTGGAACTGAAATCCAATTTTCAACCTAATAATAGTCCAAAATTAATATTAAAATATACTCTAGTTTTTATTCATTGTAATGAATATTCCAGTTTGCACTCTGGAAATGAGTTTCAATTTGCCCGAATCCAACAAATTTCCTGACTCTAACTGTGAAGTTATCTTCTTCCCTAACATGAACCATTATATTACTTGTCCTCAAATTCTCTTACCAGGAAAAATACTGTAGTTTTCATTAATCCTACATTTTCCTGAACCACTGTATCCTAAAACAATTTCAGATTTACATATCATCTAGTCTTTTACTTAATGCTAACTCTCAACCTAAACCTGACTGGAAAACTCTCATTAATCATTACAAGAATGATCACTGAGAAATAAATATAATGATAATGCTCTAGTTACTATTCAGGCTCACATTTTTGCTTCTACTTGTTAGTGAAAACTCAATTTTATAGTAAAACTTTCCTATTCATAACACTAATCATAATCAGAACAAAATGCTGACCCTGATTTTAGTCCAAATTATATGTCAATACTAACACTAACTAGTGTTACACTAGTTTTCATTCATCCTAACTTGATTCAAATAAGCCTTCCATACATAGGTTTCAATTTTTTCCTATACCTTAGTAATTTTCTAACCCTAATCTTAATCTTAACTGGAATATTGAGAATAAATATAAGCCTAATTGCAAGTAGATTCTAATATTAATAGCAATACTCTAGTTCACATTCATTCTAATTCTTACCAGGCTTATATTACAATGTACCTTCAATTTGACCCTCAATTTTTTTTCTCCTTCACTCTAACCCTAAACTTGGCTGGAATCCTAACCATAACCTTAATACTAAAGGTATCCCAATTCTAAAATGTATGAAAAATGCTCATTTTGTGCAATCCTAACTGAAATTCCACAGTAATCCTCGAAATAAATTGCAGGTTTTCCTAAACCCTACAGATTTTCTCACTCTTATCTGTGAACCTATCTTGTTCCATAAGAGGAATCATTATACCCATTGATCTCAAATCCTGATATTATGAAATACATTGTACTTCCATTATCCCAGATTTTCCTGAATTCCTAGAACCTAAAAAAGTTCTGCTTTACTTAACATTTAACACATTTATTTTTTTTTCTTTTTGTCAATCGTAAGGCTTCAACTCTGGGCCAGGGCACAATCCCTGAGTTCTTTGGCTCAAGGTGTGTGCTTGTACCACTTGAGCCACAGTACCACTTTCTGGTTTCCTGGTAGTTAATTGGAGATAAAATTCTCACAGACTTTCCTGACTGGGCTGGCTTTGAACTGCGGTCCTCAGAAATCAGCTTCCTGAGTAGGTAATGAAGCTGACAGAGGGATTACAGTTAAATGTGTAAGGTAATGAGTACATTTCTTGTTGACCATTGTTACTCACTTCTTTGTTTTTGTCCAACTATCCCTTCCCTCTCCAATCTCCATTACTCTTCTCTCCGCATGGTGTAAAGTTCATTTTTAGTACAGTGTGCTGTGACTATTATTGTTGCAATAGGTCATCCTGTGTTGAACCTAAATTTGCTATTTCTCTAACCCTAATTCTAATTCTGTCTGGTATCCGAACCCTAGCCATAATAATAATGGTAGTACATTTCCGAAGTTAACAAAAAATACTCGTTTTTGTTCATCCTGTTAATCCTCTGTACATCTTGAATTAAGTTGCAATTTAGCTTAAATCTTCCAAATGAGTTTATATGTGCCTATATAACGATATAATTTTATGTAAAAAACAAGATCTTTGAAGGAAGGTGTAACAAAAAGGAAATAGAGGGAGTATAATCAACCATTTTAAATATATTATGGAAAGAGAATAACGAAACTGTCACTTCTTAAAATTAATAACCATTAATAAAATAAATAAATAAATAAATAACACACAGCCTTCCAGTGTTCTTGAAGAGAACCATGATATGTCTTATGAAAGAAATACTTGTTCTAAACTTTGTTCATGCATAATTTATATTGTTATTGGCCAATTATTTAACTTAATGAGTAAAAATTTATCAAATAGGAATCCATGACAAAAAATATAAAACAGTTACCAAGTAATTGTTTGAGAAAAAGTTATAGTCATGAGTTTTAAGAATCTTTCTATTTCCCTACAAAGCAATGATTTAGATTTACTAATCTAGTATTTGTAGTAAGTTTAGAGAACATAATAGGCATGAAAAACACTGAACTGTACATCTTGCATCTTGGATGAGTGATATTTTAAACATTGTCTTTTATTCAAATGAATACTTAGGTTTACTTTTCAAAATAAATGAAATTTTATCTCTTTTCAGAACAAGAACTTACCCTGAAATTAAATGTATTAGTATATTCAGATATTTAAAGATAAATATTCTGTGTTTGTTATGTAGCTCTACATATTCAGAATGACATGATTTTTTCTATTGGTAAATGTCTAAACTCTGGGATTTTTGCTTCATCAATATAAACTGTCTCATGAGGTTTTTGTGAAGGCTCCAGTAACCATTGTGAGATTTTTGCTTCATCAATATAAATTATCACATCAGATTTGTGTGAAGGCTCCAGTAACCAATGTGATCAAAAACATTTCCTGAATTCTAAATTTTAAATCCAATCATTTTAAGGCTTTGATTATATAAGTTATTGTCTCTTCAGAGCAACTAAAATAAATACTACTTTTTAAACATTTCACTCACATTTTAAATAATATTAACATGTGTCAAACAGAGACTAATCATTTCAAACTCACCATATTTGATGATCTCAGTGTGAAGAATGTAGAGAGTATAAGAATCTTATACTCAATAATGTTTTTGGTTTAATTAAATTAAATTATATAACTAGATTTCTAAATTGCAGGTAAATCACATGGAAATAGGAAAATAATAAAAATGATTACTTTGAGATACTTTTCTTCTTAATTTTTTTTGTGAAAATATCATACAGAGGGGTTAAAATTATATGGGCAAAGTAATTAGTTCATTTCTTTTTTTTTTTTTTTAAATTTTATTTTATTTTATTTGAGAACATACTGTACAGAGGGGTTACAATTACATGGGCAGGATAATGCATACATTTCTTACCAAGCATTGCAGCCTCCTCCTTTGTTTACCCTTCACCTCCCTTCCCGGCCTCCCCCCTCCCTCCCAACCAATCGTACCCCCCCTCCCCCCCCACCATTGTAAAGCTGGTTTTAACATGACATTTTGTACTTCTCATTGTTGCAACAGGTCCACCTGAATCCTTAAACGACTTGTTTGTCCCCATCTCCTCCACATGTTATACTGACATCAAATATAGTGAAAGCGGGGGTTACACTGTGGGGGAGGGACATACAAAGCAACAAGGAAATAATCTTATAAATGCGTTAGAAACACATGCATGAAAGAAACAAAAACATTAAAATACATATTTGAGGTTTTGTTTTCCTAACATCACATTATCTGACTTTTTCCGCTTGACTCATACCTATACTAGATATTGCAAATAAGGGAAACCATGGGACCTATGTTTCTTTGGGCCTGGCTTACTTCACTTAATATAATTTTTTCCAAGCCTTTCCATTTCCTAACAAATGGGGAAATGTCATTCTTTCTGATGGAGGCATAGAATTCCATTGTGTATATATACCACATCTTCTTGATCCATTCATCTACTGAGGGGCATCTGGGTTGGTTCCATGTCTTAGCTATGGTAAATAATGCTGCAATAAACATAGTTGTGCTGGTAGCTTTAGTGTGGCCTTGTTTGTGATCATTTGGGTAAATGCCCAAAAGTGGGATTGCTGGGTCGTTGGGGAGCTCTATGTGGAGTCTTTTGAGGAACCTCCATACTGCTTTCCAAAGTGGTTGAACAAGTTTACATTCCCACCAACAATGAAGTAAGGTTCCTTTCTGTCCACATCCCCTCCAGCATCTGTTGTTGTTAGAGTTCTTGATTTTTGCTGTTCTAACTGGAGTGAGGTGATATCTCAATGTTGTTTTGATTTGCATTTCTTTTATGGCTAGGGATGTTGAACATTTCTTCATGTGTCTATTGGCCATCCTTCTTTCTTCTTCAGAGAAGTTTCTCTTTAAGTCTTTCGCCCACTTACTTATTGGGCAGTTGTTTCTTTGAGGATTTGTTGTTGGGTGGTTTAATTTTTTGAGTTCCAAGTATATTTTAGATATGAGACCCTTGTCCGTTGTATGGCTAGTAAAGATTTTCTCCCAGTCCGTGGGCTTTCTATTGATCTTGCTAGCTATGTCATTTGCCCTGCAGAAGCTCTGCAACCTTATACAATCCCATTTGTCCAGCCTTTCTTTGATTTGTTGTGTTTCCGGGTCTCTATTAAGAAAATTTCGGCCTGAGCCAAGGAGACCCAGGGTTTCTCCTATTCCATCCTGTAATGTTTTCAGAGTGTCTGCTTTGAGTTCAAGGTCTTTGATCCATTTGGAGTTGATTCTGGTGCAGGGTGATATATAAGGATGTAGCTTTAGTTTTCTACATGTAGTTAACCAGTTTTGCCAGCACCATTTACTGAAGAGGCTGTCTGTCTTCCATTCTATTGTTTTAGCTCCCTTATCGAAGATTAGATGGCTATAGGTCTATAGGTTCATTTCTGGGTTTTCAATTCTATTCCATTGGTCCTGAGGTCTGTTCTTATGCCAATACCAAGCTGTTTTGATTACTATGGCTTTATAGTAGAGTTTGAAATTTGGTATTGATATTCCTCCAGCAGTGTTCTTTCCGTTGAGGAGCGTTTTTGCTATTCGGGGTCTTTTATTGTTCCATATGAATTTTTGGATTGCCTCTTCTATTTCCTTGAAGAATGAGGGTGGAATTTTGATAGGTATTGCGTTGAATTTGTAGATAGCCTTGGGAAGTATTGCCATTTTCACGATGTTAATCTTTCCAATCCAGGAGCATGGGAGGTTTTGCCATTTTTTAAGTTCTGTGTTGATTTCCTTTTTCAAGATTTTAAAGTTTTCATCATAGAGGTCCTTCACTTCTTTAGTTAAGTTAATTCCTAGGTATTTTATTTTTTGTGGGGCTATTACAAATGGAGTTGCTTTCCTAATTTCAGCCACACTTTTCTCATTGTTGGCATACAGAAAAGCCATGGATTTTTGGGGGTTAATTTTATAACCTGCTACTTTGCCAAAGTTTTGAATCAGCTTGAGTAATTTGGGAGTGGAGTCTATGGGATTCTTTAAATACAAGATCATGTCATCTGCAAAGAGGGAGAGTTTTATTTCTTCTTTCCCTATTTGGATCCCCTTTATGTCTGCATCTTGTCTTATTGCTGTAGCTAGGCATTCTAATACTAGATTGAAGAGAAGTGGAGAGAGTGGGCATCCTTGTCTTGTTCCTGAGTTAAGAGGAAATGGCTTTAGTTTTTCACCATTGAGTATAATGCTGGCTGTAGGTTTGTCATATACAGCCTTTATTGTATTGAGGAATGTTCCATGGATTCCTAATTTTTCCAAAACCTTCATCATAAAGGGGTGTTGGATCTTGTCGAATGCTTTTTCTGCGTCTATTGAGATAACCATGTGGTTCTTATTCTTGCTCCTGTTGATGTGATGAATAATATTAATTGATTTGCGTATATTGAACCAGCTTTGCATCCCTGAAATGAATCCTGTTTGATCGTGGTGTATGATTTTTTGGATGAATTGTTGAAGTCGGTTGGCCAAAATTTTGTTGAGAAGTTTTGCATCAATGTTCATCAAAGAAATGGGTCTATAGTTCTCTTTCTTTGATGAGTCCCTGCCTGGTTTTGGGATGAGGGTGATGATGGCTTCATAGAATGTGTTCGGTAGTGAGCTTTCTCTTTCAATTTCATTGAAGAGTTGGAGGAGAATTGGTGTGAGCTCTGCTTTGAAGGCCTTGTAAAATTCCGCTGTGAAACCATCTGGTCCTGGACTTTTCTTAGCTGGGAGGTCTCTTATTGCTGTTTCTATTTCAATGCTTGATATGGGCCTGTTAAGATAGTTTACCTCATATTGGTTTAGTTTTGGCATGTCAATATTTGCTAGGAAGAGGTCCATTTCTGTCAAGTTCTCAAACTTATTAGCATAAAGTTTTGAGAAGTATTCCCTTATAATGTTCTGAATCTTGCTTGTTTCCGTGGTGATGTTTCCATTCTCATCTCTGAGTTTATTTATTTGGGTGTGTTCTCTTCTTTTTCTGATAAGATTTGCTAAGGGTCTGTCAATTTTGTTAAGTTTTTCGAAGAACCAACTCTTTGTTTTGTTGATTCTTTCTATAGTTTTTTTGGATTCTAATTCATTTAATTCTGATTTAATTTTGATTATTTCTTTCCGTCTACTGGATTGGGGTTTATCTTGCTGCTCTTTTTCAAGGAGGTTTAGATGTGTCATTAAATTGTTAGTTTCAGATCTCTCCAATTTGTTGATGTAGGAGCTCAGAGCTATAAACTTGCCTCTGAGTACTGCCTTTGCTGTGTCCCAGAGGAGCTGGTATTTTGTGTGTTCATTTTTGTTGAATAGCATGAACATTTGAATTTCCTTTCTAATCTCTTCCACGACCCACTCATGATTCAGCAGTGTGTTGTTCAGCCTCCATGTGATACCGGACTTTCTTTGGTGGCTTTTGATGTTGAGTTCTAACTTTATTCCCTTGTGGTCAGAGAGAATGCAAGGTATAACTTCAATGTTTCTGAATTTAGACAAGCTTGCTTTGTGGCCTAAAATGTGGTCTATTTTAGAAAACGTTCCATGTGCTGCTGAGAAAAACGTGTATTCTGATGCTGCTGGGTGAAATGTTCGGTAAATGTCTGTTAAGTCTAGTTGATCTATGCAGCTGTTTAGATCTGCGGTTTCTCTGTTGAGTTTTTGCCGAGTTGATCTATCTAGTGGGGAGAGTGGTGTGTTAAAATCCCCAACGATTAATGTCTTTGGCTCTATATGGGATTTGAGGGAAAGTAGTGTTTCTTTGATAAATTTGGGTGCTCCATTGTTTGGCGAATAGATATTTAGAATTGTAATATCCTCCTGAAGGAGAGATCCTTTAATTAATATGTAGCGACCTTCTTTATCTCTTTTCATGAATTTTAATTTGAAGTCTATTTTATCTGATATTAGGATTGCAACTCCCGCCTGTTTATGCGGTCCGTTTGCTTGGTAGATTTTGTTCCAGCCTTTAACATTGAAAATGTGTTTGTTTTTATGGGCAAGATGTGACTCCTGCAGGCAGCAGAGAGAAGGGTCTTGTTTTTTAATCCAACTAGACAGTCTATGTTGCTTGATTGGAGAGTTCAGTCCGTTAACATTAAGAGATAGGACTGAGAGGTATTTGGGAGTTCCTGCCATGTTATCCACCTTCTTGGGGGCTGCGAAAACTGGGTTCTTCCTATGGTTCTTGGATTCTCAGTTTGGGTGCAGTTTCTTGGCCTTTATTGCGGTCTTGTTGGTTTTCTATGTGTAGGACATCTTTAAGAATCTTTTGTAGGGCTGGTTTGGTGGAGATGTATTGTTTCAATTTTTCTTTGCTATGGAAGGTTTTTATTTGGCCTTCGGTTATGAAGGAGAGTTTAGCTGGGTACAGTATTCTTGGTTGATAGTTGTTTGTTTTTAGGGCATGGCATACATCATTCCAGGCTCTTCTTGCTTTGATTGTCTCTGCTGAGAAATCTGAGGTGATTCTAATTGGTTTCCCTTTATAAGTGATTACCCTTTTCTCCCTGACAGCTTTAAGGATCTTTTCCTTGTTCTGAGTTGATCCTGTGTGGATTATAATGTGACGGTGGGATGTCCTATTCTGGTCTGGTCTATTTGGGGTTCTAAAGGCTTCTTGTATCTGGACAGGCCTATCTTTTTGCATGTTTGGGAAGTTCTCTACTAGGATCCTGTTAAACAGATTTCCTAGACCATTAACTTCTGTTTCTAGGTGCTCCTCTACACCCATTATCCTTAGATTAGGCCTTCTGATGGTGTCTTCCAGGTGTTGGATAGATCTATCATACTTCTTGGACTTGTCTTGGATGGTTATATGTTCTTTCTCTATAATATCTAGGCTGTCTTCAATCCCTGAGATTCGATCTTCTGCATGGTCTAACCTGCTGTCAAGACTCTCTACTTTGTTTTTTATCTCTTTTCCTTCTAGTTGGTCAGCTTTGATGGCTTCAAGTTCTTTGTTGAAGCTCTGTTTTAGGTCTTGTATGAATTTCTTTACTTCCTTAATTTGGCATTCAGTGTTTGTCCTCAAATCGCTTAGTTGATTGGTTATGGTTTCTTTGGGCTCCCATTCCTTCTGTTGGGTTCCATTCAGCATTCCCTTTGTGGTCTCCCTGACTTCCTTCAGCTCTTTGTTAATGGATTCCATGAATGCCTTTAGTGATCTTTGTGTGTTCTCTACCTGGTCTCTCAATTCCTGTATTACTCTTTGATTTGCTTCCTCCTGTTCGTGGGATTCCTGCAGATCTCTTTGAGTGTTCTCAGCCTGCTCACGCCATTCCTCCCTTTCTCTTTGAGTATTCTCAAGTTGTTCACGCAAATCCTGTATCAGTTTTTGAGTAGCTTCCTCACGCTTATGATATTCCTGTATAAACTTCTGGGATGCCTCCTCTCTCTCCCTATCACGCTCATACAGAGTCCTTTGTACGTTGTCAAACTTTTCATTTATCATGTTTGCCACAAGAGTTTGTAGAGCTGTTTGGGAACTCTCCTCTGGATTATTCATTATCTGTTCTAACCCCTGATTATCAGGATTGGGAATTGAGATACCCGAATTTGCCATTTTTCTTGTGTTTTTCCGGCTTACTCTGCCCATTTGAGATGAAGATAGCACCAGTTTTGTGCTAGAACACTATCTTAAGGCAACCATCAACCAAAGTTTGCATTTGTACAGTCAATAGTCTACAGATACAATCTAGTTCAACAGATACATCTATTCGACATCAAACAACTATATGTTAAAGGACTTCGAACCGCAGAGAAGAATTTGGAAAGCCAGAAATTATTAGGGTTAGGAAGAGATGTGGGTAAAAAATAGGAATAGATTGGTGTGGGGAGGCACAGGGAGAGTTAACTATGTCCTAATCACAATGCAGGAAATAGGTTGGGTAGGATGTAAGTAGAGAGAGAGAAAAAAAGAAGAAAGGGAAAGGGGAATGAAAAGAGACCAGAAAAAAAATAGAAACGTAAAAATTAATGTTATTTTAGAGATTAAAAAACCATCTATTTATAGAGGAATATGAATATGTTGAGAGAAAGGGAGGGACACAGAGGAGATGAGAAAAACTTTAAAAAAATGCTTAAAATATTGTATAGGTATAAAGTACTGCTATTAGTGAATTTAAGTCTCAGAGGTTTTGAATTGAGTAATAAGTTTGTGGATTAAGTGTGTACACAATGGGGGATAGGGTCTACTGGTTAACTACGGGTTTATCTGAGGATGTGCAGGACGAGAGTTAAGTCACATAAAGATGAACAAAGAGGAAAAGATGGAAAGGATAGGAAAGTGAGAAGAAAAGATCAGAAGTTCAGTAGAGCTAGAAAAAAAAACAAAAAGATAATTAAGAATGAAAGAAAAAGAGAAAGAAGACAAGAAAAGAAAAGAAAACACACATTCACGTATTCCTACAATAAAAATTATAAGAGGAGAAGAAAAAAAAAAAAAAGTTAATGGAAAACAATTATTTTTTCAGAAGAGGCAAAAATTAAAGATTAATAAAAGTTTTAGAAAAGCAAAAAAAATTTTTTATATATATATAAGGTAACAAAAAATGAAAAAAAAAAACAAAACAAGAAAAAGAAAAAAAGAAAAGAAGAAGAAGAAAAAAAAAGTTCTTTGATTTTTTTTTTTTTTTTTTTTTGGGAGGGGTGGGAAGAGTCCTGTATCTCCCTTTTGTCTGTAACCAGAGTCTGGTTGCAGTCTCTGGTCAGCTTGAGGTCCTGTGGCTTGATTGGTTTCTTAAGTCAGTTTGTTGGAACAGGCAGAAAAATGCTCTGCTTTACCCAAGATTTTGAGATCCCCCTCCCAGGTTAGTTTACTGGGAGGGTGATCTGCTTTGAGAATCACAAAAGAGGGGGATGCAGTGATGAGGCTAGGTTCTGGGTAGAGTTGAGGCCTTTCAACGAACAGTAGCTTTTCCCTGGGGCTATTTTGTGAAAAAAAACTCACAGCACCCAGCCTGGAGCCATTCTCAGGGTTTCTGTTTTTCAATTGATTGTGGTGGCTGCTAGAGGGAGGGGCAGCCTCTGGCTCTGGCCACCCAGCGAGGAGAGCCACTCCAATGGCTGGTGCCTGAGCTGGGCGACCCCTCCCTGGATGGAACTGAGTCTGTGAGGTCACCTCACTGCCAAGTTCCTGTGACCTGCCAAATGTCTAGCTCTATTCCAAGGCCTGAGCTGGAGCTAGCCGCTCCTCCGAGCTTTGTCGGTATCCAAGATGGAGATCACCGGTGCTGGGGGGGGAGGGGTGGCCTTCCCTCCTCTGCTCCCAGAGGAGTGAGGAAGTGGGGCTTCTACTCACGCGGAGTCATGGATCTCGGGTCGTCTCTGGTCTGCAAAGTGCAGGATGAAGTTGTCCGCTCCTTGTCGGTTCTTGCTGGTGTTGAGTAGAATCCGCTCGTCTGCTGCGTCTGGCTCCTTCGTCTCGGACTGCATCTCAGGTATGCCTCCGCGGCGGTGGTCGCAGCTGCGACCCTGCCGCCGCAGCGGCAGCTGCTCAGATGTGTCTGCTTGGCTTCCCCTCTCTTGACTAACTCTCTGTCCTGTGATGGCACGCTTGGTGTGATTCTCTGGCTTGGGACTGTTCACTGGAACTCTGAAACTGTTTTCTATGCAAGAGCTTGTTCAGATTCCAGCTTCTCCTCCGCCATCTTCCCGGAACCAATTAGTTCATTTCTTATCAAGCATTGTTTCCTCTTCCTTTGTTTCCCCTTTCCATGCTTACCCATCTCCACACCCTCGCCACCCAAAGTTGTAAAGTTCGTCTTTTGACATAACGTCTTGTCCATCTCATTATTACAATGAGTCCAACGGTATCCCTAAAATTATGAAGCAAAAATATCTCCAGGAAATATATTTTTCAATAAAATGTTTCAATCCTTAGGTAAAGTGCATTATACTTCAATATATACTTTATCTCAAAATAGAAATTCTGCAACTAATCTAATGTATGTTTTCATGCAGAATATTCTGTGACTTCTAGTCTTATTAAGTGATTTTAATTATATTTTTATTGTGAAATGATCCCTACTTATATTTATTACAAAGTTCTAAAATTATACAAATCATGCCTGTACATGGTAATTTACATAATTTAACACACAAACAAAATTATCTTTTTTCTTGTCTCCCACAGGTAAGGATGAGGTGCTGAAGTATATTAAATTAAACCACTCTAACAGAGAGGCTATATGGAATGGAAATTTGCAACGTGCAGATGAGAACATGAGCACTTTCTACTTGGCTGAACAAGAATTCTTATTTCTACAGTACTTTCTTGCCATTTAATCACACAGGGAAAGCCAGAAAATTTGAAGTTCATATGAAAGAATTACATTCCTAAAAGTTGTGGCAACCCTGTTCAAAAGCTCAATCTTATCACAAATTCTTTGTGCTTGCTGGCTGATCTATTTCTCTATCACATATTTCATATTATTAAGCATAATTGTATTTCAACTGGAAGTACATGGCAGGAGATGCCTGAAATCACATCTATTACAGTGTAATATTTAGAAGAGAGGAAAAAGATTATATTGATCTCCAATTCCTCCCTTTGGCCTTCAATATACTAATCAATTGTCAAACAATCGTGTAAGATGTTAGTTTATTTTCCCTATTTAATTAGAGATTAAGCAAGTGTTTGTTTTGTAGTGAAGTGATGACAGTAGTATCACAGCTCTGATATGAGCACCTCCTCCCTAACAAATAATGCTCTATGGACTGTAAATATGTAAGCAACACAAAAGTCTCCCTTTGTCTGTCTCTCTTTCTCTCTTTCTACTGACACACACACACACACACACAAACACATAGAGCTGCCACCCAGACACATCAGAGATCAGTTCCATTCCTTTGTAATTATAGTTGATTGAGTTTTGCGCTTCCTTGCTTTTCTTTGCTTCAGGATCTTGCCTGGACCTGTATGTTTCCCTGAGATAAAGTCCCTTGTTCTTAGTATACTGTGTATCTTTGTGTGCTTCAGGCCAATTAAGAGTACCCTGAATACAAACTCTTCATACTTGACATTCAAGTCAAACTCCATGAATTCATACTATTCTTCCAAGATTCTAGAATGTATTGGATCTAGAGACAAAAAAAACGCCCATCTTGTTATTTTAGAAGGAATTGAAATCATGAAATAGAAGAATATCGATCAGGAACTGAGCTAAGAGAACGGAAGTATGTGGGAAAATGAAGAATGCTGTATGTGTGTTAGAGATACAGAATAATAGGCTCATTTATTGAAAACTTGTCATCCTATATTGAAAGCTCAATTTAAGCATACAGTTTTCCAGTTACTTTGCTTACCTATCACTTCTGATCACAAATTCTCTTATGAGTGTGTATAGTATCTTTGAATAAATCACACGATTTGCAGGTACTTAACATCTTAAGGAAAGACAGTCTGCCTCTACATTTTTCATTCTATGTGAAAAACCCTTATTTTTTGTTTTAATGTTTGCGGAATAAATGCATTCCTGGAAACAGGATATTGACAGCAAATCTGAGTGTAATTTTCATTTTGTAGATTTCAAATATAATATAAACTTTGTATTGACTAGTTATTTTTTAAAAATGAGTGATATTCATGAACACAATATTTTGATGCCTTTATGTTAATTGAAAATTGCTATGTTAGTTCATGTGTCTAATTGATTTAACCATTATATTATTCATGTATAAACATTGCATTGCACTTTTTTATTTTTATATATGAAATAATCCCCAAAGGTTTACTTTAAAGTGATAATAGCGGAGTTGTCTTCATGTTCCAAACTTTATATTTACTTCAGTAAAAGTACTAGAAACACATGATGTTTACTGGAGCAATATAAAAGCTGAGAACGCATTTCTAAAGAGAAAGGATTTATTGATTACAACATAGAATAGAGTAAAAAAAGGCAAGTTTCTTGCTTGAGACTGCATAAATTTCATATGAATGTAGCTCAAGATGAGACGCAAAGATAAATTCATATTTATATTACTGAGATTTATATCACAATACAAGCAATATAGATATTTTAAGGAATTGGTCATTCAAAGCCCTAGATAATTAATGGATGAAGAACGGAATTGAAAATAGCAAAGGGAAAACTATTCAACATGAAGCTATAATGATTTTATAGTACTAATATGGAAGTAATGGAGCTTTTCCCTTTCTGAAAAAGAACGTTTAGCCAGTAATTTCAATGTAAGTCATCAATTGTAATGAGTCTAAAGTCTTTCCCCCGAGATACCCAAGAGTACTATACTCATCCTCTGAAGTGTAAATAAGTAATTATTTTCATTAGCTTTGCTTAATATTAATTTACTTGTAGTAAATAGGTTTAAATGTCTTCTCTTTCTCTCAATTTAATAACATATATTTCTGTCTCTTTCTGTTTCTTCTCACAAGCCTGAAATCAATATTTCAAAGTAGCATAAGCAGGAAAACAAAATAAACTGATACAACAATCACAAATCCTGAATTATGTGAAAAAATCCACAATATAAAAAGTAAATCTGAGAAAGAGGAAAAACAATGACATAATAACAACAGAAAATTATCCTAGCAATCTCTAATGAAACAGAGATTTAGAGTCCTAGCAGGTCCTCCACATCTAGAGGGTCACATCAAATCAGCTATAATTATAGATATGCAGCTATAAATATAGACATAATTATAGACATAGAATTCATAAGAAGATTTTATACCGTCTTCACAAGAAAACAGAAATCTATGAAAAGGTGCCAGCCAGGAATACATTGGGCAACACATTCAAAAGCACATGTGCAATGTGGAAATAAAAGGACAACATTGAAAATAGCAGGAACAGAAGTGTACATCAGAGAAAGCCACACCCATACACATAGAAAATTCACCATACCACTGGACAGTCCAAGTGGTCACTGGAAACACAAATATTAACATCACAACATCTCACCACAACTGATTTCTATTCCTACACTTAATGGACTCGTCAAAAATGCAATTCCAGAAAACACATCACAACAGGAAACCAAACCAAGACCCAGCAAATCAACCAAGAATATAGAGAGTCACCTATTAATATCATAGATCCCCCAAAAGAAAAACTCCAAATGGACAGAACAAATCAGAAAAATACAAGAAAAGTGATGACAAAGTAGTATAATTCACACAGTAAATAACCAGGTATTAGAACAGACAATCAAGGATGTAGAAGATAGCTATTAAAATGTATTACGGATACTGCTGAAAAATGTGACTAATGGAAAGATAGAAAACATCTACAAGGAAATTTGTGAACTGTGGAGAGCTGCGGGAGCCGCGCCCAAAGATGGCGCAGCTGTAAGGCGCGGCCATGAAAGCAACATTGTAGCTGGCACGGCTGCGACCAAAGATGGCTCTGGCTCCCGCCTTCCGTCTTCCCGGTGACGAGTGCTCTCTGTAAAAAACAACTCCTTATATGGCTATGACTTGGCTCCTAGTTTGCTTCTGTGTTTGCAGCCCTATCGGTATATGCCACGTGGCGCTTCGGGATTGGCCATCCAGGAGGCTTATAACCGGAGCGCGGGGGCAGAGGGACAGAGAAGCAGGAAGAAGCGGGCAAGAGAAGCAGGAAAAAGCGGGCAGAAGAAGCAGGAGAGAAGATGTTGTAAAAGGTCCTGAATAAACCGCCTGAAAGAAGAACCTGTTGTCGCGTCATCCTTGCGGGTCGAGGCGGTCGCAACAGTGAACAAGATGAGACCAACCAGTCATTAGCAAAATAATTCATGGAGATTTCAAACAGAAATATAAATAAATTCTGAGAAGTCAAGGGAGTCCAAGAAAAAATGGATGCCTAGTTAAAAGATTTGAGAGAAGACACAGCTAAGAAAACAACCCTTACATTTCCCCCAACCAAGCAAAAACTGTACAGAAAGTCCATACAAGTCCTAAAACAAAGCTTTAATAAAGAGACAGAACCCCTAAAAAATGACCAATTAGAAGACAGGGAAATCAAAAACAAAGTAGAAAGTCTCCACAGGAAATAAATGACATAGAAGATAATCTCAGGGTCAAAGACAGAATATATCTAACGGAAAAGAGGAACTAATCATTTAGAAAAAATCCAAGAAATAAGAAATGATCTTGCCAGAACTTCAAGACTCAGAAGATCAAATTTCAGGGAGATAGGTATCAGGAAAGAGAAGAGCAAGAAACTAAATGGATGGGAAGCATATTACAGAATTCTAGCAGAGAACATGCCAAACATCCAAAGAGATAGGCTCATTCAAGGAAGAGAAGCCTTTAGAAACCAATCAGAATTCTAGAACTGAACAATCCACCATGATATCATAATCCATTAGAGGATTATTAAAGATCAAGGAAAGGATTCTTAAAGATGCCATAGAGAAAAGATTGATTATTTATAAAGGATATACAGTCAGAATAAATACAGATTTCTTAGCTGATATGGTAAAAAGGAAAGCCTGGCATTATATATGACAAATATTAAAGGTAAACAACTACCAACCATGAATACGGTCCCAAGCCAAACTCTCCTTTACATTTAAAGGATATATAAACATATTTCATGAAAAAGAAAACTTGAAACAACCTATGTCCACCATATTATCAGAATAGAATATAATCAAAAATATCCTACATAGAGAAGATCAAGAAGAAGAGGAACTGGTTACATAAAATGCTCCCTACCAGAGAACAAGGTAAATATGTTAACAGTAGATGAGGCACAGCTCCTAACAACAGGTGTATAACATAGCAGGACTTATCAGATATTTCTGTCTTAACTCTCAATATCAATGGACTTAAATTTCCAAATAGAAGACATAGATTAGATAGTAGTATCAAAAACCAAGATGCATCTATCTAGTATCTATGAGAGACACGTTATCAAATACATTCTATGAAGCTAGAATAAGACTCCTCCCCAAATCACATAGGGACTCACCAAAGAAAGAGAACTATGAACCAAACTCTTTGATAAGCATTAATGCAGAACTTCTTAATAAAATTCTAACAAACCAATTTCAGCAACTAACAAAAAAATCATATGGTATGATCAAATAAGATTCATCTTGGATATGATATGATTCAATATTCTTGTCAATTAGCCTAATACAAACCATCAGCAGAAGCAGGGACCAGAAACACATGATCATCAATAGGGATGTAGAAATAGCTTTTAACAAGTTCCAATACACCTTTATGATTAAAAAGTCTGAGAACCTAGGAATGCATGGAACATTCTTCAATATTAAACAGAGTATGTATATGACAGAGATAATTAGCATTTACCTAAGAGTGGAAGCATGAAGACATTAACATGAGGAATGTGAAAAGGATGTCCACTGTCTACTACTCTTCAATATGGTAGTGGACTTTCTTGCAAGAGCAATAGACAAGAGAAAAACCTAAAGCAGATCCAAATAGGGAAGAAGCAAAACTATCCCTTTTTACAGATTAAATGACCCTGTATTTAAAGGACACTGTGGATTCCTCCCTCAAGTTAGTAAAGGTGATGCTAACCTTCAGCAATGTAGCAGGATATAAAAACCACAAGAATCAGGAGTTTTTCTCTGAACAACAACGGGAAGTTCCATGCTGAAATCCAAAAAATAGCCTCATATACGAGCCTCAAAATCAAATCAAACCTAAACAAAACAAAACAACAACAACAAAACTAGGAATTAATTAATTTAACTAAAATTGTGAAGGACGTATATGTGAAAACTTTAAAAATATAAAAAGGGAAATTGAAGGAGATTCAAGAAAATAGAAAGTCTTTCAATGTTCCTTGTTGGAAGAATTAACATTTTGAAAACTGCAATACTTCCCTTAAACAATTGGCAATGCAATACTCATCAAAATCCCAACAACTTTCTTCAATGTAGAAGAGAAAGCAATGCAACTATAATATGGAATTACAAAATTACAGATGAAACAGAATGCTTAGAAATGAATTCATGGCCCTATAGTCATCTTACACACACAAACACTCACACACACACACACACACACACACACACACACACACACACACACACACAATGGAATTATATCACCCATCAGAAAGATGAATTTTCACCAGTCTAAGGAAAATGAAAGGTTTGGGAAATTATATTAAGAGCAAAGAGAAAGGAATGCCGACTCAGAGCAATATAGGTTTCATGGATTCATTTCTTTATTGTAGCTAGAAGATGCATACAAATCTATAAGTAAACAAGACAGCTTCTACCTCGTCCATTAGAATGGCCATTACTAAGAAAACTAACAATAGCAAACACTGGCATGGATGTAGCCAATTGGGAACTCTATTACACTGGTGGTGGGAAATTAAACATGTTCAACCACTGTGGAATGCAGTACGGAGTTTCCTGAAAGAGTAAATATAGATCTCCCTTAAGACCCAGTAATTCCCCTCATTGGCAGTAATGCAATAAATAACAAACAAGCTCACATAAAAGCTACCAGCATAATCATGTTCAGGGCTCAGGCCCAGAGTTCAAGGACTGGAAAAAAGTTACCACTGCTGGTATTTGTTTCCGCAAATATGAACCGTTTTATATAAGATACCAAATCAATCTATTTGCAGTAGCTAGATTAGGACTTAAATGTAGTGGGTGATAAAATGGCTCCTTTGTTGAGTGTTAGGAAGAGATGTAGGTAATCCATGAAATGGAGATTTTGTTGTCGTTGCTGTGTGAGGGGCTTGTAGTCTGGACTTGGGCACTGTCCCTGAACTCTTCAACTCAAGATGAGTGCTCTACTACTTGAGCAACAGTGCCACTTTTGGTTTTCTGATGGCTAAATGGAAATAATAGTTTCAGGGTCTTTCTTGCCCAGGCTGGCTTTGAACCATAGTCCTTAGATCTCAGAGTAGATAGGATACAGCTGTGAGCCACTGGCACAAGGTAAAAATGGGGGATTTTTAGAAAAGAAAATCTACCTCTTCACCTGTGTCTAAACCTCAGATATTACTATTAGAACACTTCACATTTACCTCATTTCATCAGACATTTGTAAATTTTCTCTTTTCCTTCATGTGATAATACTGCAGTCAATATCAACTCAGATGGGGGACTGGATCAATTGTATGGTAATTGCTAGCACCTAATTTAAGAACTTTTACATCAAAGGAAATGAAACCCTCATTTGGAATAATTGTTTTCTCTTTTTATTACAAATCTGTGCTTGATTACTTTCTAATGTGATATTAGACTTCCTAATAAAGTGATGAAATTTTCTTTCTTTTCAACCTTCTCCCACATGTGGTCAAATACTTTAGAATTTAATGATTTGTGCTGATAATTCATTAAGCTGACTTTTAAGAAAATGTGCATTTCTGGAATTTGGTATTCTATCTTGTTCTTACATGCACAAGCTTTCTATGATTTATTTGTTCTACAAGGAATTCTATTTTCCAATCTTTCAGTGACCAATTTTTGTCTCTCTGATCAGTCTTTCTGATCCTCTCTCTGGAGTCTCATGTGAGTCTGCCTCATAAAAATTATATTAGTTATCAACTAAATGACTCTCAGCTTCTGTTTTTTGCCTGACTTCATGTAGGCTGTGATAGCAACCCTGCCTGGCTGTGCTTACTGGAGTGTGTGTGTGTGTGTGTGTGTGTGTGTGTGTGTGTGTGTGTGTGTTTTGTTTTAGATATCTAGGATTACTATTCAGATTAGAAGTTTCTCTGGACCCCTGTGATCCGCTGGCCTAGAGTCAATGGGTTTTTCTCCTAAAGATACAAAGAACAACTGATTAAATTCCTGTTAATTGTCTCAAAGTGAGGCAATCAGGCATCCTTGCAAAGTCATCAATAATGTTTTCTAACCACTTACAGAAGTCGTCTATCAAGATGGCTTTTCAAGGTTGACTCTGAAAAAAGTTCATTTCCAAGTAGGCACCTTAAAGCAGATCACATTCCTGGGATCAGACATTTGGAAGGAAGGGGAACGAACCTTCCTTCCTTCTTTTATGATCGATCAAACCATAATATTCTTCAGTTGTGGCCAGCCTGGGACACATATTCTCAAGAACATTCTGTTGTGTAAAAGAGGACCAACTTTCAAAATAACGGTGTAAATACTTGTCTACTACAGACTCCTTTATCTTGCTTTTATCTGTTGTTATTTTCATTACTTCAAACAGATGGATAATTTATATTGGGATTACACAAAGTATTAATGGACTAAACATTCACTTTACTTTCATATATCCAATATAATACACTTAACCCGTAACGGACAAATAAATCCAACTCTAGAAACAATGTCAGGAATATAAAATAAACCTTAATACGTATAATCTGGCACACATACAACATCATTTACTCAAAAATTCAGTCTCTCTGTAAATATTTGGTATGAAGTAATAAAAATTCAATTAATGAAGATGACTTTTAAGAATCATCTGAAATAGTCCTCGTGTATATAATTTTATAGATGTCACCTAGGCAAGAATTTAACATGCATGTAGAAATCAAATTTCCACAATTTAAGCTATATGAGAGGGGTCATACCCTTGTGTACTATGCGGTGTGAATTTTACCACAGTGCTGAACCCTTCCAACTAATACCAAGTGTCATGTGCAATAATTTATTATTTGATGTTAAGATGAGTGCTAAGTGTAGAACACACTTTGAATTATTACATTAAATCACAGAAATGAAGCAATAATGATATGTTATTTGTTTAAATTCTTATGCTTCTCAATTTTACAATTCATAAATATATTATTAAAATTATTTTCACTTTCTTTTCTGTAGCTGCTGAAATTAAAATTATATATTAAACATTCAATATTAAGAAATCAATAATAAATAAACTATTATTAAAATGATATGCTATTAAACTGTGATTTGAATTATACTTCTAAAAAATTGTGATGTAAACAAGTCAATAGAATTAAGGGTGATCATTTTAAACCTTAGCAGCTTGTTATTTTTTTTATTTTATTTTTTGGGTCCGATTGTGGGTCCTGAACTCTGGGCCTTGGTGCTGTGCCTCAGCACTTCAGCTCAAGGCTAGTGCTCTACCACTTGAAATAGAGCACCACTTCTGGTTTTTTTCTTTTTGATTATGTGGTGCTGAGAATCAAACCCAGGGCCTCAGGTATGCAAGGCAACCACTCTACCACTGAGCCACCTTCCCACCCCAGCAGCTTGTTATTTGTTTCCTAATTGTGTCATTTGTTATTCTTGGTCCAAGTCATCTCTTCATCTTAATTGTTTAGTTTTCTATTTTATCTCTATTGGTTTGCTGATTGTGTATTTTGTTTTCCCTTTTTAATGATTGACACTTGGCTGAAAATCTGTATGTTAGTTTATTACTTGCTATGTTAATGTAAAATTACTGCTTTCCACAGCTGTTCTGCTCTATGATACTACAGTATTTTCCCCACTCCCATCTCCTGTATTGCTGCTCTCTTATATTTTATTTTATTTTTTATTTAAATTTTATTGTCAAGGTAATGTAGAGATGGGATATAGTTACATAAGTAAGGTAATTAATTTCTTTTTTTCTAACTTGTTACATTTTCCCCTATTTTTCTCCCTCTTCATTCCTAACGCCCCCCCAAGATTATTTACAACATATTGTCTTGTGAGTACTACTGTTGCATAGGTTCCCCCTTTGTCCTTTGTCTCACCATTTTGTTTTATTTTCCTTTCCCTTCCCTAGTTCAGATCAACATATTTAAAATACCCAGGGTATCAAAATCAAATACAGTGACTACAGGGGATAAACCATAGGTGGGGAAAACACAAAAGGATAAAAAGAAATCACATAGTACATTAAGAACAACAACAGCAAGCCGGGCGCTGGTGGCTCACGCCTGTAATCCTAGCTACTCAGGAGGCTGAGATCTGAGGATCGTGGTTCAAAGCCAGCCCGGGCAGGAAAGACCGTGAGACTCCTATCTCCAATAAACCACCAGAAAACCGGAAGTGGCGCTGTAGCTCAAGTGGTAGAGTGCTCACCTTGAGCTGAATAGCTGAGGGACAGCGCCCAGGCCCAGAGTTCAAGCCCCACGACGGACAAAAAAAAAAAAAAACAACAACAACAACAAAGAACATGTCTTGGAGTTCATTTCACTTGGAATCACCTTATACGATCATATGTACATAGCTATTGAGCTATTCTGCTCATCTACTAATATTATCCTTGATGTACACAATAATGCTCCCCTATTACCCAGTTATCCCACTTCTGGGCATATAACCAGGTGATCACAAACAAGGCCACAGTAAAGCTACTACTGTGTATCACAGTAATATTTACCAAAAACGACACACACACACACACACACACATACACACGCACACACACACACACAAACACAGATATACACACATGGAAAAATATGCTTCCATCATAAAGAATGTGACCACCACATTTATAAGGAAATGGAAGATCTTGGAAAAATCATATTAAGTGAAGTACCCCAGACTTAAAGAAACATAGGTCACATGGTTTCCCTAATTTGTAATAATTAGATTACATCAAGGATAATCTCATGTATTTTAATTTGACATTTTGTTCTATGTTGAGCGTGCAACATTATTGCTATATTGTTTGTTATTATTTCTGAAAATCGGCAGGTATACTTAAAGAATTACATTCATATTATCCATTATAGAAGGAAGAACAACTAAAGGAGTAACCACTACTAGGAAGAACAACTCCTACTTACTTAGATATATTCGTATGTAAGGCCAATGTTGTCCCCTGTATCCTCATGTTGTACATTACAACTCTATACCTGGTCATAATGTATACCTAGTATCTTATGCATTGTGAACTAAATGCCCCAGAAGTTCCACTTCGCTTTACTTTTTTGAAAAAAATTCTGTCTTATTATTTGAGGATGGTGTGTGTGTGTGTGTGTGTGTGTGTGTGTGTGTGTGTGTGTGTGTGTATGTGTGTGTGTGTGTGTGTATGTTTACAAAGATCAGAACATGACATTTTTCTTCATTTCGAATACATCTTTCAGGTCATTGTAAGTTGTGGCTAATGGGAGAAGTCTCTTGTTATTTTAAAGATGAAACAAAAAGATATTTGTGCATGTACCACAGTTGTTTATTAGTATATTTGAACACTGAACTTTGATTTATATCTTGGCTGTTGATGTGAATAATGTGAATAACAATGAACTACAGATATATTTTCGAGTTACCCAGAGAGAAATAATCACATGATTGGTGGTTCAGATGATATTTCAATTATGATTTCTTTAGAAAACTGCATACTACTTTCTACAAGGAGAATACTAACCTGTATTTTGACCAAGAGTGTAGAAAATTTCCTTTTCTTCACACTCTCACCAACACTATTATCTTTTACTTAAAAGGTAATAAAGGCCAAGTTTTTATTATCTTCAGTACCCCAGACTGTCTTAAGAATGAAATCCAACCTCCTAAATGCTTAGAATTACAAACCTTTACCACCACACCTGGTTCCTTTGATTTTTTTTGATAAGAGTTATAATAGATATAAAGTAGTATCATAGTAATTTTGAATTACATTTCTCTAATGACTTCTGCTCACAAAGCATTAAGTCAGCACAGAAGTTGTATTAAACACAACTGGTAAACCCACTGGTGATATAGAGGGGTTTATGGAAAACATGTCTATTCAAACTTTTGTCCATTTTAAATCAAGTTTCTTGTTAATCTCATCTTTAATCTCTGTATACAAAAATAATTAATTCAAGGTAGTAAAAAAGAAAAAATTAAGCAACTCCTAACATTTTTCAATTTTCAATAACATGATATTGCTTAAATCATTTTCTGTTTATAATTGAGACTATATAACAATTTAGTTAGACCTGTTACATAGCTATATGTATTTTATTTATTTTACATTGATTGCTCTTTCCAAAGCCTGCATTTCTAATTTTGGTTTCTTTCAGTCTTAAGTAGTTCAGATTTCAATCTGAAGAATAAATGGAAGTAAGCAAACAAAAAAATACAGTTCTTCTCATCTGATAATGCCTCTACAAGAATGAGAAAGAGTTCACCATTCTAAGAACCCTTAATTCTTAAGATAAAATTTGTTATAATGCTAATGTTATTACCATTTCAGTGTTGGGAAAAATTGTAATTAAAGGAAGTAAGTGCATGGCCCAAGACACACAGTGTTGAAGGAGATGAGTCAAATTTTCTAGAAGTCTTTCAGCAATACACAAAAGGTAGATAAATTCTCTCCATTCTCTGATACTCTCAATTCAATATTCATATTGTACAAGGAATAATAGCATAGCAATTATTGCGAATGGTGATTGTTTTCTGTTACATTTTGTCTTCAACACAGACTGTGTTGGTGACATTGGGTTATCATGCACAGAGCTGAGCTTATAAATTATGGTCCAAAGACATGCAAATTTTTTCTGTCCCATAGTTCCAGTATCGGTTTTAAAAAGTACTAAATATTTTAAATATCATCACTTACTGTATTTTAAGAATTCAAGAATGAAAAAATTCACATATAATCAATCCAAAATGCTTTAAAACTAGGAGATGATAAAACAGGCCCCTGTGAAGTAAATTTTCTTCTACTTTTAAAATTATTCTGAAAGCCTTGTGCTGGTTTGTTACACCTGTAATCCTAACTACTTGGGATACCTACTCACGAGACTGAGATCTGTGGAAGCCAATCAGGGCAAAATAAATTCATGAGATTATTTTTCAAAAATTTTAATGAACCAGCAAAGGGCCAGGAATGGAGATGTAGCTCACATAGTAGCTCACCAATCTAGAGAGAAAGATGTAGCGAGACCTTGAAGCCCTGATTTCAAACTCTGAGCATGCTAACACGCAGGAATTCACACACACTCACTTTTTCAAAATATCTTCATATCAGTATTTTGCATTAATTTCTTTGTTAACGATATTATATGGGTAAAATAGGCAAAATAAACTTCCATCTCAAAACATTTTTATACATTTTTGTTGTAAAAATACTGTACAGAGGGGTTATAGTTACATGATCAAAGTAATAAGTACATTTCTATCAAGCATTGTTACCTCCTCCTTTGTTTTCCCCCCACCATTGCTTCCCTTCCACCTCCACAAGTACACTCCTCACACCCACAAGCCTCACCCAATGTCCCCAGCCTAAATTATAAAGTTCGTTTTTCAAAATAATGTCTTGTGCATCTATTGTTATACAATGGGTTGTCAAACTGTATTCCTGTTTAAGCATGTTTTTTCCATTTCCCTCCCCAAATTAGAGAAGTGTATATACAAGATGCAGATGCACCAACATCAAATAAATTGAAAACGGGGGTTATACTGTTGGGGAGGAACATATAAAAAAATCACATCTTACATTATAAATATGTGAGAAACAACAGCAAAAAAGAAAAACCACTTCTGTCTCTATCTTGGGGGTCATTTAGCTTAACATCAACTTATCTATCATATACACATAGCTTTTTCAACTTTTCTGCTTATCCCAGACATATACTAGTTATTGCAAATAAGGGATACCATGGGACCTATGTTTCTTTGGACTTGGCTTACATCAGTTAATATAATTTTTTTCCAAGTCTTTCCATTTCCTAACAAATTGGGCAATGTCATTCTTTCTGACGGAGGCATAGAATTAATATATATACATATATATATGTATATATATGTAATATGTGTGTGTGTGTGTGTACACATATACACACAGAACATTTTCCTTTTTTGTTTTTTAGAGCAACTTAGTTTTCCACCTTCATCATTTTTTCAAATGTTTTTCTTGTGATTAAGTGGTTACATAATTTCCCAAATTTCAAAATATTGTGGGATAGTGATGCTTAGTTAAAGTCACAAACACATTCTAACTTTGATGGAGTAAATTGTCTATCATGGTCTACAACATTTATGAGTTCTCTGAGCTTTGCAATAGAGTTATTTCTTCCATATGTATACTTCTTTTGTTTTGAAATATGTAGATTTCTTTTGTTTTGCAGAGCATCAGCTGTTCCCTCTTTCCCACTTGTTCCCTCTTTCCCTTCAGTGACAGTGAGTTGCTTATTTCATTTTGGTCAATGTCCATTGCAGCTGATGGATCCAGCTGTTGTATGTTTTTCCCTGATTCCCTCTAGTTCTGTGTCATCTTCCTGGTTTCACTTCAGTGTGCACATTTGATCAGCAGAATGGGGTTATTTAGTAGTGATTCAATCAGATGAGTGGAAGTCCTTGGTTTCTTAAGTGTTGTTAATTTTGTCATATCACCTTACATTTTGGATTTAAAATCCACTTATCACGGAGACCATGTGCTGTTTGTCTCTTTACTTTTGGCTTACCTCACTCAACATGATTTCTTGTAGGTTGATTGATTTCCCTGCTAATGCCATTATTTTGTCCTTTCTAATGACTGGAAAATATTCTGTTGTGTATAGTTACCACAGTTTTTGGATCCATTCATCTCTGGTGGGACATATGGGTTGTTTTCATATCCTGGCTACTGTGAACAGTGCTGTGATAAACATGGAGGTGCATGTGTCCTTGAATATTGGTACCTGTTGTTCAGGATAGATGCCTAGAAGTGGTATGAGTGGGCCATAAGGAGCGTCAATATTTAGCTTTCTGAGGACTCACCAGACTGCTTTCCAAAGTGGTTGTGTAAGTGTACATTCACACACACACACACACACACACACACACACACACACACACACACACACACAGAATGTTTTCTTGATCCATTCTTCTACTGAGGGGCATCGGGGTTGGTTCCATATCTTAGCTATGGCAAATAATGATACAATAAACATTGCTGTGGTGGTTGTTTTTGTATAGACTTGTTTGTGATCATTTGGATGAATGCCCCAAAGTGGGATTGCTGTGTAATAGGGGAGCTCTATGTGGAGTCTTTTGAGGAACCTCCAAACTGCTTTCCAAAGTGGATGAACAAGTGTACACTCACACCAAGAATGCAATAGGCTTCCCTTCTGGCCACATCCCTTCCAGCATCTGTTGTTTTAAAAATATGGAACGATTCACTAAGTTGCATGCATCCTTGTGCAGGGACCATGCTAATCTCTGTATGTTCCAATTTTAGTGTATGTGCAGCCAAATTGAGCACAGAATATTTTTTTATATGTAAAGTGTAATTGATTTTCTTAAACTAGACAATTCAACACAAATAAGTTAAAAAGAATTGTGAAATTTTAGAACCATGTATTTCTTACATAAGCACACATTTAAGAATAAAGTCAAGATTGACATGCCAAAAACAAAATAATTCCAGATATTTGTTGTTCGTGAGATGTATAGGAAGAAGAATTCAATTATTCTACACAAGGCACCTGTCATAATGATCATTGCAGAAAATGTTAAGGTTTGTTAAAAGTTTTAATGTTTTAAATATGTTTCATTTTGGGATTTGCTTATATATGGCAAAATCAAGACTGTTCGCAGGTCATAAAATTTTTCGATAAAGTATATAATTTTTCTGGTAGTATGTACTAGTAAGTATGTACATTTCATAGTTTATAGAAACTTTACTAATGATAAGTTGCAAAGACTGTGTAAAGAAGAAGAGTGAAGAGGTAAAATTTTAAGTACACAGTTTCTGTTAAAACTTTAGGGCTCCCTTACGTTATATGTTTGTGATGAACAAATAATGATATAAGCCACATACAAATGGTGAGATGAACTATAAATAGTAATCTTAGTGGGTAAATTTAAAAGCTACTCATAGCTTTAACCAGATTTAAATGTACAAGAATATGAGAAAATAGTAAAATCAACTGTGTACACTTCAAATACTGAAAACCCTGGTAATTGTTTTCTTTTTTATTTTAGTAATCATTAATATTTAATTATTGTTTTCTTTATTTATAGCATTTTTTCCTTGTTGTAATATAATACAAATTTTTGTGAGTAGTGATTGAGAGGTACTTTGAGAATATTATTGGGATGGCCATACCATATTTCATAGGTGCATGTGAATGTACAAAGAGCAAAACTAAAAACAAAATATTGATTAAAAATTTTATCAAGTAGAGTCTGAATCAGGAGTGTTGATAAATGTCCACACCTAAATCTTAACCCTAAGCTGAAGTAGTGTTATTACAGAATTGAGGCTACAAAATTGTTTTGTTTTGTTATGTTTTGTTTTTTTTTGCTTTGGTTTTGTTGGTTGTGGGGCTTGAACTCTGGGTCTTGGGTACTGTCCCTCAGCTCTTCAGCTCAAGGCTAGCGCTATCACTTGATCCACAACACCACTTTCACATTTTTCTGCTTATGTCGTGCTGAGGCATGAAATCCAGGACCTCATGCATGCAAGGCAAGCACTCTACCACTGAGCCACCTTCACAGCACCTGAGAAACTGTGATTTAAAAAATCATCTGAACAATATTTGCTTTCTGCTTTGGGTTATATAATGAAATATGTGAACACATTTTTATATTTTTGTGAATTGTCATACTTCTTAATTTATACTAACTACAGCCAATTTATCCTTTTCAAAGTCAAGAAATATTTCTGAGAGTTTGCTTCTGTGAAGAATGTCTTTGCATTTATAATTTCTTCTGAGTCATTTTTATTTTTTATCAAAATCATTTTATATTTTATGTTGATGAGTTATCATACATCAAATACCTTCAAATATATATGTAGAGTCTCAAGATAGCAGTATGAATATTCTCATAAACCTCTTGTTTATCTGTTACGCACTATAAGTATTATGATATTTTTCTCTCTCTTTCACTCTCTCTCATTTCTGCTCTTTCTCTTTCATGTTCCTTGTCTGCTACTTAGAATTTCTTCTGGTCTACTATTATCCTTCAGGGTCCACTGGTTTTGTGGGAACATGATAAGGACCATCAGTTACCCTTGCATTCTTTAAGAGTTATAACAGTGACGTGAAATTATTCTTTGCCATTCTAAATGGCAAAACAACAGATCTAGGAATTCCTTTTCACTTTTAGTACTATTATAAATTTTATCTCATACGAATCATTGAGACTGATAAGATACTTTTACCCTGGGTCCTAAAAATTCTTTTTCTTTTACAAACAACCTTTTTCTTTTATTATCAGTAAGTAACAAAAACAACGCTATCCTATGGAAAGTAGGCTGAAGTTGTTCACAGGGATGAAAAACAAGGTAATGGGGGAAGTGAGTACAAAGGATACACCTCATATAGCACAGATACTTAGAGCAGTTTATCATGTACACTTTGTGATAAGGACAATGCGCTGGGAATTCTAGATTAAATCAACAAACACCTGATATATATGAACATATATTTATGTTTGTATATTTATTTATATATGCATATATGTGTATATCGGCCCATATATGTAAACATGAATGTTACTATACACACAAATACACACATACGTACACACATGTACACATGCAGAAATGGAAAAAGACACATATATAGCAAACATAAGTTTTACTAGTTGTTCAATATGCCTTAGACAGACTGCTTGGAAATAAATGTGTTGAAGATGTATTTGTCTCTAAGAGTTCTTTTACCACTCCTCTTATCTCTTCCAACTTGTAGGTATAGAGATATTCGACTTGAAAAATGCAGTACAAGGGATAGCAAGTCACTCAGAAATCTCAATAAGTATAGGTCATATGATGTCTCCCTGCTCCCCATGGAATCCTTGCTCTTGTAGACACTCTCAACAGCCAAATTAGTAGGACAATATCCTTGTTAAGAATAAAGTTATAAGGCTTTAAATGGCATCGTTCCTTGGGCTCTTTTCCAACAGCCAACATCAATTCTTAAGCAGATGAGTGACTCCTCAGAAGACTGGAGCGCAGGTCAAAATTTAACCAAACCATATGAAATGTCTAAAGTGAGAAATGCTGACTGAGGTTGTGCCGATGTCCTGGCAACGAAAATAAGAAAAAAGAAAGTTTTTTATGTATTAAAATTTGAGAATAATTTGTAACCTGTCAATAAATGTGTAGAACACAATTATACCAGCTCACAAAATATGATGTGCATTTCATTTATGTGCTTTTGGACTTGGAAAGTGTTTTTAAGTGTGTCTACACAAGTAGAATCAGCATGAAACAAGCCAGCATTTCTTCATTTAAGACACAAGGAAAGTATACAGGTTGACCCATTGTAACAATGAGATTTGCAAGATAATATTAGAGGGGGATGTACGGAGGTGTTGGGGATGTGTGAAGGTAAGGAATAGTAGGGGAAAAACAAAGGAGGTTGTAACAATGCTCAATAAAAATGTACTCATTACCTTACTTATGTAACTGTAACCTCTGTGTACAGTTTCTTTACAATAAAATACATATTAAAAACGTACAAGGAAAACTTACTTATAGCAAGTTGTATTTGTAACTCAATATAAGTAAGGTATTGGTTTTAGGAGCACAGGCATATTAAAATTTTGCAAGCTCAAATTCTCTACATAAACACAGTTTATTATTTTCATTAGAATCTGCCCACAACCTAGTGCAGTGTAATTTCTGTGAAAAATTTTACTACATTCTATGTTTGTAATGGAAAATAAAATATTTTCACTATCAACAGATACAAATTTAGTTTAGATAATTTTTGTCTGCATTTTGTGGATGGAATTGCGAGAGCTAATTTGAAAAGCACAAATTTAATCACCAAGAGCTGTCCTCAAGATGTAACAAAGATCTAATACAGCATCATTGAATGGTATGGGACTCTAAGGAGAAGTACTTGAATTGAAACATTATCAGAAAGTGTAAGTACACAAAGACTATTTAGAAATGCAGCTGCTAGGTTTCTCATGGAGAGCTTTTATAACATTTTGTGAAACACAGGTTAGAACCTCATGGAAGTGTAGACAATTTTCCTTCACCTTTCTGTCAATCTTGGTCAGTATCAATCATAATATAGCTAATCTAGAATAATCTATAATAAGAAAATGCTTATGAGAAGTGGGGGAAGACGGTGGAGAAGAAGCTGGAGGCTAAACAATCTCTCGCATAGAAAGCTATTTTAGTGTTCCAGTGAACAGTACTAGGCTAGAGTATCACACCCAGTGTGCAATCACAGTACAGAGTTTGGCTAGAGAGGGAAAATCCAGGGAAGGAGACAGATCTGAGCAGTTGCTGTAGCCATGGCTGAGGCAGCTTTGGTGGTGGCCATAGCCAACCCGCCATACCTACAACAGAGAGGGTCCAGGACAAAGGCAGCAGACACATTGGATGAGCAGATTCAACTCAACAACAGCAACAACTGAAAAGGAGCAAATGAATTAAACCATCTTAACAGGCCCATATCAAGCATTGAAATAGAAAAAGCAGTAAGAGACCTCATGTCTAAGAAAAGCCCAGGACCATATGGATTTACAGCAGAATTCTACAAGGCTTTCAAAACAGAGCTCACACAAATACTCCTACAACTCTTCCATGAAATTGAAAGAGAAATCTCAGGACCAAACTAATTCTATGAAGCCATCAAAACCGTCATCCCAAAACCATGCAGAAACTCAGCAAAGAAAGAGAATTATACACCCATTACTTTGATGAACATTGATGCCAAACTTCTCAACAAAATTTTGGCCAAACAATTCAACAATTCATCCAAAACATTACATACCATGATAAAACAGGATTCAGTTCAGGGATCCAAAGATGGTTCAATATACACAAATCAATTAAATAACACCACTTTATGATGAAGTTTCTGGATAAACTAGGAATCCAGGGAACATTCCTCAATAAAATAAAGGCTGTATATGACAAACCTGCTGCCAGCATTATACTTAATTGTCAAAAAGTAAAGACATTTCCTCATAACTCAGGAACGAGACAAGGATGTCCACTCTCTCCACTTCTCTTCAATTTACTATTAGCATGCCTAGCTACAGCAATAAGAAAAGATGAAAACCGAAAAGGGATCCAAACAGGGAAAGATGTAGTAAGACACTCCCTCTTTGCAGATGACATGATCTTGTATTTAAAGAATCCCATGGATTCCACTCCCCAATTACTCATGCTGATTCAAAACTATGGCAATGTATCAGGGTATAAAATTAACCCTCAAAAATCAGTGGCTTTTCTGTATGCCAACAATAAGAAAAGCGTGGCTGCAATCAGAAAAGCAAGTCCATTCTTAATAACCCCACATAAAATAGAATAACATCGAATTAACTTAACCAAAGAAGTAAAGGATCTCCATGATGAAAACTTTGAAAACCTGAAAAAGGAAATCAAAACAGAACTTAGAAAGTGAAAAACTCCCTTGATCCTGGATTGGAAGGATTAACATCGTGAAAATGACAATACTTCCCAAGGCTATCTACAAATTCAATGCAATACCTATCAATATTTCAATCTCATTCTTCAAGGAAATAGAAGAGGCAATCCAAAAAGTCATATGGAATGATAAAAGGCAGTGAGTAGCATAAGCAATCCTTAACAGAAAGAACAGTGCTGGAGTAATATCAATACCAAATTTCAAACTCTACTACAAAGCCTTAGCAAACAAAACAGCTTGTACTGGCACAAGAACAGACCTCAGGACCAATGGAATAGAATTGAAAACCCAGAAATGAGCCTACAGACCAATAGGTACCTAATCTTTGATAAAGGAGATAAAAAATAGAATGGAAGAAAGACAGCCTATTCAGTAAAAGTGCTGGCAAAATTGGTTAATCACTCATAGAAAACTAAAGCTATATCCTTATATATCATCCTGTACCAAATCAACTCCAAATGTATCAAAGACCTCGGAGTCAAAGCAGACACCCTGAAAACATTACAGGATGGAGTAAGACATACCGTAAATCTCCTGTGTAGAGGCGGAAATTTTCTTAATAGAGACCCAGAAGCACAACAAATCAAAGAAATGTTGGGTAAATGGGATTGTATGAAATTGCAGAGCTTCTGCATGGCAAAGGACATAGCTAGCAAGATCAATAGAAAGCCCATTGATTGGGAGAAGATCTTCGCTAACCATACAATATACAAGGGTCTCATATAAAATATATGTGGAACTCAAAACATTAAATCCCCCAACAACAAATCCTAAAAGAAACAACTTCCCAATAAATAAGTGGACTAAAGACTTCAAGAGAAACTTCTCTGAAAAGGAAAGAAGGAAGGCCAACAGACACATGAAGAATTGCTCAACCTCCCAAGCCATAAAAGAAAAGCAAATCAAAACAACATTGAGATACCACCTCAAGCCATTTAGAATGGATATAGTAGAGAAGTCTAATAACAACAGATCCTTGAGGGGATGTGGCCAGAAGGGAACCTTACTCCATTGTTGGTGGGAGTGAAACTTGTTCAACCACTTTGGAGTAGTATGGAGGTTCTTCAAAAGATTCCACCTAGAACTTCCCTATGACCCACCAATCTACCTTTTGGGCATTTACCCAAATGATCACAAACAAGACCATACTAACGCTACCAACACAACTATATTTATTGCAACATTATTTACCATAGCTAAGATATGGAATCAACCCAGAAGCCCCTCAGTAGATGGATGGATCGAGAAAATGTGTTATTTAACCAAGTCCTAATCTTAGAGAGGGAAATGGTTTGGATAGAATGATAGGAGAGAGATTACAAAAAAAAGAACAAGAAAAAATGGAAAAACCAAAATTTAAATTTAAGTAGTGAAACACTTAAAAATTATGTAAGTTTAAACAAATGATATTGAGAGAAGAAAAGGATAAGATGAGAAGAAGGGATGGATTGAAAGGAGAAATGAAAACTAAAAAATAAAAATTCTTAAAATTAGTTACTTGAAAATTATATACATATAAAGAGATAATACTGCTATTAAAAATTTAAGCCTAAGAGGTTGTGAATTGAGTAATAAATTTCTGGATTAAATGTGTACACAATGGGGTATAAGGTCTAATAATCAACGACAGGTATATATCTGGGAATGAGCCAAACAGCAATTTTGTCACGCAAAAAAAGAAAAAGAAAAAAATGAAAAGAATACGTAAAAAGGACCAAAAATTCAGAGGAGATAAAAAAACGCATGTGCACACACACACACACACACACACACACACACACACACGTATACACCTACAATAAACATTATGGGAGGAAAATAAGATTAATAGAAAACAGTTTTTAAAATTAAAAATTTTTTAAATGGTTCAAATAAGAGTTCTTTGATTGCAACAATGAGATGTACAATTCACTATGTAGAAAAACCAAATTAACAACTTTGGTGGGGGGGTGGGGGAGGAGCCGGTGTGGGGAGGGGAGAAGTATGGGAAGGGATGGGAAGGGGAAACAACAAGGAGGCAAAAACTCTTGATAAGAAATATACTCGTTATCTTGCCCATGTAATTGTAACTCCTCTGTACTGTATTCTCACAATAAAAAAATAAAATTGAATTTAAAAAAGAGTTCTTTGATTTTTTTTTGGGGGGGGGAATGAGGGCAATGGGATGATTGTGTATCTCCCATGTCCATAACCAGTCTCTTGGTGGAGTCTCTGGTCTGCTTGTGGTGTTTGGTATTCCTGTGGCTTGATTGTTTTCTTAAGTCAGTTTGTTTGAGCAGGCAGAAAAATGCTTTGCCAATCCCATTGTCTTGTGATCCTCCTCCCAGGCTAGTTCAGTGGGAGGTAGATTTGCTTTGAGTATCCCAAAACAGGGAGATGGGAGTTTCCTCTAGTTTGGAGATGCTGTGATGAGACTAGGTTATGGGTAGAGTTGAGGCCTTTCAGCAATCAGTAGCTTTTCCTTGTTGGGCTAGCTCCTGAGACTCTCAGAGAGCCCAGCTTGGAGCCATTCTCAGGGTTTATGTTTACTGAGTTTTGTTTGTCTAGGCTGCTGTAGGGAGGGGCAGCCTCTGGCTATGTTTACCCAGTGATGAAAGTCACTCTTCAGGGGGCAGATTTTTCTCTGTCAGGGTTGGTTGACTTTCCCCTGGGTGGAGCTGAGCCTGGCAGGTCTGGGCAGATTCCTGTGACCTGCTAAATGACTCTTTTGTTTTCTTCCAAGGCCTGAATTGGAGCTAGTTGCTCAGCTGGGCCTTTGTTAGTATCAAAGACAGAGATCTCCAGTGGTAGGGGACATCCTTCCCTCCTCTACTTCCTGAGAAGGAATGAGGAGATCAGGGTTCTACTCATGCCAGAGTCTTGTTCCTGGGCAGTTTCTGGTCTGTGATCTGCAGGATGAAGATATCTGCTCCTTGTCAGTTCTTGCTTGTGTTTGGTAGAATCCGCTTGCCTGCCACATCTGGCACCTTTGTCCCAGATTCTCTCTGTAGTTATGGCTGCTAAGAGTGTCTCTGCTACCAACTCTGCCACTGCAGCCATAGCTAGCTGCATGTGTTCAGATCTCTTTCCTTGCTTGGATTTTCCCTCTCTGTCCAAACTCTCTGTATTGAGATGATACACTTGGTGTGACTCTGTAGCCTAAGACTGTTCACTGGAATACTAAAATGCTTTCTATGTGAGAGCTTTTTTAGCCTTCAGCTTCTCCTCTCCCATCTTCCCCCAAATCTCATGAATTTTTTATGAGTGTTTTTTTTTTAGGGAAAAATGTCATTGGTGTTTATATTTTGTGTTGGCATAAAATGAGCCTACTATTTTCTTAATTTAATAAAATAAAATTCTCTGGCTGGGCACCGGAGGCTCAGGCTTGTAATCCCAGCTACTCAGGAGGCTGAGATATGAGGATCTCAGTTCAAAGACAGCCCGGGTAGGAAAGTCTGTGAGACTCGTATCTACAATAAGCCACTAGAAAATCAGAAATGGCACTTTGGCTCAAGCGGTAGAGTACTCACCTTGAGCTGAAGAGTGTAGGACCATCGCCGAGGCAGAGAGTTCAAGCCCCACAACCAACCAATTAAACAAAACAAAACAACAACAACAAAAACAAAAACTCTCTGATTCTATGACAGCATATATTTTGTGGGGAATGGTTAAGACAAGGTTGTCATTCTAAAAAATATATATATATATCACCCCCCAAATAAAGGAACAATAGGAAATACATAGCAGGAAACTTATAAATCTTAATGGACTAATAGTCTGTCAGTTTGTTTTAAGTTTTTATCAAAAATGAAAGTAATACTGGATAATATTTTATTAAGACATTTAAATTTCTTTAACCCTGACATTTAAGGTTCAGTTTAAAAAGAAATTCAACAGGTGACAGTGTTTTCTCCTTACTTTTCCAAAGAAATGATTATTTCAACAGTATAGTGTATAGCGCAATATAACCAGAAAGCATTTTTAAGGAAAAAAAATTCCCATTCTTTTTTTGCTTGTCTGTATTTAAAGCTGCATACCACATCTTACCCACCCTATTGTCTGTCTTCTCATTTGAAACATTTCAGTAAATGTGTCAGCCAGCAAAGTTTTACAAAATAGCATGCTTTCATTCATTGTGCTTTCCAAAATATATCTCACAAATGCCAACAACAAAACACAACTTGAAACATCTGTGGATTTTTCTATTTATGGTGCAAAGTAATCACTTTCCATAATCCTTAGAACCAGATCTTCACATGCATTAAATGCTCTTTCACTTCCATGCTTTAGAATAACAGCATGTAACAATGGTGTACTTGTAAATTTGTTCACCACATCTGGTTTGTTTACAGCAAGGACTGTCTTCATGGAAGATAGTAATAGATGAGTTGTGCAATTATGTAGTTTAAAAGGGCTCTGAGTTGGGGATAAAGAATATCCATTTATGTGGCTAAATATTTAAATTAAATCCTATAATGTATACTCCTTCAATTTTCTGGCTAACATGTTCTACAATCTAGGTATTTTTAAAAGCAATATTGTACGTTGTTTCCTTGGTGACAACGTAATTGGAAGACTTAAAATTTTCCTATACCATGGCCATCTGAAATGAGATGGATGTACTTAGGTTAACATAATGAAATGTTGGGACATCATTAATGTTTGAATCTTGGATGGGATTTGGTTGGAATTGTGACAGGCTTTCATAGTATGAGAAGAAAAACAAAAGACCATACTAATACTTTTATCTGCCACATTGTTTTATTAGTTTATTCAAACACACACATATAAACAGATACACATTATGAAGACCCAGTCAGTCTGCAAGAAAATATTTTAATAGAAATTCCATAAAATATTTAGTCTGCTGAGATCTGATTAGAATTTTAAGAAATATCTAGTGGCTTCCACCCCTGGACAAGTTATTATCATTGGTGAAGATGTTGCCATTGGATTTTAGAATGCCCCAGGAAGACCTATGTGTTTAAGAGAAATGACATTCCAATTCCTCCCAGACTGTGGAGTTCTTCTGGAGATTAAGTTCTTCAGAGTGAAACACATGAGAAAATAGACTCTCATCTTCTTTCTTCTTTTATCTTTTAATCATTCTAGGTAAAAACTTTTCTCTTTGACATACTCCCCTCCTTGATATTGTCTTGGCACTGGCCCCAAAAGCAATAAAACCAGCTGAACATACACTGAAACATTCAATCTTGTAAATCTGAGTAAGCCTTTCTGCTTAAAAAATAGACAATATCACTTATTTTGGTAGGTTATAAAGCTAACCCAAAGTTCTAGTCTTTCTAAAATATAGAGTATATTAAAATATGCTTCATTATAAAATATCTAACTCCATGTTGTATATTGTGTTTTTTATTCTGTTGATCCTAGCACTTACAATCAGGACCTAATTGTAAAACTGTTTGCAATAAATAATCACATTACTTTTATGATTCCATAATTTAACTTGTTTTCCTACATATTTATAGAATATTGTAGCTATAGAAAATCAATAAATATTGAATTTTGATATAGGATTACCTATCACTGCAAGTGTTGTCAAAATTCATCTAAACTGAAATGATTGTCATTGATATCTTCCTCAAGATTCCACATGTTTATACTTTCAGCTAACCTTTTACAAAATTCATACCCCAAACATAATTTTTAGTTTGTTCATGCCATCATAGGAACATAAATATATGGCACAAAATGTTAATTAACTTTATCTGCTGTCATTAATGGAGTATACCTAATAGAATTAAGTATATACCCTCAGGGAAATAAGATACTTCCTTCTAAATCCAGACTTTCAGGCAGACAGAGAGACACCCACACACACACACATACACACACACTCACACACACACACACATACTTACTACTCTGACTCACGTTAGGTTCCAGACTTTGGGTATCAGACAATGATCTATTAATCAAACTTGCTTGTCCAGATATAAAATACATTCATAATTCCACACATACAAAAACACCAGATCATTCAAAATAATGAAAATATAAAACATAAACACCCTGCTATGGGCCATCTACTCGCTGATTTCATTCATTTATGTCGATGCATTTTTCATAACATAATTAAAAGTCTTTTTGTATCTCTCTGATTAGCAGATAATATGTTAACATATGAGAGAAAATGTAGGTAAAATTACTTTTTGCATATGAAATAATGACATTTCTGAGGATAAAACATGCCTGATTTTCAGTTTGGTTGCCAAAATGGAACTATTAGACCTTTTGAATATTTAACTTTAAATCTGAACCTTCTAATTTGACTGGGATTTGAATTGTGTTACTTACAACATTAATGTAACATAAAAGCATTACTAAATAGAAAGAAAATTATAAGTTTATCACACCTTAATCCCTGAATTGACTTTATTATAAAAACAATTACATTTATGTAACATCATAAGCATCCTGAAACAAAATATGAGGTATGGAAACAGAAGACTCCATTTTTTGTTCAGTGTATGTACTCGTTATTTATAGTTTGAGATGATTCTGTCTTCTTTACCTTATGCATGGTATATTCATTCTCATCTTCAGGAAGGTGGGGGTGGGCACAGAGCTTTAGGGAAAGGGTGAAAAAATGAAGCAGTGGAGTTCCTTGAACATTGATGAAAGTGAACTATTTAACATATGGGTGGGGAAAGAAGGGAGGGAATGGGAAAATATGAGGGAACACAAGACATTTCATAAAAGGAAATGTACTCATTATCTGATTCATGTAACTGTAATCCCTCTATAAATCAACTTAATGAAAGAGTAAATTTATTTTAAAAAGGCAAACAAAATATTGTTTCTTAGAATCATACGAGTATGTTTTGTTCACTGGTTTGAGCTGGTTGAGTCTATCTCTGAAAATAGCTAAATTTACATTCATTGGGCAAATTTTTGAGCTACTAGTAGTTAGAAGTCAATTATGATTGGATGTTTTTCTGAGACTCTAATTCATTTATTTCTTTAATCTAATTTGTATGATTTCTATTTACCAGTTTTTGAATTGGCTTGTTCCTGTTTTTCAAGGACCTAGTGGTGCATTATTAGTGCTGATTTAAGATTGTTCTAATTTGTTGATGTACATAGTCAAAGCTATAAATTTTCCTGAGTATTGCCTGTGTTCTTGTGTCCAAGAGGAGGTAGTATTTTGTCTGTTCACTTCTACTGAATTCCATAAAGGTTGGAACTTCCCTCCATATGTCTTCAGTGACTCACTGATGATTTAGCAATGTGTTATTCAGTCTCTGTGAGTTTCAGAATTTTTTGTGATGCCTTTTGATGTTGAGGTCTAATTTGGTCTCATTGTGGTCTGACATGATACGAGGAGTAATTTCATTTTTATTTTTGAATTTTCACAGATTTTCTTTGTGATCTAAGATATAATCTATTTTGGAGAACGTTGCATGAGCTGTTAAGTATAGCTTGTCAAACCAGGTATTTGGTTTTGATTTTTTGCTAGATTTTCACCTGGATGGCCTGTCCAGAGGTAAGAATGACGTGTTCAAGCAACCAACAATGCGTTTGGAAGTATGCATATTTTTAGGACAAGTAGTATTTGTCTGATGAATTTGAGAGATCTAGGATTCAGGACATTGATATTTAGCATTGTCATATCCCCCTGACGGAGACTTTCCTTCATCAACATTTAATGTCCTTTTTAGTCTCTTTTTACTTTTATACCAATTTTAATTTAAAGCCAATCTTATCTAATTTATATAACTACTCTGGCCTGTTTATGAGGTCCATTTTTAATTTGTAAAGATGATGTACAGAAGGGATCCAATTACATAAGTCAAATGATGAGTGTATTTCTTTTTCAACAGTGTCACCTCTTCCCTCATATTCTCCTAATTTTTCCCCTTCAACCTCCTTCCCCCATATGTTGTATAGTTCATTTACAAGGTAGTGTCTATTGAGTGGCACTGCTACATTTATTCACCCTTTGTCCCACCATTTCTGTGTTTCCCCTTGCCCTTTACAAACTTGCATATAAGACCAAAGGTGCAGAAATTGAAACAAAAAAAACAGCATCCAAATTCAGATGGAAAAAGCAAAATAATAAAAACCTCTCATTATCAATTCTTGGAGATCAATTTGATGAACATTATTTCATATGATAATATTCATATAGCTATTGAGCCTTTGTGATCCTCTCAAAAGGGCATCCTCCTTTGATCTCACTGTATAAATGTTTAGAATCCCATGTAATTTATCATGTCCTAATGTAATGTTTTCTCTTTTAACATCCAACTCTGTTTTAAGTTGTAGAATTAAAGGCACATTCTAATACAACAAATGAGGGAAATCGGGCAACTTATATTTTTTGAGTCTGATTTTCTTCACTTAATATAGGTTTTTTTCCCCATTACAGGATGGAATAGGAGAAACCCTAGGTCTCCTTGGCTCAGGCCGAAATTTTCTAAATAGAGACCCGGAAACACAACAAATCAAAGAAATGTTGGACAAATGGGATTGCATAAAGTTGCAGAGCTTCTGCAGGGCAAATGACATAGCTAGCAAGATCAATAGAAAGCCCACGGATTGGGAGAAGATCTTTACTAGCCATACAACGGACAAGGGTCTCATATCTAAAATATACTTGGAACTCAAAAAATTAAACCCCCCAACAACAAATCCTCAAAGAAACAAATGCCCAATAAATAAGTGGGCGAAAGACTTAAAGAGAAACTTCTCTGAAGAAGTCCATATAAATTTTTCCCAGGGATATACCATATTGATTTGTATGTGTGTGTATAATTCTATAATACCCTCAATGGGAATTTCAATATTTTATTATATGTTATTATAAAAGTTTTCTTTTTTGGGGGGGAGGGGTATGGTCATGGGGCCTGAACTCTGGGCCTGGGTGCTGTCCCTCAGCTCTTCAGCTCAAGTCTAGCGCTCTACCACTTGAGCCACAGCTCCACTTCCAACTTTTTTCTTTTCCTTATGTGGTACTAAGGAATCGAACACAGGGCCTCATGAATGCAAGGCAAGCACTCTACCACTGAGCCACCTTCCCAGCCCTATAAAAGGTTTTCTTATGTATATAATTGTACATGTGTTTTGTTGGACATATGTTGAAATATATTTTGTATATGAAATTATGATTCAATATGCTGGATCATAGAGGCAACTCTATGTGTAATATCTTAGATTGCCAGTATGTTTAACAAACTGACTATATCACTTTAACTGTCAAGCACCAATATATAAGGATTCCAATTTCTACATATTGGTTATGCACTGCTATTCTATTGTTTTTTCTATTTCCACTAATCTCTATATGTATGCAATGTATAGGTATGGTATGATTTTGACATATATTTTTTGGCTTTTGGTATATTATTATAAAGATATGTATTTGGATTTTTTAGACATATTTAGGATAGTTAAAGCTTTTCATAGGCAGGATGGTTAAAGTTTTTCATAGACATTAATATATTTCTTATTCAAGCCTCTTTAAATAAATGTATATGTATGCACACTATGTGCATATTCATATATTCATACTTATATGTGTTCATACACAAATACCTATATATGTATGCATTTATATGAATATACATATATATATATGTTTATTATTATTTTCATTTTTCTTTTAAGTTAACATTTTACTTTATTTGCCAAACGTGTCCTTTATTGATTTTACTTTATTTTATTTTATTGTTAAAATGTTGTACAGAGGGGTTACAGTTACATGAGTAAGGCAATGAGCACATTGCCTGTTGATCATTATTACCTCTTTCCTTCCTTGTTGTTGTGCCACTAACCCTTCGCTCCCCCAGCTCCCACCTTCCTTTCTCCCCATTCTTTGCAGCATGAACTGGTAAGGTTCATTTCCAATAAAGTCTTATTGGTATCTGTGTTGCAATGGGTCATCCTGTGTCCTTGTTTCAGCGTTTTGTAATTCCCTTTACCCTCCCCAGATTAGACATGTATATACAAGATGCAGGGTATCAAAATCAAGTACAGTGACAACAGAGGATATTCCATAGGGGAAAGAACATACTAAGGAGGGCTGGGAAGGTGGCTCAGTGGTAGAGCACTTGCCTTGCATGCTCGAGGCCCTGGGTTCGATTCCTCAGCACCACGTAAGAAAAAAGCCAGAAGTGGCACTGTGGCTCAAGTGGTAGACTGCTAGCCTTGAGCTGAAGAGCTGAGGGACAGTGCCCAGGCCCAGAGTTCAGGCCCCACGAATGGACCGCCCCCCCAAAGAAAAGAACATACTGGGGAAACAACAACAACAAAAATGAATAAAATGACATTGTACATTTACAACAGTAACAATAGAGACCGAACTCCCAAACATGTCCCTTATTACCAAGCTAGTTATTGCAATTCATGTCCTTATCATTTTTAGAACTTCACTAAAATGTTTTGTGGCCTTCCATGTGGACTTATATGTTCAATTTTTCCTAAATCTATCTATTCCTAAGATACCAGCCAGCTCTCTTCTGAAGCCAAAAAGCAGCCTTCTACAGCTTGGTTCCAAATCACTTGTATTTTTTCTTTGTACTAAGAATACTGATTCAAGCCCAGTGCTGTTGGCACATTATATAATTGTAGCTACTCAGGAAGCTGAAATGAGGATCGTGGTTCAAAGCCAGCCTGGGCAGAAAAAGTCCATGTGACTCTTATCTCCAATAAACCACCAGAAAACCAGAAGTGGCGCTATGGCTCAAGTGGTAGAGATCTAGCCTTGAGCTGAATAGATGAGTGACAGCGCCCAGGTCCAGAGTTCAAGGCCCACGACGACCACCAGCAACAACAACAACATGGACCAAAGGGTCCTACCCATAATACCTTCCTTCTACAGCAAATCACACAACCTCCAAAATCCACATAATTGAATCATTTAAAGACAAATGATGAAGCAACGTCTTCATTTGTAGAAATACATACTTGCGACAAGGATGGAAAAGGCACTGAGACCCAAAGGAAGATTCCATAGATAAAGGAATGTGTCCCACACACTTCCAACTATAAATCTGGGAAATCAGTCATCTTTGTCATACTAATAAAAACCACAAAAAAGCTAACTGTGGAATTCAAAAGGATTGCATGAGAACAAGTGTTCATTGTGACAGCAAAGTAACTTCAGTTCAAATTATTATGTCTCTCTTTCCTTGTCTTTTCCCACCTCATTCTTGAATTCTGAAGGTGAGATTCTGGGAGCCAGTTCACTTTGGTCCAGTAATTAATGAAAGTGAACAGGTGATTGGAGATTCAATTTCTTCACATATTTATTGGATTCTCATTTTTTATTAAGATTATGGAGAAATAATGTGATTGCAAAACACAAGAAAGTCTTAACTTTTCCACTAATTTCTAAAATGCCTGCTGTAAGAACAACAAAATTAACGAAAGAAACAACAATATAAAGCTATTTGTGGTGTGTTGATACCAGGAGAAATTGAAATGTCACATATAAATACCAAATTACATTTACAAAGCACAAACCCTAATTCTTCACTCAGCTAATGTGATAATTAAACATTTATATTTTCTAACAAAATCACCATTGAGAATACCATAGTCAATTTCATTCACAGAAGCAAAGCTGCAAAGAACTGCTAAAATTTTTACCTATTCTTTCCTGGAGTTGAGAAGGTTGATTCTGCTGACGTTGACTGTTTGATCCTCTTCCTCTTCACAAATAAGTGTGCCTATGTATAACAATTTATACCTATACCTTAACTTTATAGGTGTCTAGCCTTTCTGGTTGGATCTTCAGTCTGAGTACCACCTACAGAGCATATATAGTTTATGAACATGGACCATGCCTTAACAAGCAAAAACATGCTCTAAAACAGTTCTAACAGAAACATCTGTGATAATGGAAATATTCTATATATGCATTGTCTAACACACTAGCCACTGGCAATTTGCGATTAATGAATCTCAAATATGAATAGTTTCTGAAAAATTAATTCTTCCAATTTCAGTTAAATGAAATTTTAAATCATAAGATTCATCTACTCACTGTTATCTGAACAGCTCGGGTTCCAAATAAGGAAGATGAAGTTCTCACAAAGATGATGATAAAATATAATCCAAGTGAAGAAGTTTCCATTAGATACTAACTGAATGCCTATGAATTATCTGAGCTTTCCTGTCTTATAGAATTGAGCCATCACTCACCTAGATTGACAGCTGGGAGGAAAGGGGTGGGAGATAAACATAAGCTACTTGGGATACTGAGAATTGCTCCTTGAAGATGAGGGTTATGCATGAATATTTTCTATATTTAGTAGACAGCAAAGTGTGTGGAATCCTGTAGGTAGAAAAATAATGATTGTATTTCAATCAAACAGGTGATCTGTTTATCAAAATGGGAGAGAAGTCAGACAGGTGAATTCTATAAATATACAAACTATATAGAGAAATTTTGCTATGTTCTATTCCATGATAGGCCCTGGCATAAACGTTGGCATTTTGTACATACTCTGTAAATACTCACACACTAAAAAACAGAAATGTAATCCTTTATTACTGCTAAAATACATAGAATATCTTCATAATATATATTTGTGGGCCTATTTTTTCCCTTAATTTCTTCCACACCTACATTAAGAAATGGCTCTAAGAGAAAAGCTTCTAAATGTGTTAAATTTGAATTCCATCAATTTCTTTTGTTAAATTGTACTATAGATAGGATTGAGGCCTTAGGGTTAGAAAAATAGTAAGTATTCTCAACAAATTGTCATGCCTCATTTTTAAGGGGAGCTATGCCTTTATTAGGAAAAATATGTATTGGTCTTGGTAGCCAGGAACATTCAAGAAACAAAAGAAAAAGAACAATTCCATGGCAGTCTCAAGTGTTTGCATATCTTCAAGTGAACACTAGCTGCTCTATATTCCGTAGCATATTTGCAAGCTTTTTCTAAGCTATTGTCATCCTCCAGAGTAAAGTTCAGGCATGCCTATTGCTCATTATAAAGATCGCAGTTGCTCAAACTCAGAACCCATTGTTTGTATAAGCTTCACATGGCTATCTTTACTTCACTCAGTGGCACTGAGGGATGAGAGATACACTTGAAATTTGTAAATATACACATACACACATATCTCACTGGCTTTCACTATTACTGTAAAAATTAAGACCTTTTTGTCTCTGACCCAAGAGCATCATAAATCGTCTAGCATCCATTAAAGTGTGACAAATTCATTATTAACTTGTAAGTAGGTTAAATCTCTAGCTTCACACAATTCTAAATACTCATATGAAGAAAAATACATACCAAGAGTTTTGGTGTGCTTCTATATTACGAAGCTCTCAATATTCATCTTATTTGCCTGGAGGAGGCAAAAATGCTTGATATTTACCTTGATGCTTGATACATTACCTTGACATGTAACTGTAACCCCTTTGTACAGTATTCTTACAATCAAATATGTACAAAAAGGAAAAAAAAAAGAAATTGGAAGTCACGTATTTCCATTAAAACTAACTAAATTTAAGGCCTGTAACTTTCTACAGGTTTTTAAGGACCAAAGAAGTTGTGGATATGCCCCAAGGCCTTTATGAAAAGCTAAGGGAGAGATATTCAAAAGTGGCAGTAGATAGGTGACCAGAGCGTAATTATGTAGCTTTACTTCACTGTTACCATAGCAGGAGTTCAAATCAATATGATGGTTCGTAGTTACAGGACCAGAAGACATACTGGAAATTGACATCAATGAAGGGTCATTCATTGTTGGAAAACATAAATCAGGATGCACCAAAGGTTGCAATCAACAGTGTCCAAAAAAGCAACACAGAAAGGGATAAAGTTATTGCAAGTATATATTTGATAAGTGGTTCACATCAAGAATATATAAAAAATGTGGCTGGGAAGGTGGCTCAGTGGTAAAGCGCTTGCCTCGCATGCATGAGGCCCTGGGTTCAATTCCTCAGCACCACATAAGCAAAAAGGAAAAAAAGCAGGAAGTGGCACTGTGGCTCAAGTGGTAGAGCGCTAGCCTTGAGCTGAAGAGCTGAGGGACAGCGCCCAGGCCCAGAGTTCAGGCCCCACGACCGGAACCAAAAAAAGAAAAATAAAGAATATATAAAAAACATCATTGCAATGACACACAACCTGATTTTACAATGTGCAAAGAACTCAGATGTTTCTCCAGAGAAGACAAACTGTTAACAAGCCCACGAAGAAGGTGTTTAACATCATTAATCACCACTAAAGTGTAAGTCAAAATAATGAAGAAAATAACTACTTCATATGAATTAGGTAGGATAACTACAAAAAAATAAAGTAACAATATTGACAAAAGTGTGGTAAAATTGGAACAGTTCTATGGGAAACAGAATGGCATCTTTTCAAACAATTAAAAACAGGATTATTCATACCTATAATCCTAACCACTCAGGACAGGAGGCTGAAATGCAAGGATCACGGTTCATAGACAGCCTGGTCAGAAAACTAAAAGAGGATCTGTCGTTTAAAGTGGTAGAACTCTAGCCTTGAGGAAAAGTTCAGGGACAGTGACTTGGCCCTGAGGTCAAGCCCCATGACACAAAAATTTAAAAGAAAAGAAAGAAAAGAGAGTTTTCATGTGATCCAGTGACTACAATTCTGGGCATACACTCTAAACATCTAAAAGCAAGGTCTGGAAGAGGTCTTGTACACTCATATTCATTTTGTATAATACTCAAAACATGGAGGCAATCCAGTGGCCATCAACAAATGAATAGTTAAAGCAAATGTGGTTTATACATACAGTGGTATATTATTTCAACTTCAAAAAGAATTATGGGGCTGGGAAGGTGGCTCAGTGGTTGAGCACTTGCCTTTCATTCATGAGGCTCTGGGTTCGATTCTTTAGGACCACATAAGCAAAAAGAAAAAAGCCAGAAGTGGCGTTGTGGCTCAAGTGGTAGAGTGCTAACCTTGACCTGAAGAGCTGAGGGACAGGGCCCAGGCCCAGAATTCAGGCCCCACGACTGGACCCCCCCCCCAAAAAAAAGAATTATGTGACATATTCTATATTATGGATGACTCTTTGGAACACTGCTAAGTGAAATAAGCCAGTCATAAAAAGATCAAATATTACATGATTATACTTATATCAGTAGTTACATAGAACAGTCTAATTGATAGAGAAAGGAAACAAAATCATACTTGATGTATACCTTGAAGCAGAGGAGAGTGGAAAATTGTTTTAATAAATAAAGAATTTGAATCTTAGAGGATGTAAAGATTGTGGACATTGAGATTGTACAATATTGTAAATGCACTTATTACTACTATGTTATATTCTTAAAATGATTAATAAAACCTGGGAGAGAATTATGAAGGGGTTAAGCATAATCATGGTACATTGTATGCCTATGTGGATATATCAAAATGAAAAAATCCACTTATTTAAGTAGGTAATGCTAATAGAATTGAAAAAAGAAAATAAATTTTAAGTTAAGTGTGCAAGTTTAAGTCAGAGGGCTTTGCTTCTTCAAAACAGCAATTTAGATATCCAATTTATCTGTTCACATATTGTTGATGGGACATCACAATGTACAGTGCCCTGTGAGTAACAAGTGCTTATGTGCCACTCAGAGGGAGTTAAACCACTTCATCTGGGTAGTTATGGATAAAAGGTAATGGTTTGAACTGGCTCCAACATGGTGGGGATGAATGATGCAGCAAAAAATACACACCCTTTTCCCATGAAGCTTTAGGTGCTAACACACTTTTTCTGAATATGGTCTGGGGAGTGCACCTATACTTCCCATCCAATCAAAAGTGCTTTCTGTGCTTGTGCTCTGAGATGGGGCATCCAATAAGGAAAAATTCCATACTTATGTTCTGAGACTAGGAAACCAATTATGAGACAATATGTCCCTCTTTACTCTGGGGAGTCTGTTTCACTGCTCTGTTTTTGCTTTGAGGTAGAGACTGTTGCACTGCTCTTTTTTCATTTTGAAGAAAAACTGCTTTAAAACCTGTTCTGCTCTCTAATTCTTTAAAGAAAACAAACCCGAGACATAGACAATACTGTTATTCTGAAGATGTTGAGGGCAGGGAAGCATTGACCTTCAGCTTTGAGACTATATTTAGATTAGAATTTGATAAGTTAGGTGCTGTGGTTTCAGATTAATCTGAACCAGGCTAATGTCTGCATTTTCTCAATTTTTCAACTAGAATCTCTAAAGTATTAGGAAAAAAAGGAAACAAACAAATAAAAAACAACAAGAACCTGATATTATGAAAGCAAAGGCTCCAGAAATTCTCAGATTTCTTCCTTTTTTCTTGTATGAATCTAATAAATGAAAATTAATGCAGCAAACTAGCATGTTTAAGGTGTTAAAGTCTGTAGAATGTGGTTTCTTTTCTTCCTCTTATTCTGAGATAGAAATTGATCTATTCTAAAGCCAGAGGATATGTTTTCTTCACAAGCTAGATCAGGTTCGCTGAATTTTGCTTTCTTAAAAATTGCCTAACTCCTATAAGAGGGAATTGAAGACTGCTAGGCAGGTGGGATTGAGTGTGAGATGTGGGAAGTGTTCTCATACTCTGCAGATAGAGGGCTAGAAAATATGATGATCTGCTCGCTGCCTCAAGCAATTCAGAAAGTGGCTCACAGTTTCTAAAACTTACTTCCAAACTTTCACCTTCTCCTTCCCACCAAGAATTCCCCCTCAGGCTTCTTCTTGCCATAGTGTCTTCACAGCTTAGAACTGCTTCGCCTCAGAAATGTGGCATCAGAAGTGTGCCCTGTGGTCAGCCAAGAAGCTGGTATCTGACTGATTCATCTATGGCTCTGAAAATGCTGCAGCTCAATCTGTGCTCTGTGCTCAGGGTTCAGTAAGCATGCTTAAGTCCATAGTTACATGCTTTCAGAGAGCAGTCTTTCCTCTTTCTTTAGCTGTAGGAGCACAAGTATAATGAAGCAGCCACACATAACTTTTGGTTTCATAACCACTTGCAGAGGTGATTTGCCAAAGGGAACCAAGGCAATATGCGAATAAGGTGTTTTCACCTGGAAGCTCATAAGGCTCCATTCCAAAAAGGGAGCTGCTTATAATAAATTCTGTCTGGGAATGGACTGTGTAGGAGTTAGAATAATGAAAATGATGGTTTGAGGGAAAGCATTGACTAAGCCTAATCATCTTCCAAAAAGCTATATAACGAAAGTATATCCTGTTACTAAAATCATTCTAGGGACTTGAAGAATAGTTTAACTCATAAAGCACAAGCTGAGTAAGAATTTTCTAACAATTTCTGGCCTGGTTGTCCTGGTTTAGTGGATTGCTCTGAAATTGTTAACCCCTTTCAAAATAACCAGCTGAGCTGCAAAAGAGCCAATAGAGCAAGATTGTGAACACAACTTGTGATCAATACCAGAAGTAGTAACTCATTAGGGGTATAACCTGGGCAGACTTCCCACTCAGAGTGGTTGCATCCTGTCAATAACATGCCCTTTAACAGAAATAAACTTTGCCATGCTAAGTTCCTTTCGACCTGGTGGTCTTTCTTGGGATATTGGGTTAGAGTAGGGGAGTATTCCCAACAATGGGGGACTAGTCCAGGATCCATGTTATGCAAGCGGGATGTAGGGAAACCCTCAGGAGGAGACACATCCTGACTTGTTGAGATAGCTCAAGGTTGGGTTAAACACCATCTGTTGTGGTAAAGGATGCAAAGTGTATCAGCAATTTCAGGAAAGGGCCAAGGAAGCACCTCAATAAAAAGTAATCTCATACATCAGCCATGAGAGAAAAAATTGGAGTAGAGCATACTACCTGGTTGGTTGGGGATTTTTAGGGGCTGAGTGTGTCTTAGGCACAAAGAGAACTTGAGTCTCAATGTGTGTTTTCATTCCCTGGCCCAAGAATAAAAATGTGGGAGCTGGAGAAATCTTCAGTAACGGGAGAGTTAAATATGAGAAGGGTGCACAAGAAACTTACAATAGGGAGTTTTACATGCATCAAAAACTGAAATCACAAGAGACCTGCTAAAATGGGGAAATAAGAATTCTAGGCCTAAGGAACCTAAGAAAAATGATCTAACGACCTGCTTCTGATAATCCATAGGGAGAATGTTGACAAAGGTCTGAGAACACTATTATATAATGGATGATTTTCATTATGGAGCTCCATAATGTGCACGTGTCCAAACAAAAACGTGTTATGAATATGTGCTTGCATTTGTGTGTTTTAAATCTTAAATCCTGAAAGGGGATCTCAAAAAAGTCCTACTCACTAAACTCCCTCAGCTGCCCACTTTGACTCTGAAGCCTGGATTGATCCTCCAGCTGATCCAAGAATGTATGGAATTGAACCTTAGTTTCAGAAGCAGACTCTCTGGGTAGACTTAAAATTCAAGTAAAAAACCAGGTGCCAGTGGCTTGCACTACTCAGGATATGAGAATTAGAGTTCAAAGCCAGCCCAGGCAGGAGAGTCCTTGAGACTCTTACCTCCAGTTAACCATCAACAGTTAGAAGTGGTGCTGTGGCTCAAGTCGTAGGGCTTTTGCCTTGAACTCTGGGCCTGGGTGCTATCCCTGAGCCCTTCAGCTCAAGTCCTATGACAAAGAAAATAATGCTTTGGTGAAATGGGTTAAATATTCTGCCCACCATTACTCTTAAGATTCTGTGGCACAGAAACCAGAAAAACAAGTGGTCCACTTCCTACTATGATGAATCTCAGATCCTCAAGGGCATGGAGTGCATGATATGTCATTCAAACAAGGCCTGGGGAAACTTGTAAGACCCTGCTGATGCTGTTCACAAGAGTATGGATCTAAGACAAAAACCCTATCTTCCCAAGCCAACTATACCCCTTGCTTCTCTAGGTACGGGGAGGGGTAATTGGCATTTCTGGGAAACTTATCAAGATGCAGTGGAATCAAAACCTTGAAGAGATGAGCAGTAATCACTAAATATAGTCAGGGGAGATATCTAATGGTATTGTGGAGGACCAGTGTTGTAGACCTTCCTGGCCAACTAGAGTAGAACCCGTACTTTGGCTCAATTGGCCATCCCTTTCACCCTAGCATTTCATGCAGCTGTCCATTCTCAAACATTTTATACTAGTTAGGAGAGACTCCTTCCCTAGAGGGTCATTCGTATTTCCTAATTACTTAGGTGCTTTTCAGGATCCCCCCTGACAAAGTTTCCAAAAAGTTCAAAGCTTGAAACCAGAAAACACCTTATGAATCAGTTTTATTCTTATGATTAGTATAAATAAAATATTTTGGGGGTTGGGAATATGGCTTTGTGGAAAATTGTTTTTCCAGCATGCATGAAGCCCTGGGTTTTATACCTCGGAACCACATAAACAGAAAAGGCTGGAAGTGGCACTGTAGTTCAACTGGTAGAGTGCTAGCCTTGAGCAGAAGAAGCTCAGGGAGACCCAGGACTGGCAAAAATAAAATATAGAGTAGAATAAAATCAAAAGAGGTTTGTTATTTATACTAAAATTTTTTTTAATCCATAAACTAAATGCTCTAGTAGGATGGCATGGGAAAATTAGCTGTAGAAACATTATCTGACAAGGTAAGAGCTTCTGTGGTGATTGGAGACAAAAGTTGCACAAAGAACTTTTTTTTCCGGGGGGGGGGGGGAGGGGGTTCCAGTCGTGGGGCCTAAACTCTGGGCTTGGGCACTGTCCCTCAACCCTTCAGCTCAAGGCTAGCGCTCTACCACTTGAGCCACCAGCCACTTCCGGCTTTTTATCTTTTTAGCTTATGTGGTGCTGAAGAATCAAACCCAGGGCCTCAGGCATGCAAGGCACACACTCTACCACTGAACCACCTTCCCAGCCACTGCACAAAGACCTTAGAAGGTTTGAACATTGGCAAGTGAGTTAACTAAAAACTCAGACGAAGAGCTGGGAAGGTGGTTTAGCGGTAGAGAGCTTGCCTTGCATGCATGAACCCCTGGCTTCGATACCTCAGCACCATGTAAGCAGAAAAAGCACTGTGGCTCAAGTGGTAGAAAGCTATCCTCGAGCTGAAGAGCTGAGGGACAGTGTCCAGGCCCAGATTTCAGGCCTCACAACCAACAAATCCAAGAAAAAAAAAAGAAAAAAAGAAAAAAAAAATATGGGCACTGTTGGCTCACGCCTGTAATCCTAGCTACTCTGAAGACTAAGATCTGAGGACGGTCATTCAAAGCTAGGCAAGGCAGGTAAATTCTGTGATACTCTTATCACCAAGAAACCACTCAGAAAACTGGAAGTGGTGTTGTGGCTCAAGTGGTAGAGGACTAGCTTTGAGTTGAAGAGCTGAGGGACAGCACCCAGGCAAAGTGTTCAGTTGCAAGACCGACCAAAAAAAAAAAAAAAAGCAAGCTACACCTAAAGGGTTTCCTACCAAGAGGGATATGATGCAAATTCATTCTTGGAGCAGACACTCTGTGTATGTATTCCAATTTTGAGTCTACCCAGATTCAAATTGAAACTGAATAAGTGAGGTAAATACTGTGGTGATTGTGTCCACAAAAGGACTACTGCTATGACTGTGTGGCAGGGAAGCCACACAAGAGGTCCTATTTGTGCTGTCATGGAGCTCAGACCCCATGTGCATGAAATTCATGATAGATCAGCAAAATGTGATCTGAGACAACTTGGAACACCTTGTTACTCTTCCCAGAAGCAAGAGTCTATTTCAAAAATCCCTGAAACTGATCAGCTCTATTCTTTCCAGGTCAACTACCTGGGGAAAATTGGACATTTCTGGGAAACTTACCTGGATGTAGTGAAGGCCAACCCTTTGAGATGAGCAGTAAGTACAAATCATAGCCAGGGGAAATGTCTGGTGGTATTCCAGGAGACTACTATTGGAGATGTTACGGGCCAACTGGAGTGGAATCTGTGCTTTGGTTCCATTGGCCAATCCACACCTGACCATTCTCAAACACCTTAAATTAAGTAAGGAAAGACTTCTTAGTTAGAGGGTCATTCAAACTTCATATTTGCAAAAACAAACTACATATTTACAAATTTCATATTTACTTAGGAGCCCCTGAAAAGTTCCCAAAGAGCTTAAAGCTAGAAACCAGAAATAGCAGCTTAAATTAATTTTATTCTGTTGATCTCCATAACCTATGATCTTCATAATCGAATTATTCCAATATGTGCTTTTATTTATCAGCAGGATTTGTTTATTGGAAATGCCACCATGTAAAAGTAACTAGAAGCCCCTGGTAGGATTGAATGGGAAAAGTTTGGTCTAAATATAATACTTGATCAGATAAGATGAACCCCAACATAGGGGCACAAGGGCTTTTTTCATTTCTTGCTATTGTTTCTAACATAGTTATAATGTTCCATGTGATTTTTGTTTCTTTGTATTCTGTCCCCCCACCCACCCAAAATGGCATAACCACTGTTTCCAATGTTTTTGATGTTGGTGCCCTCCATCTTGTATATAGAGTTCACTAGATTGAGGAGGAAAAGGGGAAAAAACTTAAAGGGGAATACAGGTTGACCCATTATAACAATGAGATGCACAAGACACTGTTGAAAAACAAACTTTACAATTTAGGCAGGGGTCGGGGAGAGTGTATGGAGTAGTTTTGGAGCTAGGAGGTTAGGGATGGTAGGGGACATATAAAGGAGGAGGTAACAATGCTTGATAGGAAATGTATGCTTTACCTTGCTCATGTAACTAACCCCTCTGTACAGTACTTTTACAATAAATATATAAAAATAAAAGAATAAATATACTTCAAAGGTAATCTGTGTGGTGGTTGGAGGCCAATGATACAGAAAGACTTACAAGGATTGAATACTGGAAACAAATTACCTAAAAACTGAGATGATGCTGAGTATAATCCTAAATGCTCAGGTGGCTGAATTCTGAGGATCTTTGTTTGAAGCCAACCCAGACAGGAAAGATGAGACTTTTATTTCCAATGAAGGTACAAAAAAAGATACTACTGGAGTTGTGGCTAAAGTGGTAGCCTTGAGTAAAACTGCTCTGGCACAATGCCCAGAGCATGAGATCAAACCCAAGACCAATCCCCCAGTCACTTATAAAAAAGGTTGTGTGTCTGTGTGTGGTGGCAGATCCCTTTACTAGTTTGATGACAGAATGAGCATTTTAACAATGAGTCATGGTGGCAATATTTACCTCTTTAGTAATTGTTTCCTTAGTAATGTGTGCACAGGTGCTTTATCTCTTCTATAACAGGTTTTGTTCAGTGACTGACTGAAAAACTGCCTTAATCAAACCCTTTTTTAAATCAAAATATCTTATTGGATACTGCTGAATAGGAAAGTCAATGATTATTGTTTGGAAGAAAAGAAAGCAAAATCAGATGGGAGAATTGTAGAAGTTAAATCTTGAAGTGCTTGACTGATATAAGCACTGCCCTTGTAAAGGTAGTCAAAACCTTACTAATGCTATTTTAGAGAAGTGCTAGGGGCTAGAGACATGGCACTAGTAGTAGAACACCAGCTGAGTAAAAGTTGGTTATTTTTCATATGGCCAGGTGTTCGGATTTGGTTGATTATTAAAGCTTTTGACTAGTTTGAAAGGGGTCAAAATTTTGATCCATCATGAAAGATGATCCCAAAGGTCAAATTCATGGGAGCCAGTGGTGGGCTGCCTAGCCAGTGTGCTTATTCAACTTGGACATGCAACAGGATGCCTTCTGCAGGAGTAAACTTTGCCTTGCTGAGATGGTGTTTGAAGGATACCTTAATTGCCCCCGGTATTTCCAACACAGATCTTCTGTGCCATTCATGAGGCATCCTTTGAGCCAATCTCCTGGATGGTCTAAACATGCCATTCCTGGTAGCTGATAATGGAACTAGGTATAAAGTTAATCTGCAACATCAGGAAGAGCTACAAACAGACACACTCAGAAGCAAGCAACTTCATGCATTGGCCTTGCTAGAAAAAAATGAAACTATGTATCCTGCTTTGATACTTGTGTCTTTGTAGGGATGGTGTATGAGAGAAGTGTCTTAGATTCAGGCTCTTAAATTCTTTCTGTCTAAGAGTCTTGATCTGCAAATTCATTTGTCCAGCTAGGAAGAGTGAAAAGTTGGAGATGGAATCATCTCTGAGAAAAATCTCTAATAATGGAGTCGAGAAAAGGGAAGAACGAGAAACACAGTCTGAAGGGAAAAGTGTACCAAAAAATCTTACTCCCATTACAGCATGTCTCTGTGATTTAAGAATTCTAAACCTAGGAAGCTCAAGAAAATTGGAGCTAAAAAGCCTCCCTCAGACATTCTTAATATTGTCTTCTTTTAGGGAGAATGTGGGGAAAACTATGAAAATATGTGTTAAGGCTCATTTTTATTTTTGAGCTCTAATTTTAATGTTCACTTGTTAAACTAAATCCTCTATATGCCTGTCTCTGTGTAAATACTCATCAACATGAAATATAAAGTGATTTTGATAAAAAATAAAAATGACTCAGAAGAAATTATAAATACAAAACAATCTTCACAGAAGCAAACTCTCAGAGATATTTCATGACTTTGACAAGGATAAAGTGGGTGAAGTTAGTATAAATTTAGAAGTATGACAATGCACAAAAACATAACAAGATACTCATATATTTCATTATATAACCCAAAGCAGAAAGCAAATGTTGTTTAGATGATTTTTAAAATCCAGTCTCTCAGGTACTGGGAAGGTGGCTCAATGGTAGAGTGCCTGCCTTGCATGCATGAGGCCTTGGGTTTTTTTTTCGCAGCATCACATAAGCAGAAAAAGTTGGAAGTGCTGCTGTGGCTCAAGTGGTATCACTAGCCTTGAGCTGAGGGACAGCACCCAGGCCCCAGAGTTCAAGCCCCATGTCCAACAAAATAAAAATAAAAACAAAACAAAACAAAACAAAGTCTCTCACTTTTCTGGCTTCAACATTGTAATAACTCTGCTTCAGCCTAGGGCTAATATTTTAGGTGTGGACATGTATCAACACTCCTGAATCAGACTCTACTTGATCATTTTTTAAATACATATTTTGTTCTTAATTTCCCTCTTTATAAATTCACATGCACCTATAAAAAATGGTGTGGCCATCCCAATACCCTTCTCAAAGTACCTCCTAATGACAACTTACAAAAAGTTGTATTATATTACAAGAAAAACAATGCTACAAATAAAGAAAACCAATAATTAAATAATAATGATTAATAAAATAAAAAACAAAACAATTATCATTTTTTCAGTTTTTGAAGTGTACTACAAATTAGATTTTATTATTGTCATATTTCTTTACATTTAACACTGGCTAAGATTATGACGTTCAACAAGAATTTTATAGGCTATGAGTAGTGTTTAAATCACCCACTAAGATTACCATTTATAGTTCATCTCATAATTTGTATATGGCTTATATCATCATTTGTTCCTCACTAACATATAAAGTAAGGAAGGCCTACAGTTTTAACAGAAACTGTGTAGATAACATAGTCAACTCTTTATTCTGCTCCTTTACACAAAGACTTTGCAACTTCTCATTAGTAAAGTTTCAATAAACTCTGAAATGTACATACTTAGTAGTAGTTATGTGCTACCATAAATCTTAAATACTTTATAGAAAAGTATTATGACCTGCCAAACAGTCCCAGTTTTGGCATATATAAGCAAATTCCCAAAATTAAATATATTTAAAACATTAAATATTTTAACAAACCTTAACACTTGCTGCAGTGTTCATTATGACAGGTCCCTTGTATAGATTAATTGAATTCCTCCTCCTACACATCTCTTGAACAACAAATATCTGGAATTATTTTGTTTTTGACATGTCAATCTTGATTTTTTCTTAAATGTGTACTTATGTAAGAAGTACATGGTTCTAAAATTTCATGACAATTCTTTTAAACTTACGTTTTGTTGTATTGTCTAGTTTAAGAAAATCAATTACAATTTATATATAAAAAATGTTCTTTGCTCAATTCAGCATCACATACACTAACATTGGAATGATACAGAGATTAGCTGGCCCCTGTGCAAGGATGACAGGCAAATTTCTGAAGCATTCCATCGCCCAATTTGTTAGGAAATGGAAAGACTTGGAAAAAAATTATTAAGTGAAGTAAGCCAAGTCCAAAAAAACGTAGGTCCCATGGTTTCTCTAATTTTCAATAACTAATATATGTCTGGGATAAGCAGAAAATGTCAAAAGTTATGTGTATATGACCAGATAAGATTGTGTTAAGGGAAATGAACCCCAAGTTAGGGACACAAGTGGTTTTTTTTTTTCTTGCTATTTTTTCTTACATACTTATGACGTGCAGTGTGTTTTTTTTTGTTTCTTTATATGTTCCTCCCCCATGCTATAACACCTGTTTTCACTGTATTTGAAGTTGGTGTGCCGACATCTTGTTTATACTCTCCTCTAATTTTTTGAGAGGAAGGACAAAAAAAACCAAAATGCTTAACTAGGGATACAGGTTGCCCCATGTAACAATGAGATGCACAATACACTATGTTGTAAAGTGAACTTTAAAATTGAGGCCGGGAAATGGAGGGGGTTAATGGACTTGTGGAGGTGGGAGGGAAGGGATGGTAGGGGAACAATAAAGGAGGAGGTAACAATGCTTGTTAGGAAATGTACTCATTACCTTGCTCATGTAATTGTTACCCCTCTGTACAATATTTTTACAATAAAAATGTATAAAAATGTTCTGAGATGGAAGAGTTTATTTCTTTTATTTTACTCATATAATTTCGTTAGCAAAGAAATTCATGCAAAACTCCGATATGAAGGTAATTTGAATAAATATGTTTGTGAACACACGCATGTGCTTAAGCACTTGCATGTGTGTTGGCGTGCTCAGAGTTTCAAATCAGGGCTTCAAGTCTTGCAAGGCCTTTTCTCTCTAGACTGGTGTGCTACTAAATGAGCTACATCTCCATTCTTGGCCCTTTGCTAGTTCATTAAAATTTTTGAAAAATAATCTCATGAATTTCATTTGCCCTGATTGGGTTTCAACTGTTATCCACAGATCGCAGGCTCCTGAGTAGATATCCCAAGTAGTTAGGATTACAGGTCTGACAAACCAGCAAAGACTTTCAGAATAACGTTAAAAGTAGAAGAAAATTTACTTCAGAGGGGCATGTTTTAGCATCTCCAATTTTAAAGCATTTTGGAGTGATTATTTATGATTTTTTAAATTTTTGGTTACTTATAAGAAAGTAGATGATGATATTTAAAAGTTTTAGTACTTTTTAAAAAGGATACTGGAATTGTGGGACAGAAGAAATTTGCCTCTCTTTGGACCTCAATGTATAAGCTCAACTCTGAGCATGATAACCCAATGTCACCAACACAATCTGTGTTGAAGACAAATGTGACAGAAAACAATCACCATGGGCAATATGAATATTGAATTGAGAGTGTCATAGAATGGAGAGATTTTATCTACCTTTTGTGTATTGCTGAAAGACTTTTGGAAACTTTGACTCATTTCCTTCCTCACTGTGTGTGTCTTTAGGTCATGCACTTACTGCCTTTAATTACAATTCTTCCCAACACTAAAATGATAATAACATTAGCATTATAGCAAATGTTATCTTAACAATTAAGGGAATAAAACTTGTGAAATATTTAACATAAACTTCTAGGAATGAGCTTTGAGTTTAGCCAGCATTCTTTTTAAAATACTAAATAGAATGTGATAAGTAGTACAGAAACCATTACATGTAGTTAGCAACCAGAAGTAATATCTATTGATCATGCTCTGCTTCCAAGGAAGCCAGGTGGATAACTTCTCTTGCTGTAAATCAAACTGGTTATCTTATGTCTTGATAGTGTAAAAATATCAGGGACAGAATGATGAAAGAATGTTGTAGACTGAGATGAAATCCATATGAAAATGTGCAAAACGGATAAAACATAAAATTATCTGAGGAGTATATTGTGTTTTACAACATTTAAGTTACATCGCAAAGATAAAGAAGACATAGAAGAATAAATTCATTTTTTTGTTGTCCCATCATAGGTCCTTAAAAGGATTAACTCTTTCTCATTCTTATACAGGCATCATCAGATGAGAGGAACTGTATTTTTTTTTTGGTTTGCTTACTTCCATTTATTCTTCAGTTTGAAATCTGAGCTACTTGAGACTGAAAGAAACCAAGGGAAATTAGACAAACAGGCTTTGGAAAGAACAATCAATGTAAAATAAATAAACTACAGCCTTGTAACAGGTCTAACTAAATTGAGTTATATACTGTCAATTGTTAACACAAAATGATTTAAGCAATACCATGTTATTAAAAACTGAAAAATGTTAGGAGTTGCTACATTTTTTTTCTTTTATACTACCTTGAATTGATAATTGATCTAATTTAGCGAGATTAAAGATGAGATTAACAGAAACTGGATCAAAAATGGACAAAAGGTTTGAATAGACATGTTCTCAATAAAGCCCTGAAAATTGCCTGTGGGTTTACAAAGTTGTGTTTAATACAACTTCTATGCTGCCTTAATGCTTTTTGAGTAGAAGTCATTAGAGAAATATAATTCAAAATTACTATGATACAACTTCATAACTATTATAACTTATCAAAAAATTAATGGAACCAGTTATGGTGGTAAAGGCTTGTAATTCCAAGCATTTAGGAGGTTGGATTTAAGTCTAAGGCCAGTCTAGGGTAATGCAGATAGTAAAAACCTGCCCTTTATTACCTTTGAAGAAAAGGTAATAATGTTGGTGAGAGTGTGGAGAAAAGGAAATTATCTACACTATTGGTCAAAAACCAGGTTAGTATTCTTGTTGTAGAAAGTAGTATGCAAGTTTCTAAAGAAATCCAAAGTTGAGATATCATGTGACCCACCAATCATGTGATTATTTCTCTCTAGGTAACTCGAAAATAAATCTGTAGTTCATTGTTATTCACATTATTCACAAGAGCAGCCAAGATATAAGTCAATGTTCAGTGTTCAACTGCAGACTATTAAAGCAACTGTGGTACAAGCACAAATATCTTTTTCTGTTTCATCCTTAAAATAACAAGAGACTGCTCCCATTAGCCACAACTTACAATGACCTGAAAAATGTATTGGAAATGAAGAAAAATGTTGTGTTCTGATCTTTGTAAACACACACACACTCTCACATACACACACACACACACACACACACACACACACACACACACACACACCAACCTCAAATATTAAGACAGAATTTTTTTTTAAGTAAAGCAAAGTGGAACATCTGGGGCATTTAGTTCACAATGTAGAAGATACTAGATATACAGTATGAGGTATAGAGTTGAAATGTACATGAGAATACAGGGGACAACATTGGCCTTACATAGGAATGAAGCTAAATAAGTAGGAGTTGTTCTTCCTAGTAAGGGTTGCTCTTTTAGTTGTTCTTCTTTCAGTAATGGATAAGATGAACGTAATTTTTTCAATATACCTGCCTGTTTGCAGAAATGATAACAAACAATATAGCAATAATGTTGCACGCTCAACATAGAACAAACTGTCAAATTAAAATACATGAGATTATCCTTGATGTAAACTAATTATTACAAATAAGGGAAACCATGGGAACTATGTTTTTTTAAGTCTGGCTTATTTCACTTAATATGATTTTTCCCAAGACCTTCATTTCCTTACAAATGAGGTAGTATCTTTCTTTCTGATGGAAGCATAGTATGTGTGTGTATGTGTGTATGTGACTGTGTGTCTCATTTTCTTGATCCATTCATCTACTGAGGGGCATCAGGGTTGATTCCATACCTTAGCTATGATAAATATTACTGTGATAACCATAATTGTGCTGGTAGCTTTAGTGTGGCCTTGTTTGTGGCCATCTGGTTAAATGCCCAGAAGTAGGATTACTGGGTCATAGGGAGCATTATTGTGTACATCAATTATAATCTTAGTAGATGAGTAGAACAGCTCAATAGCTATGTACATATGACCGTATAAGGTGATTCTAAGTGAAATGAACTCCAAGACATGTTCTTTGTTGTTGTTGTTCTTAATGTACTACATGATTTATTTTTTTCCTTTTTTGTGTTTTCCCACCTATGGTTTATCCCCTGTAGTCACTGTATTTGATTTTGGTACCATGTGTATTGTAAATATGTTGATCCGAACTGGGGAACGGGAAGGAAAAAAAAAATAGTGAGACAAAGGACAAAGGGGGAAACTATGCAACAGTGTTACTCACAAAACAATAGCTTGGAAACGATCTTGGGAGGTGCGTTGGTAGGGAAGAGGGAGAAAAATGGGTGAAGGGGTAACAAGATAGAAAATAAATTAATTCATGACCTTAATTATGTAACTATAACCCCTCTGTACATTACCTTGACAATAAAATTAAAAAAATATGTATATGAGAGCAGCAATACAGTCGGTGGGACTAGGGGAAATGCTGTACTATACAAAGAAAAGTATAACAGCTGTGGAGAGCAGCAACATGACATTAATGTAGGAAGTAATAAACTAGCGTACAGATTTTCAGCCTCATGTCAGTCACTAAAAAGGGAAAACAAAATGCATAATCAGCAAACCAATACAGATAAAATAGAAAAATAAACAATTTAGGTGAAGAGATGACTTGTATCAAGAATAACAAATGACACAATTAGAAAACAATAACAAGATGGTAAGTTTAATAAACATTACCCATAATTCTATTAAATGTTGTTTACATCACAATTTGTTAGAACTATAATTCAAATCACAGTTTAATAGTATATCATTTTAGTAATAGTTTACTTATTATTGATTACTTCATATTGAATGTTTAATATATAATTTTACTTTCTGCAGATATAGAAAAGAAAAAAATGAAACTAATTTTAATAAATTAATGTAATAATTCAAAGTGTATCCTACACTTAGCACTCATCTTAACATGAAAAAATAAATTATTGCACCTCACTCTTGGTATTAGGTGGAAGGGTTCAGCATTGTAGTAAAATTCACACCACACAATACAGGAGGGTATGACTCCTCTAATCTAGCTTCAATTGTGGAAATTTGAATTTTACATGCATGTTTAATTCCTGTCTAGGTGACATCTAAAACATATACAATCATATACATGAGGAGTATTTCAGATGATACTTAAAAGTCACATTCATTAATTAAATTTTTATTATTTTGTACTAAATAAATATTTAAAGAGAGACTGAATTTCTGAGTAGATGATGGTGTATGTGTGCCAGATTATTCATATTGAGGCTTATTTTATATTTCTGACATTGTTTCTACAGTCGGATTTAAATTTCCATAAGGGGTTAAGTGCATTATATTGGATATATGAAAGTAAACTGAATGTTTATTCCATTAATCTTTTGCCACTTGTCTAATCCCAATATAATTTATCCATGTGTTTGATGTAATGAAAATAACAACAGATAAAAGCAAGATAAATCACTCTGTAGTAGACAAGTATTTTCACATTTATTTTCATAGTTGGTCCTCTTTTACACTACAGAATATTCTTGGGAAAATGTGCTCCAGGCTGGCCACAACTGCAGAATATTATGGTTTGATGAATCATAAGAGAAAGAAGGAAGGGGACCTTTCTTCCAAAAGTCGGCTCCATGGGATGTGATCTGTTTCATGGTGCTGAATTGGAAATGAACATTTTTCACAGTCAACCTTGAAAACCCATCTTGATAGACCATTTCTATAAGTGGTTACAGAGGATTATTGATGGCTTTGCAAGGATGCCAGATTGACTCATTTTGAGACAATTAACAGGAATTTAGTTAGCTGTTTCTTTGTATCTTCAGGAGAAAAACTCATTGACTCTAGGTCAGGGGATTATTGGGACCCAGAGAAGCTACTACCTTGAATAGTAATCCTAGACCTCTAAAACAAACAAACAAACAAAAAAAACCACACAAAACCAACCAACAAACAAAAACTCCAGTAAGCACAGCCAGTCAGGTCTGCTATCACAGACTACATGAAGTCAGGCAAAAAACAGAAGCTGAAAGTCATTTAGCTGATCAATAACTTATTTTTTATGAGGCAGACTCAAATGAGACTCCAGAGAGTCAGAAAGACTGAACAGAGAGACTAAAATTGATCACACAAAGATTAGAAAGTAAAATTCCTTGTAGAACAAATAAATCATAGAAAGCCTATGCATGTAAGAACAAGGCAGAAAACCAAATTCCAGAAATGCACATTTTCTTAGAGGTCAGCTTAATGAATTATCAATGGAAATCTTTGAATTCATAAATATTTGACCACATGTGGGAGAAGGCTGAAGAGAATGAAAATGTCATTAGTCACATTAGGAAGTAATCAAGCAAAGATTTGTTATAAAAAGAGAAAACAATTATTCCAAAAGTGGGTCTCATTAGTTTTGATGTAACAGTTCTTGATTTACGTGCTAGCAATTGCCATACAACTGTTCAGTCCCACAGCTGAGTTGATACTGGCTGCAGTATTCCTGCATGAAGGAAAAGAGAAAATTTACAAATGTCTGATGAAATGAGTTGAAGGTGAAGTGTTCTAATAGTGATATATGAGGTGTAGACACAAGTGAAGAGGTGGATTTTCTTTTCTAAAAATCCTCCATTTTTAGCCTGGTGCCAGTGACTCACAGCTGTAATCCTAGCTAATCATGAAGCTGAGATCTGAGGACTGCAGTTCAAAGACAGCCTGGGCAAGAAAGTCCTTGAGACACTTATCTCCATTTAACCACCCAAAAACCAGAAGTGACACTGTGGCTCAAGAGATAAAGTACCCCACCTTGAGTTGAAGAGCTCAGGAACAGTGCCCATGCCAAGACTTCAAGCCCCTTGAACAACAACAACAACAAAATCTCCCTTTTCTTGGACTGCCTACATCTTTTCCTAATATTCAACAAAGAAGCCATTTTGTCACCCACTACCTTTAAGTCCTATGCTAGCTATTGCAAATAGAGTGATTTGGTATCTTATGTCAAAGGGTTCATTTTTGTGGAAGCAAATGCCAGCAGTGGTAACTTTTTTTCCAGTCCTTGAACTCTGGACCTGGGCACTGAACATGGTTATACTTGTAGCTTTCATGTGAGCTTGTTTGTTAATTTTTGGATTACTGCCCATGTGGGGAATTACTGGGTCTTAAAGAGATGTATATTTACTCTTTTCAGGAAACTCCGTACTGCATTCCACAGTGTTTGAACAATTTAATTTCCAACCAACAGTGTGATAGAGTACCCAACTGGCTGCATCCATGCCAGCATTTGCTATTGTTAGCTTTCTTCATAATGAACGTTCTAACTGGGAAGAGGTAGAATCTGTCTTGTTTACTTGTAGATACCAAAATTGAATGAATCCATGAAACCTACATTATTTTGTCTGCATTCCTTTCTCTTTTCTCTTAGTAGAATTTTCCCAAGCCTTTCATTTTTCTTAAGACTGGTGAAAAGTTATCCTTTCTAATGGGTGAATAGAATTCTATTGTGTATGTGTGTGTGTGTGTGCGTGTGTGTGTAAGATGACTATAAGCCCATGAGTTCATTTCCAAGCCTTCTGTTTCATCTGTAATTTTGTAATTCCATATTAAATTTGAATTGCTTTCTCGAATGCATTGAAGAATATTGTTGGGATTTTGATAAGTATTGCATTGTTAGTAGTTTGGGGACAGTATTGCAGTTTTCACTATATTAATTCTTACAACCAGGAGCATTGAAAGACTTTCCATTTCCTTGAATCTCCTTCACTTTCCCTTTTTATATTTTTAAAGTTTTCACAGTAGCGGTCCTTCACATTTTTAGTTAAATTCATTAATTCTCAGTTTTGTTGTTGGTCTTTTGTTTAGATTTGTTTTTATTTTGAAGCTAATACATATGAGGTTTTTTTTGGGTTTCAGCCGGGTTCATCCCACTGTTGGTAACAGAAAAACTACTGATTTTTGTGGGCTATATACCTTGCTACATTGCCGAAGTTTAACATCACTTTTACTATCTTAAGGCAGGAAGCTATAGGGTCATTTCATCTGTAAAAAGGGATAGGTTTACTTCTTCCCTATTTGATTCCTCTTTATGTTTTTCTCTTCCCTATTGCTTTTGCTAGATAGTCCACAACCATACTGAAGAGTAGTAGAGAGAGTGGACATCCTTGTCTCATTCCTGATTTTAATGTCTCCATACTTTCACTGTTACGTAATTGCTAATTATCATTATCATATACATATTCAGTAGTATATTGAGGAACGTTCCATGCATTCCTAGCTTCTCATAACTTTTTAATCATAAAGGGGTATTGCAGGTTGTTAAAAAGCTATTTCTATATCCAAATAGAAAATGATGTGTTTCTTGTCCTGGCTTGCGCTGATGGTTTGTATTGTGTTTACTGACAAGAATATTGAATCCAATTGTATCATATGCTCAATCCTATTTGATCGTACGATGTGATTTTTTTGTTAGTGGCAGAAATTGGTTGGTGAGAATTTTTTAAGAAGTTCTGTATCAATGCTGATCAAAGAACTGGGTTCATAGTTCTCTTTCTTTGGTGAGTCCCTATGTGATTTGGGAAAGAGTCTAATTCTAGCCTCATAGAATGTTTTGATAATTCCATTTCTCTTCCTATTCTATTGAAGAGTTAGTTCTAACTACTGTAAGTTCTTTGCAGGCCTTAATTTCATGGTAAATTCATTGAGTCCTAGATTTTTCTGGAATGGAAAGTGGTTTATTGACATTTCATTTTCATTACTTCTTATGTGTTACCTCTTGGTTCAGATCAAGTATAGGAAAGCATGAATTTCTCCAGGATTCTCCAGGTGATTGGCATACGGTTTTCAAAGTACTCTCTTGTAAACTTCTTAATTTTTTCTTATTTATGTTGTGATGTCTCATTTTTGTCCGTAATTTTCTCTATTTGGGTGAGTTCTCTTTTTTTGGGGGGGGGGGATTTTATATCATGAAGGTGATATACTGAAGGGTGGGCTACAGTTACATATGTAATGAGTAAATTTTTTGTGTGTGGGGGGGGGATCCGGTCGTGGGGCCTGAACTCTGGGCCTGGGCGCTGTCCCTCAGCTCTTCAGCTCAAGGCTAGTGCTCTACCACTTGAGCCACAGCGCCACTTCTGGTTTTTTCTTTTTGCCAATGTGGTGCTGAGGAATCGAACCCAGGGCCACAGGCATGCAAGGCAAGTGCTCTACCACTGAGCTACCTTCCCACCCACATGAGTACATTTTTTAACAGTATTACCCCTTCCTCATTTTGTTCTCCTTCCCCCAACCCTGACATCCTACTCCCCCAAAGTTGTGAAGTTCATTTCTAACATATCGTCTATATATCACTGCTGCTTTGGTTAATCTTTGTCCCACCATTTCTGTGATTTCCCTTCCCTTCCCCAAATCAGATTAATTTATCTATAAGACAAAGGGTACAGAAATAAAAAAAAAAAAAAACAGTGACTACAAGGAATAAACCAAAGGGTAAAAACTAAATAGAAATAACTAAAAATTGTTCACTATACAATCGTCTTGTATCCATGTCTTGGAGCACATTTCAATACGCATCATTTTATATGGTGATATGCATATTGCTATTGAGCTATTGTGAATATCCTAGACATATTCTATTTTTTCCAAATGAGTGAAAACCTGTAGACTCTGATTCTTTGGGTCTCGCTTGTTTGACTTATTTTGTTTTCCAAGTGATTCCATTTCCTTACTAATGGGGCAATGTCATTCATTCTGACGGAAGCAAAGAGTTTTGTGAATATATTCGACATTTTCTTGATCCATCATTGCTGGGTCATATAGGAGCTCTATTGAGGAACCTCTATACTTCATTACAGAGTATTTGAACAAGTTTACATTTCTACCAGTAGTGTAGTAATGTTCCTTTTTGGCCACATCCCCACCAGCCCAGCATCTCTTATTATTAGTTTTCTTCATAATGGTCATTTTAACTGGGGTGAGGGTGGAATCTAAATGTTGCTTTGATTTGCATTGCTTTTATGGCCAGAAATGTTGAGTATTTCTTTATTTGTCTTTAGGCCATCCATATTTCTTCTTCAGAGAGGTCTCCCTTTACATCTGTAGCCCACTTATTAAGAGGGTTGTTATTTCTTGGAGGATATGTTTTTTGGGTGACATTAACTTTTTGGGCTCTAAATATATTTGAGATATGAGGCCATTGCGCGTTGCAGAGCAACTAAAGATCTTCTCCCAATCTGTGTGCTTTTTATCTATTTATCTACGTAAGTTCTCATCTTAGTCAGATTTAGTAAGGGTCTGTCAAGTCTATTAATTTATTTAAAAAACCAACTCTGATTTAGTGATTCTTTCTATGTTTTATTTTGTCTTTATTTAGTTATTTCTGATTTAAACTTTTTATTTGTTTCTGTCTATTGCCTTGGGTTAGGGATTCTTCCTGTTTTCAAGGAGCTTGAGCTACATAATTAAAATATTCATTTGAGATTTCCCCAATTACTTGCTGTAGGCACACAGAGCTATAAATTTTCGTGTAAGTACTGCAAATATCAGAGTAGCTGGTATTTTGTGTGTTCCTTTTTGTTAAATTCTAGAAACTTTCAGATTTCCATTCTAATCCCTTCAGTGTTGCACTGGTCATTCAGTAACTTTTTGTTCAGTCTTCATGGGTTTGAGGTTTTTTTTTTTTGGCTTTAGCTGTTTAATACTAAGTTTGTTCTGTTATGGTCTGACAAGAAATGGGAATTCATTTAATTTTTCTTTCAATTTGGACAGAATTTCTATTTGACATAAGATATTTTCTATTTTGAAGAATCTTCCATGAGCTGCTGCAAAGAATGTATAGTCTGACATTGAATGTATATCATGTAGATGTCTGTAAGGGATAGATGGTCAATGTAGTTATTTATGTCTGCAGTTTCTTGGTTGAGATTTTCCTGCATAACCAATCCATGGAAGGGAATGATGTGTTGAGATGTCTTTTTAGGTTAAATAGTATTTGATTGATGAAGTGGGATGCTGCAGTATTCAGGGCATTAATATTTAGACTTGTTATATCCTCCTAATGGAGAGTTGCTTTTATCAATATATAAATGTCTCTTCCTACTAATTTTAATTTTAATTCTATTTCATCTTATGTTAGTAATTCTGCTGTGGCCTGTTTATGGTCTCCATTTGATTGAAAATTTTCCTTCCAGCTTTTTAGTTTGAGTATGTGTTTGTTTCTGTCAATAAAATGAGTCTCTTTTAGATACTATATCGATGCGTCTTGTTTTTTGATACTAGTATCTAATCTATGTCTTCTATTTGGAAATTTAAGTCCATTGATATTGAGAGTTAAGACTGAGAAATATCTGATAAATCCTGCTATGTTATACATCTGTTGTTAGGAGCTGTGCCTCATCTACTCTTAATATATTTACCTTGTTCTCTAGTAGGGAGCATTTTATATAACCAGTTCCTCTTCTTCTTGACATTCTCTATGTAGGATATATTTGATTAACTTCTATCCTGAAAAATTGGTGGACAAACATTGTTTCAAGTTTTCTTTTTCATGAAATATGTTTATATATCCTTTAAATGTAAAGGAGAGTTTGGCTTGGGACCATACTCACGGTTGGTAGTTGTTTACCTTTAATGTTTGTCATATATAATGCCAGCCTCTCTTTTTACCATATCAGCTAAGAAATCTGTATTTATTCTGACTGTATATCCTATATAAATGATGAATCTTTTTTCTATGGCAGCTTTAAGAATCCTTTCCTTGATCATTAATGATCCTCTAATGGATTATGATGTGGTGGTGGATTGTTCAGTTCTAGAATTCTCTTTGGTTTCTATAGCCTTCTCTTCTCTGAATGAGCCTATCTTGCTGGATGTTTTGCATGTTCTCTGCTAGAATTTTGTAATATGCTTCCCATCCATTTATTTTCTTGCTCTTCTCCTTCTTGATACCTATTTCCCTGAAATTTGATCTTCTAACTGAGTTTTGAAGTTCTGGAAAGATCATTTCTTATTTCTTGGAGTTTTTCTAAATGATTATCTCCTCTTTCCTATTAGGCCTATTCTGTCTTTGACCCTGAGATTATCTTCTATGTCATCCATTTACTGTGGAGACATTCTACTTTGTTTTTGATTTCCCTGTCTTCTAATTGGTCATTTTTAGGGGTTCTATCCTATTAATGCTTTGTTTTAGGTCTTGCATGGACTTTCTGTACATTTTTATCTTTGGGTGGGGGAGTTGCAAGGGTTGTTTTCTTAGCTCTGTCTTCTCTCATATCTTTTAACTAGGCATCCATTTTATTCTTGGACTCCTTTGTATTTTCAGAATTTATTTATCTTTCTGTTTGTAGTCTCCGTGAATTATTTTTCTAATGATTGGTTGGTCTCATCTTGTTCACAAATTTTCTTGTAGAGGTTTTCTATCATTCCATTATTCACATTTTTCAGCCATATATGTAATGTATTTTGGTAACTATCTTCTAGATCCTTGATTGTCTGTTCTAATGCCTGGTTATTTACTGTGTGAATTATACTACTTTGACATCACTTTTCTTGTATTTTTCTGATTTGTTCTGTCCATTTGGAGGTTTTCTTTTTGGGGGATCTATGATCTTAATAGGTAAATCTCTATGTTCTTGGTTGATTTGCAAGTGTTGGTTCAGTCTTCTGTTGTGATTTGCTTTTCTGGAATTAGGTTTTTGTTTCGACCATTAAGTGTAGGGGTAGAAACCAGTTGTGATGAGATGTTGTGATGATCAAACTTGTGGTTCCAGTGACAGTTCGGACTGTCCAGTGGTATGGTGGATTGTCTCTCTGAATGGATTTGGCTTTCTCTCATGTACATTTCTGTTCCTGCTTTTTTCCATGTTACCTTTTTATTTTCACACTGCAAATGAGTTTTTGAAAATGTTAGCCAAAACAGTCATAGCAGTCACCTGCCTGGCTGGACACCTTTTCATAGATTTCTGTTTCCTTGTGAAAACAGTATAAAATCTTCTTTTGAATTGTATATTATAGCTGACTTGGTGTGACCCTCTAGAAGAGGAGTACCTGCTAGGATACTAAATCTCTATTTTATCAGAGAGAGCTAGAGTAAACTTCTGTTGATCTTCTGCCATTGTTTTTCTATTCCTCAGATTTATTTTTTACATTGTGGACTTTTTCACATAATTTAGGGTTTCTGATTTTTGTATCAGGTTATTTTTGTTTTTCTCTTTGTATTACTTTGAGATAGTGATTTCAGGCTTGTATTAAGAGACAGTAAATTATGAAATGTATGTTAATATATTGAAGGAAAGAGAGCGAATATTTTAACATATTTGCTATACAAGTAAATTAATATTAACCAAAGCTAATTCAAATATTTACTGATGTACATTTCTGAGGATTAGTATAGTACTCTTTGATATATTGGAGGAAAAGACTTTAGACTCATTGCAACTGAACACTTACTAAACTAAACTTTCTTCTTCAGAAAAACAAAAGCTCCATTTCTTTCATATTAGCATTATAAAATCATAATAGCTGCATGTTGAATTGTTTTCCTCTGCTATTTTCTATTCCATTCTTCATCCATTAGGTATCTAGGGCTTTGAATGACCAAATCTTTAATACCTATATTGTTTATATTGTGATGTAAATCTCAGTAATATAAATATGAATTTATCTTTGAGTCTCATCTTGAGCTATATTCATACGAAAATTATGCAAGAAACCTGACTTTTTTACTCTTTTCTATGGTTTAATCAATAAATCCATTCTCCTTAGAAATAAGTTCTCATCTTTTATATTGCTCCAGTAAACATCATGTATTTGTAGTACTTTTACTGAAGTACACATAAAGATTGGAATAGGAAGATACCTTCCCCATTATCACTTTAAATTAAATGCTTGGGGACTATTTTATTTGTAAAAAATTAAAAAGTGTAATGCACATGTTTTCAATAAATTTCAGTAAAATGTATTTTATTGAAAAATATATTTCTTAGAGATATTTTTGCTGCATAATGGACCCATTGCTACAATGAGATGTACGAGATGTTATGTCCAAAAACGAACTTTCCAACTTTGGCTGGGGATGGGGGGTGGAGATGGGAAGGGATGGGAAGGGGAAACAAAGGAGGCAAAAATTCTTGATAAGAAATGAACTCATTAAATTGCCCATGTAATTGTAACCCCTCTGTACGGTATTTTCACAATTAAAATAATAATGATAAAAATATTTAGTTTCAAAATGCAAGTAAAATTTAGACCTTCACGCTGAGCAAGAGATAAGATAAATGTGAAATAGAGGCTTGCTATTAACATTATAATTCAGTCATATGTAGGCGTAGGATTAGTAAAGGTGTTGCAGTTAGAGTTGTTCTTAGGATGAGAAAAAGATGTAAGATATAGTGTAAAACTGCAACAAATTTAAGAAGAATGAATGACATCAAAGTAAGAATGAATGAAAACCAGTGTTGGTGTTACTTTAAAAATTCAGATATAATTTGGTTTAAAGTGTGAGTTACTGTTTTAGTTCTTGTTAGGATTAAAGAAAGATAAGCTTTAGGGTAAAATTTAGTTTTCCTCTAAGAAGTAGAAGTAAAAAAATGTGTGATTAAATAAAATAGAGACAATTTTCCTTACATTAACCATTTGGTGTTAATTCAGATTGTGATTAGGATTAGGTTTCATGTTAAAGGGGGATGAGGATAGAGTAAATAAATAGATTAAACTGGTGGCTTACACCTATTATCCTCAGGAAGCTGATTTCTAAGGAAAAATCCAGCCTGGGCAGGAAAGTCTGTGAGAATTTTATCTCCAATTATTCACCAGAAAACCAGAAAGTAGTTATGTGGCTCAAGTGGTAAAGTGCATACCTTGAGCGAAAGAACTGTGGGATCATGCCCATGCCTAGAACTCAGGGATTATGCCTAGGCCCAGAGATCAGGCCCCACGAACAACAAAAAGAAAAAAAAAAGGAATGAGATAAATGTTAAGTAAATCTGACCTTATTTTAGGTTCTAGGACTTCAGGAAATTCTGGGATAATGGAAATACAATGTATTTCATTAGATCAGGATTTGAGGAAATCGGTATGATGATTCCTCTTATGGAACAAGATAGATTCAGGATAAGAGTGAGAAAATCTATAAGGTTTTGGAAAAGCTGCAACTTATTTCAAGAATTCCAAGGTGAATTTCAGTTAGAATAACACAAAATGAGCATTTTTCATAAAATTTAGAATTGGGATGGCATTAGTGTCAAGGTTATGGTTAGGATTCCACCCATGGTTAGGATTAGAGTGAAGGATAAAAAAATGAGGCTCAAATTGAAGATAAATTTTAGAATAATCCTTTTAAGAATTAGAATGAATGTTTTATTTATTTATTTATTTATTTTTGGGTCTGGTCCTGGGGCCTGGACTGTGGGCCTGGGCACTGTCCCTCAGCTCTTCAGCTCAAGGCTAGTGCTGCACCACTTGAGCCACAGCGCCACTTCCGGCTTTTTTCTATTTTGATTATGCGGTGCTGAGGAATCAAACCCAGGGCCTCAGGCATGCAAGGCAAGCACTCTACCACTGAGCCACCTTCCCAGCTAGAATGGATGTTAACTAGAGTAATGCTATTAATATTAGAATCACCTTGCAATTAGGCTTCTGTTTATTCTCAATCTTCCAGTTAAGATTAAGTTTATGGTTAGAAAATGACTAAGATTTTGGAAAAAAAATTGAAACCTATGTTTGGAAGGCTTATTTGAATCAAGTTAGGATGAGTGAAAATTAGTGTACTTGTGTAAATGTTAGTATTGATATATATTTTGGATTAAGATCAGGGTCAGTATTTTGTTCTAATTATAATTAGTGTTATAAATAAGAAAGTTTTTTTTTATAAAATTAAGATTTCACTAAGAAATGAAGCAAAAATGTCAGAGTGAATAGTCACTATAGCATTATCATTATATTTTTTTCTCAGTGATCATTCTTGTAATTATTAATGAGAGTTTTCCAGCCAGGTATTTGTTGAGAGCTAGCTTTAAGTAATGGACTAAATGGTAAGTAAATCTGAAACTGTTTTAGGATATAGTGATTTAGGAAACGGTAGGATCAATGGAAACTACAGTATTTTTCCTGATAAGAGAATTTGAGGACAATTAATATAATAGTACATATTAGGGAACAAGATCACTTCAGAGGTAGAGTTAGGAAATTTGTTGGAATTAGGGCAAATTGAAACTCATTTCCAGAGTGCAAATTGGAGTATTCATTAGAATGACAAAAATTAGAGTATTTTTTAAAATTAATTTTGGACTCTCATTAGGTGGAAAGTTAGGTTTCAGTTCCAGCTGTGCTTAGTTTTAGCATTAGGAAAATGGAAAATTTAGGGTCAAACTGGAAGTATATCTTCGAATAACAAGTCAAGTTAGAATTAGGATGACTATGAAATAAGAAACTGCTAATAATATTAGGATTAGGGTATGATTAGTGTGAGGGTTAGCCTAAAACTTCCAGTTAGAGTTCAGGTTATGGCATGATATGGAGTAAAATGTGACTATATGGAGTAAATCCACAAACTGTTTTAAGAAAGATGAGTTGAAACAAAGATAGGATGAATAAAATCTAATGTATTTGTGTGGCTTTTTGAATCCAAAAGCAATTGCTTCTAAGGTTAGGGTTACTTTTCTAATTTATGAACTACTGAATTAAAGGCACAATTATTTCATTCTTACAAACCAAAACAGTCAGGATTTTGGGAACAGTTTTCTACATGAAAATGTGTCTTGCAACCAGGATTAAATAATAATGAACAGGGTGTCATTTATTAAAATTAGGTAAGTTGATGCTACAGCTTTCAAAAATATCCAAAGATATAGGACAGTTACTCAGAAATGTTACCGGGAAAACAGATATTCTACTTGCTCTAACTGGGAAATGTGTGTGTGTGTTTGTGTGTGTGTGTGAAGTCACCACAGGTCTTCAACTCAGGCCTGGGTTATGTCATCAGCTTATTCTGTGCACGGATGACACTAAACCACGTAGCCACAGGTTTTCTTCTGTCTTTTTAGTACTTAATTTGAGATACATATCTCATGGATTTTCCTGTCTGGACTTAATCTTCTGATCCCCAGCAATCCTTGGATTAGTGTTACTGTGGCTGCTACTGAAAGCATAATCAAAACCTACTAGCTACAATGTAGGAAGTAGTACATATTTATTTGTATAGCTATATTTATTTGTATTACTGTGCATGAAGAAATTCTGGAGATTTCTGGTTAATTCATAGGGCCCCATGCAAAAATATAGGACAAGAGGGAAGTAACTCTTTTTAAATTATAATAGGTTATCATTGATGAAAAATTTTAGTAGATGTCTTTCCTTTTTATTTCTTTTTTGCCAGTTATTCAGTGCTGCAGCAAGCCTGTGCCCTGGAGCAATTTTCAAATCACAGAGTGAACCTCCATTTCTGTAGTCCCTGTAGGTATGGTTGCCTCCTCAGGTCACCCATTGTGAAGTGGGGCGCCTTCCCTTGTGGTGCACGGGCAGTGAGTGGAAGTGTTTGCATGCTCTCCAGCATTGCTGGATGAGCCCCGCCCACCCTGCCCACCTAACTTCCTAGTCTCTGTTGCTCAATTTCACCCAGGAGCTGGCAGCCATGGGGCTGCAGTTGAGACCACTGCTGTCCTATCCTCCTCCAGCTGTGCTGGTACTAGTCTGCGGTGGTCCTGAGCATGTGGGCCATCCCAGGACACTGTGTTCTGGGGTCACTCCCTGCCCCCATGAGTGTGGAGTAGGGGGACACCATGCTTGTACAATGCATGATCCATGGGAGAAGGAAGGCTACACATGCAGTCTGCACCTTTGAGGCCGGGCAGCCCAGCCTTGGTTCACCTCATCAGTCTGTAAGGCGGTCTGGGAACTGGAGCCATGTGCTGGCCGCTCTGCCAGCCAGCTTGAGACAGCTGCAGCAGCTCAGCAAACTGGAGCCCCTTCAGCATCTCTGTGGACCTCCATTTTATGGTCCCTGTGGACTCAGAGTATAGGGCCATTGCTGCATATGCCCATCAGTGCCAGATGAGCCTGTACTTGCAGTGCACCAGCTACAGCACCTGGGGCCTGAAGCCCCCTTGGCTTTGTTGTGTAGCTTCCTCCATTGTCTTTCTGGTCCACATGGGCCCAGCTCTCAGTGCCATTCCGGGGATGCTCCGTTTGGAGGCAATGAGCTCACCCCCTAACCTCATTGGGCTCCAAAGCAGGGCAGCAATGGGTCTGGCCTTGTCAGTGTAGGCTGCACAGATGGAAGGCAGGAGTTAAGGTCTGCCTTGCCTTCCCTCCTGGCTTTGGCACCTGAATCTGGGTTGCTTGGTTTGGTCACTCATGGAGGTTCGTTGGCTACAGCCCACAGCAACAAGTGCTGTCCATGCAGCAACAACAAAGAGGTGTCCTGAATCTCCTCAAAGTCACCACACAGACCTCTGATGGGTCTACATGGGCTGGTGTGGTTTTCATCCCAGGACTCCCATTAGGAAGTGCCACTCCCCTTCGTGGTACTGCAAGAAAGAGGTGCCACATATAATTTCTAATTTCTAACATTTTCTTTCACTGAGATAAAAAGAAGTGGGAGATATAAATAAGTTTTAAAAGCATAGAACCCATGGTTTCCCTTGTTTGCAAGGACTAGCACATGTCTAGGACAAGCAAAGAAGATCAAAGGCTATTGTAATATGACCATATAAGAAGATTTAAGCGAAATGTACCCCAAGTCAGAGACACAAGTGTTTTATTTTTTCTTGCTTTTGTTTTTAATATACTTATGATGCACTATGTGATTCTTTTGTAGGTTTATCCCCCCATGGTATAATCCCTGTTTTCACTGTATTTGATTCCAGTGTTCTGCACCTTATATACATATGTTGTAATTTGGGGAGTGGAAGGGATATAGCAGAATGCTGAAATGGGGATGCAGGTTGACTCATTGTGACGATGAGATGTACTGGACAATGAGCCGAAAATGAATTTACAATGTTGGGCAGGGGTCAAGGAGGGAGGAGTTGAAGAGTTGGGGAGGGAAAGGGTAGTAGGGGAAAAACAAAGGAGGAGGTAACAATGCTCTATAAGAAATGTACTCATTACCCTACTCATGTAACTGTAAAACATTTGTATAGTATTTTTACAATAAAAATATTTTTAAAAAATCTCTCCCTGGGGTAGATTTCCAGTGTTGCCCTCAGCATTGCATTTTTGCCTTTTCTGGCTGTGGTTAGTTCTACCTTCCCAGTGGATCAGTAGTCTTCAAGGCATCTTGGTCCTGAAGTGGGACATGGATTAGCCAGTGGTGGTTGGAACCAGGCCAAGGACAGGACAAAACCACTTCCAGGCCATGGCTTCTTCATTCCCCATGCAACCAGGATTGCAAGCAGAATTTCTCTGAATTTGACTCCAGAAAACAACCACTGAACCAAAAGGCAAGTTCACCAAACACCTCCCCTCCTCCCCCATTCCCTCCTTTCTTCCTCCTTGGGAAAGTACAAAATAATTTTGCAGGTTTTGGCAAACACACAAATTGCCCACCACCTCCCCTGGTAAACTAAGTTTAAAGTCACTAAGTCATGTAAATGGATGATACCTCACTCATTATTCTGGACAACATCTTCAGATTGTTTGATGCTTTAATTTGTTGCTGTTGGTGGTGGTGGTAGGAGGGCCTGAGTTCTGGGTCTGGGCAATGACCCTTATGAGCCCTTCAGCTCAAGGCTAGAGCTCTACCACGTGAGCCACAGAGCCATTTCCAGTTTTTTTCTGCTTATGTGGTGCTGAGGAATTGAACTCCGGACCTCATGCATGCAAGAGAAGCACTCTACTACTGAATCTCCTTCCCAGCTCTAATGCTTTAATTCTTTAAATTTTATTGTCTTTGTGTCAGTCATGAGGTTTAATCTCAGGACCTGGGTGTAAATATATCCCTGAGTTTTTTAGCTCAAGAGGAGCCCTCTACCACTTGAGCCACAGTGTCACTTCCTGTTTCCAGATAAGCGTCTTTCAGACTTTCCTGTCAGGGTTTGCCTTGAGCCATGAAATTTTAAATTATATTTCTTTAACGTGTTTATTGGAATATTACAGTATATCTGAAATTTAAATTTTTCTGTAAACCTTTGTCTTCAAGTAATCCAATAGCATTAACTATTGCATTTAGAATCTATTCTTTAGCGCATCCATTTATTTATTTTATTGTGAAAATACCATAGAGGGATAACAATAACATGGGCAAGATAATGAGTACATTTCTCATCAAGCATTGTTGTATCCTCCTTTTTTTCCCCTTTCCATCTGTTCTCATCCCCCCCGGCTCTCCAGATACCCCCCTGCCCGCCCCACACTCTCACCAGCCAAAGTTGAAAGTTCCTTTTCTACATAATGACTTGTACATCTCATCGCTGCAATACATCCAGCAGTATCCCTGTTTAAATGATTTGTTTTTTCCCATCCCCTCCACAAATTATACCAACATCAAATACAGTGAAAGCAGGGGTTATACTGTGGGGGAGGGACATTCAAAGCAACAAAGAAATCATCTTATAAATATGTTAGGAACAATTGCAATAAAGAAAAAAATCATTTGAATCCTTATTTGGGGTTCATTTCACCTAACATCAACTTGTCTGACCTTTTTTGCTTGTCTCAGACACACAGTGATTATTGCAAATAAGGGAAACCATGGGACCTATGTTTATTTGGGACTGGATTACATCCCTTAATATAATGTTTTTCCATTTCCTAACAAATGGGGCAATGTCATTTTTTCTGATGGAGGCATTGAATTCTATTGTGTATATACACCACATTTACTTGATCCATTCATCTACTGAGGGGAATCTGGGTTGGTTCTATATCTTAGCTATGGTAAATAATGCTGCAATAAACAGAGTTGTGCTGGTAGATTTAGTATGGTATTGTTTGTGACCATTTGGGTAAATGTCCAAAAGTGGAATTGCTGGGTTATAGGGGAACTTTATGTGGAGTCTTCTGAGGAACCTCCATACTTCTTTCCAAAGTGGTTGAATAACTTTACATGCCCACCAACAATGCAGTAAAGTTCCCTTCTGTCCACATCCCCTCCATCATCTGTTGTTATTAGAGTTCTTGATTATAGCCATTGTAACTGGGATGAGGTGGTATCTCAATGTTGTTTGTTTGTTTTTTTTAATTTTATTTTATTTGTGAACATACTGTACAGAGGGGTTACAATTGCATGGGCAAGATAATGCATACATTTCTTACCAAGCATTGAAGCCTCCTCCTTTGTTTACCCTTCACCTCCCTTCCCAGCCTCCCCCCTCCCCCCCACCCAATCCTTCCCTCCCCCCCCGTCCCCCCCCACCGACATTGTAAAGCTCCTTTTTGACATGACACTTTGTACTTCTCATTGCTGCAACAGGTCCACCTGAATCCTTAAATGACTTGTTTTTCCCCATCTCCTCCATAAGTTATACTGACATCAAATATATTGAAAGCGGGGGTTTGCACTACTTTTATTGCTAGAGAGGTTGAACATTTCTTCATGTGTCTATTGGCCATCCTTCTTTCCTCTTCAGAGAAGTTTCTGTTTAAGTTTTAGCCCACTTATTTTCGAGTTAGTTGTTTCTTTGAGGATTTGTTGTTGGGGGATTTAATTTTTGAGTTCCAGGTATATTTTAGATATGAGACCCTTGTCTGTTGTATGGGTAGTGAAGATCTTCTCCCAATCTGTGGGCTTTCAATTGATCTTGCTAATTATGTCCTTTGCCATGCAGAAGCTCTGCAATTTCATGGAATCCCATTTGTCCAACCTTTCTTTGATTTCTTGTGTTTCTGGTTCTCTATTAAGAAAATTTCGGCCTGTACCAAGGAGTCCTAGGGTTTCTCCTCTTCCATCCTGTAATGTTTTCAGGGTGTCTGTTTGACTCTGAGGTCTTTGATCCATTTGGAGTTGATTCTGGTGCAGGGTGATACGTAACGATCTAGCTTAATTTTCTTCAAGTAGTTAACCAATTTTGCCAGAACCCTTTACTGAAGAGGCTGTCTTTCTTCCATTCTATTTTTTAGCTCCCTTATCAAAAATTACATGGCTATAGGTCTGTAGGTTCATTTCTGGGATTTCAATTCTATTTCATTGGTCCTGAGGTCTGTTCTTGTGTCAGTACCAATCTGTTTTGATTACTATGGCTTTGTAGTAGAGTTTGAAATTTGGTATTTCTATTCCTCCAGCATCGGTCTTTCTGTTGAGGGTCATTTTAGCTATTCGGGGTCTTTTATTGTTCCCTATAAATTTTTGGATTGCCTCTTCTATTTCTTTGAAGAATGAGGATGTTATATTGATAGGTATTGTGTTGAATTTGTTGATAGCCTTGGGAAGTATTGCCATTTTCAGGATTTTGATCTTTCCAATCCACGTGTATGGGAGTTTTTGCCACTTTCTAAGTTCTGTTTTGATTATCTTTTTCAGGTTTTTAAAATTTTCATCATCGAGGTCCTTCACTTCTTTGGTTCAGTTAATTCCTGGGTATTTTATTTTTTGTGGGGCTATTATTAATGGTGTTGCTTTCCTGATTTCAGCCATGCTTTTCTCATTGTTTGCATACAGAAAAACCATTGATTTTTGAGGGTTAATTTTATACCCTGCTACTTTGCCAAAGTTTTGATTCACCTTGAGTAATTTGGGAGTAGAGTCTGTAGGATTCTATAAGTATATAATCATGTCATCTGCAAAGAGGGAGAGTTTTACTTCTTCTTTCCGTATTTGGATCCTTTTTATATTTGCATCTTATATTATTGCTGCAGCTAGGCATTCTAATACTAGATTCCGTGCTGTCCCTCAGCTCTTCAGCTCAAGGCTAGTTCTCTATAACTTGAGCCACAGCATCACTTCTGGCTGTTTTCATTTTGCTTAGGTGGTACTGAGAAATCGATCACAGGGCCTCATGCATGCAAAGCAAGACTTCTACCACTGAGCCACCTTCCCAGCACCTCTCTTCTCTTTCTAACAGGATTTGCTAAGGATCTGTCAATTTGTTAATTTTTTAAGTACCACTTCTGTTTTGTTGATTCTTTCTATGTTTTTATGGATTCTAATTCATTTAATTTTGATTTAATTTTAATTATTTCTTTCCATCTACTGGATTGGTGTTTATCCTGCGGCTCTTTTTCAAGGGGGCTCAGATGTCTCATTAAATTATTGGTTTCACATCTCTCCAATTTGTTGATGTAGGTATTCAGAGCTATAAACTTACCTCTGATTACCGCCTTTCCTGTGTCCCAGAGGAGCTGGTAGTTTGTGTGTTCATATTTGTTGAATATTATGAACATTTGAATTTGGTTTCTGATCTCTTCCATGATCCACTGGTGATTCAACGGTGTGTTCTTCAGCTTCCATGTGTTACAGGACTTTCTTTGGTGGTTTTGGTGTTGAGTTCTAATTTTATTCTCTTGTGGTCTGAAAGAATGCAAGGTATAACTTCAATGTTTTTGAATTTGTACAAGTGTGCTTTTTGACCTAAATCTGTGGTCTAATTTGGAAAAAGTTCCATATTCTGCTGAGCATTCTGATAATGCTGTGTGAAATATTAAATCTAGGTGATCTATGCAGTTGTTTATATCTGCGGTTTCTCTATTGAGTTTTTGCCGAGTTGATCTATCTAGTGGGGGGAGTGGTGAGTTAAAGTCCACAGCAATTAATGTCTTTGGATCTACGTGATATTTGAGAAAAAGTAGTTTTTCTTGAATAAATTTGTGTGCTCCATTGTCTTGTGAATAGAGATTTAGAATTTCAATATCCTCCTGAAAGAGAGATCCCTTAATTAGTATGTAGCAACTTTCTTTATCTCTTCTCACTAATTTAAATTTGAAATCTATTTTATCTGATATTAGGATTGCAACTCCTGCCTCTTTTGGGGGACCGTTTGTGCTTGGTAGATTTTGTTCCAGCCTTTCACTTTGAAAATGTATTTGTTTTTATGGGCAAGGTGTGAGTACTGAAGGGAGCAGATGGAAGGATCTTGCTTTTTAATCCAACTAGACAGTCTATGTTGCCTAATTGGAGAGTTAAATCTCTTAATGTTGGGAGATTGGACTGAGATGTATTTGGGAGTTCCTGCCATTTAATCCACCTTCTTGAGGGCTGCGGCAAATGGGTTCTTCCTATGGTTCTTGGATTCTCAGTTTGGATGTGGATTCTTGGCCTTTATTGTGGTCCTGTTGGTTTTCTCTGTGTAGGACAACTTTAAGTATCTTTTGTAAAGCTGGTTTGGTAGAGATATATTGTTTCACTTTTTCTTTTGTATGGAAGGTTTTTATTTGACCTTCAGTTATGAAGAAGAGTATAGCTGGGTACAGTATTCTTGGTTGATAATTGTTTGTCTTTAGGGCATGGCCTACATCAATCCAGGCTCTTCTTGCTTTAATTGTCTCTGCTGAGAAATCTGAGGTGATTCTAACTGGTTTCCCATATAGGTGATTCATATTTTCTCCTTGACAACTTTGAGGATGTTTTCCTTGGTCTGAATTGATCCTGTGGGGATTATAAGGTGGTGATATGACGTCCTCTTCAGGTCTGGTCTATTTGGGGTTCTAATAGCTTCTTGTATTTGAATAGACCTATCATTTTGCATGTTCGGGAAGTTTTCTGCTAGGATCCTGTGAAACAAATTTCCTAGACCATTAACTTCTGTTTCTAGGTGCTCCTCTACATGTGTTATCTTCAGGTTATGCCTTCTGATGGTGTCTTCCAAATGTTGAATAGGTCTATCATATTTCTTGGATTTGTCTTGGATAGTTGTACGTTCTTTCTCTATAATATCTAAGCTGTCTCCCATCCCTGAGTTTTGATCTTCTGCATGGTCTTACCTACTGTCAAGAATTTCTATTTTGTTTTTTTTTAGTTCTTTTGCTTCTAATTGCTTGGCTTTGATGGCTTCAAATTCATTGTTGGAGCTTTGTTTTAGATTTTGTTTGAATTTCTTTACTTCCTTAATTTGGTGTTCAGTGTTTATTCTCAAATCACTTAGTTGATTGGTTATGTTTTTCTTGGACTTCCATTCCTTCTGTTGGCTCCATTCAGCATTCACTTTCCGGTCTCCCTGACTTTTTTCAGCTGTCTTTTAATGGATTCCATGAATGCCTCTAATTAGTATGAAAGTAATACTAGCTATGTGCTAGAACACAATTTTAAGGCAAGTATCAACCAAAGTCCTGTAGTTGTACAGTCAAAAGTCTGCAGATACAATCTAGTTCAACAGAAACAATCTATTGAATGTCAAAAACTATGTATTAATGGTCTAAGAACAGCAAATTTGATTTTGGCGAGCCAGAAATTACTAGGTTTAGTGAGAAATGTGGGGAAAAATAGAATTAGAGAGATGTGGAAAGGTAAAAAGAAAGTAAAATTAACTAAGTCCTAATCTTAAAGAGGGAAATGGATTGGACAGAATGATAGGAGAAAGAGAAGAGTAAAATAGAGACAAGAAAAAATGGAAAAGCAAAAATTTAGATTTAAAAAGTGAAACACAAAAATTATGCAAGTTTAAGGAAGTATTATTGAGAGAAAAACGCAGATAGGATGAGAGGAGAGGAGGAGTAGAAAGAAGATTTGAAAAATTAAAAAATAAAAATACTTAAAATATTGTATACAGATAAAGAGATAATACTGTTATTAAGGAATTTAAGCCTAAGAGGTTTTGAATTAAGTAATAAATTTCTGGATTATATGTGTACACAACGAGGGATAACGTCTAATAATCGATGACAGGTATATCTGAGGATGAGCAGAACAGCAATTAAATCACCCAAAAAAAGAATGAAAGAGAAGAAAAAATGAAAAGAATGAGAAAGAAAGAAAAAGGACCAAAAGTTTAGTAGAAATAAAATAAAAATAAAAAAATATACACACGCATATTCACCTAAAATAAAAATTATAAGAGGAAAAAAAGATTAATAGAATACATTTTTTAAAAAAAAGAAATAATTAAAAATAGGTATATAAATAGGGTTCTTAGATTTTTTTCGGGGGGCGGGGGGGGGGAAGGGTGAACAGGAAGATCCTGTCCCTTGGTGGAGTCTCCGGTCTGCTTGTGCTGTTTGGTTTTCCTGTGGCTTGATTGGTTTCTTAAATCAGTTTGTTCTGGCAGGCAGAAAAATGCTCTGCTTTACCCAGAATTTTGTGATCCTCCTCCCTCCCAGGAGGAAGATCTGTTTTGAGTGTCACAAAAGAGGAAGGTGGCTGTTTCCTCTAATTTGGAGATGCTGTGATGAGGCTAGGTTCTGGGTAGAGTTGAGACCTTTCAGCAAACAGTAGCTTTTCCCTGAGAGGCTAGCTTCTGAGACATTCACAGTGCCCAGCCTGGAGCCATTCTCAAGGTTTATGTTTACTGAATTTCAATTGATTATCTAGGCTGCTATAAGGAGGGGCAGCCTCTGGCTCTGTTTACCCAGTGAAGAAAGACACTCCTCTGGGGGCAGAGATTTCACTGCCTGGGCTGAGTGACTTTCTCCTCCATGGAGCAGAGTCTTGTTTCCTTTGTAGTCCCTGGTCTGCGATCAGTAGGATGAAGATATCTGCTCCTTGTCAGTTCTTGCTGGTGTTGAGTAGAATCTGCTAGCTTGCTGTGTCTGGCACCTTTGTCCAGGATTCTCTGTGTTTTAGGTAGCCACCACAACCGCGGCTACCAGCAAGTGCTTAGATCTGCCTCCTTGCCTGGATTTTCCTTCTCTGGCCAAACTCTCTGTACTGCTATGGCACACTTGGTTTAATTCTCCCCCTAAGACTGTTCACTGGAACACTAAAACTACTTTCTATGCAAGAGCTTGTTTAACATCCAGCATTTCTCGGGCATTTTGCTGCAACTACTCCTCTTTTTTTACCTCTCCTGTATATTTTTTGTTTTGGAACAAGTGTCATGTCTGGCCAATCATTCAAAAGGAAGCTTATTCCATTAATTTAATAGAAAAGGAATACAGCCTTACTGCATCTCAAGGCAACTTTGAGTATAATGTTAATGTGATAATTCACATCATTGAATTTTCAAAGTCGTTTTGATAATTTTTTTGTTAAACTGTTCATTAAAGGGGTTCCAAATAGCAAGAATAAAAAACAATGTTTTGCTTTCAAAGAATGTTTTAAAAGCTAGTAATTCAAGAAAACACCTTCTATTTTTCCAACATTCCATGGTGAAGAATTTCTCTTTTATCATAACCCTTATCACTCACCCCCTCACTTCAAACTTGTAGCTTTATTCAGTTTTATTGTTCAAGCTTTCATTTTGGTACTAGCATCTGTAATCTCCTTGTAGTATTTGACAATGAAATTCAATTTGTTGTTAGAGAGCTCAATTCATATTGCCAAAGGCAGACTCATGAGCATATCATAATGATAGTATGCAACTATTCCATCAATTAATATAAGTACCACATAAATGTGCATCTTCATATAATTTTTAAATGCAAAGTAATTACATATCTATGTCATAAAATAATTCAGACCACTAGTAGAAGAGGCTAAGCTCAACTTTTTCATCATCCCCAATATTTTTTGTAAAATTTTCTTTCTCATTAACTTTCACTGCAAGTCCTTCTTTCCTAGCAATAAGTTATAAGTCATGTCCTTGGATTTTAGTCAACTTTGAGTTAGCTGTTTTCTTTCCACCACCAGTTAGTTCCTCGTGTTAAATACCTGAAGAATAACTTGTCCCAATGTGCCTGCAAAAGGAGTATCCAACTCGACTGTCTGTGCCCACTATTCCCTTGCTTTGTTTGGGAATGGAGTATCAGAGACAGGGGTGTCAGGGTTCAGATGACTGGAACCATGATGTTATGAATTATGAGTAGCAGAAAAGAGTCGTAGAGACTAGGATACCAGGTAAAGGGTAACTGTGACTGTAATTACTGAGTTCCAGAGTCAGGAAATTTGTTAGAAGCAACAGTTTTGCACGAGTTGGGTGAGCTAATACAGGCATACAGAACTGTTTAGCAGGGAAAAGGAAGCATAGACAAAGTGAAAGAGTAAAAGTTGTGAGGGACTGTGGGGCACAATCAGGGTAACAAGGTCATGGGTGTGCAAACTGGGTAGCCAGTACTATGGGAGAAGCAATTAGCATGGTGGCCTGATGTGGTGCAGAACTCTGGGTTTGCCTGTCCAGTTTTGGCTGTTAGATCTTTAGGGAAACTACCTCTAGCAGCTCATTATCAGCTTGTTGTGTTCAGGCACGTGCCATCTATAAATGTCTACTTCAAGTAGATTGCATTCTTTGACACCAGCTATAGAATCTTTGCTCTAAGCAGCCTGAGAGACCACACTCCACAATGCTACAGAACAAGCTCCACATAGTGAGCTGCAATCACCTCATACAACTCTTGCTGCTCCTCTCCAATGTCAATTATAATGGTAGCAAGGGATCTGAGATGTGCTCAGCAGCAGTGCTCTGGGAAGCTATCAATTCTTACGTTGTCATTCTGGGAGTTCCCTAGAAATAGGCGAGAGCACTTGCTGATGTTCTTCCAACTTCTCTCTGTGTGGCTCTGCACAACCAGACTGTTGTACCTCAGATTGGTTACCTAGATGTCCAGGTGGCCTCAAACGTGCTCTATCTTCTCTCTCTAGGTGCTCTTCTGTTTCAGCTGCTTTTCCATTTCCCTCCAGGTAGCTTGCTTCATCTCCACATTCTTTGAATTCTGCTGCATATCAACCTGTGGCTTTCACACCAAGCCCTTCCACTTTCTCATCTACCTCTCTAGCTGTGAATCTGGCACAATAAGTTACATGTATGTTCTGTATCTGTTTATGAAGGTTTGAGCTAGAATCTAGGTGATACTAGCTAACTGAGAACATGGGGAGCTTCTTAAATACCCCCCTGCCACTCACTGCTCATTGAGACAAATGCAAATGTGTTCTGGTCAGTCTCTCCTTCTCCATTTCTGGTGAATAAAGTGAAGTCACAATGGACCGACCAGACAGCTGCTATGTCAGCAAGTGCCCAAACCAAAGATAATATAGTGAGGGGATACTTATCAAGTGTAGTAGGATAAATGCACATATTTGTGTATATTACTAAGGGCTTTCATCAAACTAGTTATTTTATGTCCAAAATGGCAGATCAATGTTAGGCTCTCCTCGAGATCTTGCTGTTCTTCAAGTCCTGAGGACTCCTACATACAACTAAGACCTAATGAGATGGGTGAATAAGAAAGTCGGTGAGTATGGATTAGTATTCGGATAGTGTGCTAAGTTTTTGTCTTGTCATGACTATGATGAAATCAATGTCATTTCTCTGACTTAAACCTTATCTCTTTATTTGGCATAATTGGCAGATTGCTAGTGTGTCATTTTTTCCTGTTAGTTCAGTGCACAAGGGAAAACATTAAGCATGCCAAACCATGGGTTTCCAATGTCCTAGTAGATGCTTTGCCTTCTAGGACCGTCCTTCCAGGTAACTCTCTGTTTAGCATATTGCACAATGTCCCAATCAATGAAATATTTTTGAGCCTAGGAGAAAATGTCCATTTATAAAACAGTACATATAAGAAGCAGAAGATGCCCTACACTCAAATGCACCTGGAGAACAGAGTGTAAGGGTGTCTACACAGTTGGGAAATAGGATTCTGAGGGATGGGAAAGGATGAGTTTAGATAGCAAACCTAGAAGTAACTATAAGTTTCTGAATTCCTAACCTTACTTCCTTCTGCCCCTCGGGTCGAATTCAGGAAGAGGTGGAATGTTTATGATCACAAAAGAGTTTTTAATCCTAGGCCCAAACTCTACATGTACCTGTTACATCTTCCCACCTAACCCTGATGTAAATGGTCAGAAGGGCAAAGAGGAAGGGAGCCCCATGCTCAGGAATATAAATGGAGCTTACAAGTAACTTCAGTCTCTGACTTTCTATTTTGAAGGTAAGATAAAAGTCAGTTTGGGTTTCTAAAAAATCAGTTTCTAGGCTCTATGGTTCCTTCAGAACTTCTTTCCCTCCTTCTATGTTTTGACAGCAACAGTTAGTACAGTGCTTCTGTCTTTTAGGGGCAATCTTTCTTTTCACACAATGCTTAAAGTAGACAATAGGTGGAAGCTTCCATTAAATCAAAAAGTATTTAATAGCACACAGTGTGTGCTTTACCTGAATTCCTGGACCTAACAAATTCCCAATTCTGAAGAGAACGTGATTATGTGTGAGTACTAACAATCTCCACTGAATGGTGAGCTTAGAACACTTTTCCCAAGGCAGGTTCCGTCCAGGTTATTAGTATGGCAGAGATCTACTGGATCAGTGAACTTACAGACAATGCAAGGCAGAAAAGTCTAAGAGATTGAGTTCCAAATGACGAAACTAGACCAAGAAGAGAAAACATATCATTGCTGGAAAAGGAGGAAGACTTAAGTAGGAGAACGTTTTTCTTAATACAGACAGGAGTATAATTATAACAAAGTTCTAAGTTGTGGCTCCTCAGTAGAAACTATCAGATCAAACCTCAATAAAGCTAAATATAAAACTTATATAATTAAAAAAACTATTTGGATTTCTGTACTAACATCTTCCTTAAGGGGAGTGATTGTGGTGTGTGTGTGTGTGTGAATGCACGTGCGTGTGTGTGTGTGTGTGTGTGATGTCTGAGATTATGTATGGAACAGCATTGGTTCTTGAAAATCATCATATTGACACTACCTTTTACGTTTCCCATTCAAGTCTGGTGGCGTTGTAGCTCTACCACTTGAAACACACAATTCTCACTTTCTTCTGTTTAACTGGAGATAAACATGTAATGAATATGTCAACCTGGGTTGGTTTCAAACTATGATCTTCAGATCTTACTCTCTGGAGTAGGTAAGGTGTAAGAGTGAGCCACTATGCTCAGCACTGTATTTCCAGTAGGTTACTTAATCTTTCTGAATCTCGGCTTCTTCCTGGATGGAAAGTGAATATAATTACTTTGTGGACCTTAGAATCGGGTGGGAAATATGACTGGGTGCAGGAAGTATACGTGTTTGGGATGTGTGTACAGAGCCTGACACTCTCATAAAACTACTGATGTTTATATTGAAATGTATTCCAGGAATTGGAAACAAGAGAGATTTTTCTGTTCTTGTTTATCCATTTATGGGCATTGAGGGAGTCAGAGATATACAAGGAGAAAAGGGAAACAAAGGCAGCACTTGTACTCTGTATATACTGTATTCACAATGAGCTATACCACTGAGGACAGGGACAGGAGGGATGGGATTGTCAAACAAGAAATGAACTCATTACGTGACTTACAATAGGTTTATTTGTATGTACACTCCCTTAACAATAATAATTTTTAAAATACAGGCTGATGATATTCTCCTCCAGTTTTTGTAGGTTCCCTTAAGACTCAGGCCCACCAATGGAGTTTTTGAAGGTCAATTTATTTGATAATTAACATAAAGCCATAATTTCTTAAGAAATGTTATAAAAATTATTTCATTTTTAGTACTGGTTTCTCTTTGAGTGGCAATTATACATGTTGTTGGCAGAGCTAATGTTTTACTTTCTGTTTTGAGTATTTGTCAGGTGCTCTATCTTGGCACCCTGCCCTTACCCAAAATGGTAATCAACCTTTGAAATTAATGTACTTGAGTATGAGTCTCATTTATTTATTTAATTTGTTGTTGTTGGTGAACTCTTGGCCTGTTCACTGTCCTTCAGCATTTCTGCTCAAAATTGGTGCTCCACCACTTAAGCCACAGTACCACATCTAGCTTTTTCTGCTTAGGTGGTGCTGTGGAATCAATCCTAGGGTCTCATACATTCAAGATAAGCTGACTAACAGTGATCCACCTCCTCAGCCCCTAGGACTGGTATTTTTGTGCATGGGTATATCAGGCAAACCTATTGAGCAAATGCATTCATTTGAAACTAGACATATTCAAAATTATGAATTATCAGATATTTTAACAAATAAAACAGTTAACATTGTTACTAGGAATTGTTTGTCTCCCCACGCTAAAAACATGGAGGATATATTTTAAACTAAAACTACAAAATAAATTTTAAGATCTTGGTGCAAACAAAACTGTCCAGGTGTTATTACATTAAACAGAGAATTCAAAATTATTTTTCTTCTTGAATGCAGATATCAAAGGTCTTATAATACTTATTTCAAATTGCAAATTAAAGGGAAAATCAGTAAGGAGGTAAAATTTATATTGAATGTTAATTTTTGAAGAAGTAGAAAAGATCCTAGATGGCAGACCAAAGACAAAGCAATATCAGAGCCCTATATGCTCAATAATAAATAAGAAATTTTAATTGAAAAATTGATCTGGAATGTGCACATCAGGCAAAGCAAGCAATCAGATCATACAACCAACCAAAAAACACCATAATTATATCTCAGAAAAAGGAGACAAGTTCTGACCAGGGCTCAACGTCCTTATCCTTGATTTCAATGATACACATACACATACACCCCTCTACACACATACACACACACACACACACACACACACACACACACACACACACACACACACACACAAACAAACACAAACACACAGGAATGTATGCAACAGCTCAACCTACTCACATCCATTCAACATGAATCAAAGATCTTCCTGTAATATTGGAAACTTTAAAACTTTCAAGTCTTGAAAATAATTGATAACAGATGCATAAGCAATTATTTTCTGAATAGACTCTGCTATAGAAATGAGAGTTCATGATGGTTATAACTACTTAAACATCTCTGAATCTTGAAAGAATTAAACAAGAGACAATTTGAATTTTGGGACTATACTTCTACCAGCTATTCTTCAAAGGCTTGATAAGAAGTTACAAAATCAAAAATTAAATATCAAATTAATACAACTAATAGTTGTGTAAGTAAGTACAACTAATATTGTGTAAATGAAGTGAAAGACACTGATGAAAAACCCATGCTGCCTCCATTTCTAAGCCGGCTGCACATTGTGGAACCTTTGATTCTGCTGGGCCAGGCCCACAGTTGTCTTCCCCAGAGCAGTGGCCCTGCTGGGGTTGGCACTGGGAGCTGTGTGGAGAGGTGGGGAGGCCGCGGGGGGAGACTGAGCTGGGGTTGGGGATGGGGGTAGTAGGGAGAATACTGGAGGCTCTGGCAGAGGCTGGTGAAGGGAGGAAGGAGGCAGTAGGCCAATGGCTCAGGAATCAACAGCCCCAAAGGCAGCTGGGTTCTGGATAGTGTCTGTGAGGTGTGGAGTTTGGCCCCTGGGGCCTCGTGGCTGGGTGAGGAGAGGCAGAAGTCTCAAATCCCACCCAAATAGGCAATGAGAAATGAGACAAACAGTGGCTGAAGAATTTCAAGAAAAAAGGCAGGGACTTGCAAAGGGGGTGGTCAGTGGCTATAGGTATGTCCACAAACTAAGGCATCAATCTAGCTTGTGGTTACAACTATTAACATGAGGTATTGTTTGTATACATACTGATAATTGAATCCCTTATTGTTAGGGAGCAGAAGAGAGCAATAGTCATTAGAACCATAACACAGACATCCATCTTAATCTTTTCGTGTCCAACTGCTTGAACTTAAATACTCTTGAGATAATAACTCATACCCCTGTCTTCCCTTGACTGTTTGACCTTTCCAGAGAACAGCTCTCAACCTTTTGATTGTTGTTTGCGATGGCTTCCCAATCTATCCTTTTCCAAGTCTAACAGCTTGACTTCAGAATCCCTCACAAGTACTGTGACATGTATTATTTTGAAAACTATATTTTTTCTAGGATAGGTTCAATTTTTAAATTTTATTTTATTTCAAAAATAGAGTGGTTACAGTTACTTGAGTAAGGTACATTCTTTATTGAATATTGTTAACCACTCCATTGTTGTCTCTTATCCCTTCCCATCCCCCACACCGCCCCCTCACCCCAAAGTTGTAAAGTTCACTTCCTACATAGTGTCTTTTGAATATCATTGTTGCAATGGGTCACTTTTTGTACTTCTTTCATCACTATAATTTTTCCCTTTCCTTCTCGAAATCAGATAAATGTATATACAAAGTTGAAGGTACCAGAATCAAGACAGATTGCCAGGGATAAACCAATGTCAAAAGACAAATGAAATAAAATAAGATCTAGATGCGCTATTTTACAGACATCAAGGTTGACATCAGAAAAAAAAGAACTTTTTCCACGTTTTGGAGTTCATTTCAATTAGCATCATTTTGTAATGTCAAAAGTACATATCTCTGGAACCAGAAATCCCACTCCTCAGCATTTGTCGAAATGATCTCAAGCTAAAATACACTAAATCTTCAACTACGTTTCTGGCAGCATTTTTAGAATCAATCTAAATGCCCCTCTATGGATGAATGGATCAAGTAAATGTGGTGTATATACACAATGGAATTTTATGCTTCTATCAGAAAGAATGACAAAGCCCCTTTCATAAAAAATGGAAAGATTTGGAAAACAATCATATTATGTGAAGGAAGCCAGACTCCTCATTTTATTAATTAATATATGCTTAGGATATTCCTTAAACTGTTAATATTCCCTTTTTTCCTCTCTCCCTCTTCCTCTCTCATTCCATTTATATGTGTGTGTGTGTGTGTGTGTGTGTGTGTGTGTGTGTGTGTGTGCATGTGTGAGCGTGCACGTACGCACACACAGTAATTAAACTTGACTCGGAGACTCAAACTCTTGCTTGGTTTTTTCACTCATGCCTGACTGAGTCTGTACTATTTAAACCAAGATTTCACTGTGCTTTCATTGAATAACAGAACATAAATGTCTCATGGACTGCTACTCCAGCCATCTGTGAACCATGATCTTCCAATATCAGGCTCGTGACTATCTAAGAATAGGAATGAGGCACTGGTATCCTCTATTGTCTTTTGCTTTGTTTTGTTTTTGTTTTTTGTTGATTTTGTACATCCAAAATCTGTAAGGAAAACAAATCATTTATAATCAGGACTATTCCCATAAAATGTGTGTTGTTTAAAGATTACCTTAATAATGTTATGCTTTTGCATCCACATTATGTGATTTAATTTTTTGAACTCTATTGTTGCAGTCAAGTCACTTACACACAATTTGAACCTCCTTGTCTTGGTTTTATATTTTGTTAGGTGTTTCAAAACAGAATTTATCAAGGTTTAACTGCACTACTGAAGCAAGATCTTTATGATTATTCAATGTCTTGTAAATCTTAAGTTCTTCACTTCTTGTGACACCATATGAGTACAGGTAGTTTCCTATAATACCTCCACATAGTTTAGACCTCAATGCCATGCACTCTTCTCCCAAATATGCAAGGGCATCCTTTGTAATTCGCCTTGCATTTTCACTGTTCTTATCTCTACTCTCCCATGCTAAGTCCTGTGATGATCTTGTTGATTTTCTCTCTGTTACATTCATCTTTGCATCTTGGGAACTACTGTTATGCACTACTGTATTTCTGTCCATTCTCCTTGAGCTTCATCTTGTACCCTTCTAACAGCGGAGGGCCAGAGATTGGGGATATATTTTTCACTCTTTTGCTCAGACATCTATCTTTACTTTCTAGCAATACATTCATTGAATTCTTTCTGTAAATTCTAATGTCTTGAAAATGATTACTGCATTTTCATGGCTTTGTTATTTGGCATTAGAGGAGAACATAAGTCAGTAACTAACTTAGGTAAAAGAAGATTGCAATCAAGCTTCAATAGATGTTGTTCATTGGATGATATTTACTTCATGGTCTGCCTGCCTGCTTACTTTTCACTGTTTATTTTTCAATGTAGCCTTTTCTTCTGGAAAGTATTCATAGGCCTACCTAGTGAAGAGCAATTCCTACTGTAATTAGTAATTAATTTTATTCCAACATCATTTCATAGATCCTTCTCAGTTTCTTCAGGGTCTGTATAATAGTGTTTCAGTTTCTTAGATATGTTTTAACATCGATGCATCCAGTGATACAGTCACATTGCTTAAGTCAATATTTTGTTGATGGAAAGGAAACCATGCTGCAAACTCACTATATGACAATTTTCTGGTTTTAAATTCTTTTAAATTAGAATTGATACTGGAGAACGAACATTCTGTGTAAAATTTTATATTTTCCTAATTATTGTAGTATACTTTCCAATATTGTATAAAGTTAAAACATTACTGTTTACTTAGTTTTAGGATTTCTAAAGTGGTCAAAGTAAAAGTTCTATTCATTCACAATTTTAAGACAATATTGTCAATTATGACCAAGTGAGACATTTTAAACTTTTATTTGTGGTCCTTAATGTTGGTGCTTGGGAATCAATTCTAGTCCTTCATTTGTCTTAGTCTACTGTGTGCCTCTGAGCGTGATTTGACCTGTGGTTTTATTTTCACTCAACTGGAATAAAGAAAAATTTCACTAGGAAAGAATTATTACTTGGTTAGTTTCTCCAATATCTCTCACATACATAAAAGTTATATAAGTCTACACTGACAGAAAATGGTGTTCTTATATGGTATATATAGTGGTAAATGTTTATTTTTTGTAGCCCCACTCTTCACTAAGTATAGCCCCTTTCCTATTCCCCCTTCCCATAAAACTTGACTGGATCCACTGGAAACCCACTTCCAGGCAGCTTCCTCCTTAAAAAGCCTAACCTGAACTAATGTACCCCCTGGTAGACCTGGTATAAACTTTCAAAGGCCTGACTGCAACCAGACTCCTTCCTGAAAGCCCTCCTCTGCTATAGGGAAATCCCTCTTCAACTCCACCCTTTCCTGGAATCCCTGCTCTGCACAACCAGAAACAAGGCCACATCCATATCTCCTTCCATGTCCCGCCTTACTGCATCAAGAACCCAGATTACATCAGGGTCCTCCCACCAATCCCAACCTCATCCACCAGATTCCCCGCCCCTAACTATTCTAGTCCCTCATAGTCCCATTGCTCCCATATTCTAGTACCTCCAAGCTCCTCTCATTCCATTCATACTCCAACCCCAAACAGCCTTCTCCCTCAAGCCCCTCCTGGTTTCATCAGAAACTCAGCCTATAACTAGCCTACTTCTAAGTGGCTTAACCTCTCAAACACAGCCCTGAATCTACACTTCCCACAAAGCTTATCCTGCTAAACCAAAAACCCTTCACCTCCCTATAACTGCCTTTGAAGCCCCGCCTTACTTGACCAGAAGCTTCTTGCATAGCCCATCTCCAGCCTGGAAAGCCAGCCCTGTTCCAACACAAGCCTCTCTACCTTCCACATCTACTCTCTCAATGCCCTGCCTTGCTCCACAGATAAACACACCGCCTATCGGCTCCTCCCTCAGATTCACACCCTACTACACCAGATACCCTTCCCATAATTATCCTGCACCATTGTAGCCCTTACACTCCTTCTCAAAACCCCTCCTCCAACTAGCCTTATGGCTCCAAAGCCTGCCCTGCTCCTGAAAAACCCCACTAGAAAATCCCCAGCACACTATGCCATTTCTGGGCACCCACATTGCTCCACTGGAAACCACTTCTCCAGTTGGGCTCCTCCTGGAAGCCTAGAAAACCTCCACAACATTGTCTCATCTCTCAACACCCACATTGCTCTACTTGAAACCACTGCACCAGTTGGCCTCCTTCTGGAAGCCTCATCAGGCTCAACTGTAAATCTGTGTCCCTCCATAGTCGCTTTTGGAAGATTGCTTTGCCGTACCTGAAACCCTGACCAAAGTCCATGTCATGCCTTGAAAGACTAAAATCCCCACCCAACCTTACTTCTCTTTTCGAAGTGGTGACTGGCTACACAAGGAACCGCACCCTAACTAGTCTAGTGCACTGGATCCTATCACTGCTCTCACAAAGCCCTGGATCTGAAAAACACCACCATACATTGTGACTACATTCTGCTCTACCAGAAACCTCACCTCCACCCTAATACATTTCCCAAAGGCCTGCCATTTTCCACCAGAAACCCTACCCCTTACTAGCACACATCTTCCTAGTGTTACCCTGCCCTCTCAAAGCCAGACCCTGAAAAGCCCCACCCTCATATCTCCGCATTCCTGCACCAGAATCCCCACATTCTGTCAGCCTCTTGCCTCCATTTCCTGCCCTGCCTTATGGGAAACCTCACCCTACATATACCACAAGGGCTCACAGTGCTCTACCTGCACCCCTCCTCTAGCTAACCTCCTCCATTGTAGCCTTGTTCTTTCTTCTCAAAGCTCTGCCCCAAACAGCCTCCTCCACAGTGACCAGTCCTTCTTGCACTGAAAACCAGTCCACCTGCCAGGGCTCCACCAGAAACTCCACACCACCTTCATCCATGAAGGTTCCATCTAGTAACTTTTATTACAAATGTGATTTATACTGGCCATAGAATTCCTACTAATCAATATGATAGGAAAGCAGTATTGCAAAAAGGCAACAACAATTAGATAGCTCTTAGATGCCTTAGTCTAGTTTGGGGTTCTGTTACCCGGCAGATACATATTGTGTGAAAATGTGTGAATGATTTCGGTTGCGGTGTCTTGTTGTTCAGAATATTTCATTGTAAATATTGGTTTTTGTTAAGCTGTGACTTAAAATAGGTCTCAGCAGGTATCAGCCCAGTTAATTCTGTAGTTAGTCTATTTCATCATTTCAAGATTATCAGGATGAAAAACTCCACACACCTTAAGACACACATGCAACAGCACTAGACATACCCTCCTATTGGTCCAACAGTGTAAACCAGATGTGTGTTTTACCGAGCTTTGTATGTGGTATGGTATGGTTTATTCAGGCTGAAGAGCTAAAGTAACTCCAATTTGAGATTAACCTCACTATGTTTTGCTAGGCTGCCCTCAGAGTAACCCCAAGAGAGAGAAAAAGACACAGGCTGCCATCAGCCCTTGCCACCCTTAAGAAAGCAGAGCAGTTGCCCAAGTGTTCCAGGAACAGAACATAGTAATAGTTCAAAAAAAGGGCAGAGTGGTTATTGTGGACTCAAAATAATCATGTAACTATTTGTGTGGAAATTCCCTAAACTTGTTTGTTTCACACTATAAGAGCTGTGCTGATTTTGTGCGCGGGGACTCTTAGAATCACTGGTTACCTGGTGTGTGGGGGACCAAGCTTAAGCTTGCAAATAAACGACTCTTTTGCTGTTCGCATTGGTCATGGTCCCCGGTGATCTTTGGGTGTCCCAAGTCCAAACAACATTTCTGGGGGCTCATCTGGAACCTGCCTCATAGGACCCTCTAGACGCCCCACCACAGAATCCCAAAAAACCCAGCTCTTGAGACAAGGCATTGCCTTTCTGTATATTCGGTTGCCAGCAGGTTCTGTATCTCTAATTCTGGTTTCCCAAGGGGTCTATTCTCTGGTTGGCAAAGTGTCTTGGTAGACACGCTATAAAACTGCCAATGGGGTCTGTGAGTAAGACGTCCCCAGACCCCTCTGGGTAGATTGCTGTTTAGGACGGACATTTTTGGGAAACTCTAAGTCTGGCACTTTTTGGTTGGCAATTTACAAAGCTGCAGTGTCCCTTTGTAAGTTGTGTCTTTGTGTTGAGTGTTTTGTTTGTCATTTGGGGTTTATCTTAACCTTAGGCCTTGGCCCAGGGAGGTCGGCGTATGGGGGAGATTCTGCCAGTCTGAGGGGATGGCTCTAGGGACTGATTTCCCTAGCCCCAAAATGACTTGGATTTCTCTTCCTCCTTGGAAGGCCCCTGGGTCTACAAATATTGATGAGATGTCACCCCATTCACTGAGAACTGATTGTTCTCTGTTGTATGTTTCTGGAGATAGGGAAGTTCTGGTTGAGAGTGGTAGGCTCACTCAGCAGATTCTGGATTCAGCTTGCTGAGTGAGAACGGCACAGAGGTCTGATAGGGATAAACTCAGCCTTTGGTTATTGCCTTCTCTAGTTCTGTTTTAAAATTTATACTAGTTTTAAATGTGGGTTTTTGGTTTTAGTGTTTTTGTTATTTACTTGAAAATCTCTGGTGAAATAAAAGTTCCAGCCTTCAGCTGAGCTCAGTCACATAGAAGGATATGTTCCTGTTTTGACTTTTCTGCTAGTCCAGACAATGGAAAGTGCTATTGTTTAAAATTGGATAAAAGTGGATGAACAAGTTTACACACCCACCAACAATGCAGTAAGGTTCCCTTCTGTCCACATCCTCTCTGGCATCTGTTGTTATTAGAGTTCTTGATTATAGACATTCTTACTGGGTGAGGTGGTATCTCAATGTTGTTTTGATTTGCATTTTTTTATGGCTAGGGAGGTTGAGCATTTCTTCATGTGTCTTTTGGCCATCCTTCTTTCCTCTTCAGAGAAGTTTCTCTTTAAGTCTTTAGCACAATTATTTATTGGGCAGTTGTTTCTTTGAAGATTTGTTGTTGAGGAATTTAATTTTTACAGTTCGAGGTATGTTTAAGATATGAGATCCTTGTCTGTTTTAAGGCTAGTGAAGATCTTCTCCCAATATGTGGGCTTTCTATTGATCTTGCTAGCTATGTTCTTTTCCATACAGAAGTTCTGCAATTTCATGCAATCCAATTTGTCCAACCTTTCTTTGATTTTTTGTGTTTCTGGGACTCTATTAAGAAAATTTCGGCCTGTGCCAAGGAGACCTAGGGTTTCTCCTACTCAACCCTGTAATGATGTCAGAATTTCTGCTTTGACTCCGAGGTCTTTGATCCATTTGGAGTTGTTTCTGGTGCAGGGTGATATATAAGGATCTAGCTTTAGTTTTCTACAAGTAGTTAACCAAATTTTGCATCACCATTTACTGAAAAGACTGTCTTTCTTCCATTCTATTTTTTTAGCTCCCTCATCAAAAATTAGATGGCTATAGGTCTGTGAGTTCATTTCTGGGTTGTTGGTTCAATTCCATTGGTCCTGAGGTCGGTCTTGTGTCAGTACCAATCTGTTTTGATTACTATGGCTTTGTAGTAGAGTTTGGAACTTGCTATTGTTTTTCTTCCAGCACTGTTCTTTCTGTTGAGAATTGTTTTAGCTATTCAGGGTCTTTTATTGTTCCATTTGAATTTTTTGATTGCCTCTTCTATTTCCTTGAAGACTGAGGTTGGAATTTTGATAGGTATCGCATTGAATTTGTAGATAGCCTTGGGAAGTATTGCCATTTTCACAATGTTGATCTGTCCAATCCAGGAACGTGGGAGTTTTTACCACTTTCTTAGTTCTCTTTTGAATTCCTTTTTCAGGTTTTTAAAGTTTTCGTCATCGAGGTCCTTCACTTCTTTGGTTTAGTTAATTCCTAGGTATTTTATTTTTTGTGGAGCTATTCCAAATGGAGTTGCTTTCCTAATTTCAGCAACACTTTTCTCACTGTTGGAATAGAGAAAAGCCATTGATTTTTGAGGGTTAATTTTATACCCTGCTACTTTGCCAAAGATTTGAATCAGCTTGAGCTCCCCTATGACCCAGCAATACCACTTTTGGGCATTTACTCAAATGTTCACAAAAAGACCACACTAAAGCTACCAGCGTAACTACGTAAACTGCTTTATTTACCATAGCTAAGATATGGAACCAACCCAGATGCCCCTCAGTAGATGAATGGATCAAGAAAACGTGGTATATACAAACAATGGGTTTCTAAACCTCCATCAGAAAGAATGACATTGCCCCATTTGTTAGGAAAAGGAAAGACTTGGAAAAAATTTTAAGTGAAGTAAGCCAGGCCCAAAGGAACATAGGTCCCATGGTTTCCCTTATTTGCACTAACTAGTATATGTCTGTGTCAAGCAGAAAAGTCAGATAATTTGAATACATATTCAAATGTATTTTTCTTTCATGTGATTGTTTCTAACACATTTATAAGATTATTTCTTTGGTGCTTTGTATGTCCCTCCGCCACAGTATAACCCCTGCTTTCACTGTATTTGATGTCAGTATAATTTATGGAGGGGAAGGGAAAAAACAAACCATTTAAATAAGGATACAGGTGGACCTATTTCAACAATGAGATATACAATTCGTTAAGTCAAAAACGACCTTTACACCTTGGGTGGTGAAAGGGAGAAGGGGAGGAAGATTGGGTGGGGGCCAGGGAGAGGATGGGAAGGGATGGGAAAGGGAGTCAAAGGAGGAGGCTACAATGCTTGATAAGTAATATACTCATTATCTTGTCCATGTAATTTTAACCCCTCTGTAGAGTACTTTCACAATTAAAAATAACATTAAGAAGAAAAAAATGAAAATAAAATTCAGGACAGTTTATTTTCAGGTGACCATCCCCCCCCCAGCCTTACTCCAACAGAAGTGAGTCAAAAGATCAATTGGTGAAATGACTTGCTAAATAATCAATCCATGAGAAAATGAAGCTGCAAAAAATTACCTAGTTCAAAAGAAATATTGTCTTAACTTTTTGTTTGAAGACTTTAGAAAATGTATGTACAACTGATTTTGATTTTTGGGTGCTTAAAGATCTGGGTGTTGTTTTGTATGTGTTTGTGATCATATTCATGATATAAATTGTCAGCATGATGTAGCGATTGGGTGAATTAAGTTTAAAATTCAAAAGGTTATGAGGTTTGGACATTACCAAAACATTTTTAAGGCATTTTCACATGGTTTTAAATAGCTTTTTAAGGATACTTTAACTTGAAAAATAGGAAATCTGGTATTTTAGAATGTATAAGGCTGTTTATACTGTAATCAAGATATCTGGCTTAATAAAAAAGAGAAACTTAGAAGCTAACAAAAAACCTATTTTAGGAGTAAACAGTGAACAGGCAGAAGTGCAGTTTAGCTCGTAATGCATGGTGGAACAGGCCATGGGAGGAGTCCTCCCATGGTGAAAGAGGGCAAACTGGCCCAATAGCAGTTCATCTAACCCTAAAGAGTCGGATTGTGTGAGTATTTATTCCACAGGAAGGGCCAAGTGGCCCAACTTTATTCTGTCCCTTTTCCCTTCACATGGACAGTGGAAACATGATGGTAAAATTGAATGATGTAAAGATCTGATTAGCATTGCTAAAACTGCCCCTTGGATGTGTTAAAATTAAAATTAAGAAGGCCTTAAAAAGAGAGTTAAAATTTTATTTGTACAATGTGATTTGCTCTCAATGATATTCTGTCATTGTGTATGTTTTTTTTTTTTTGTTTTAAGGCATAAAGGTGTTAAGTCTAGCTTCTTGGTACAGTGATGGTGATTGTAATTTTTGCATTAAGAAAAAAAGTTATTTGAGTTTCAAATTTTCCATGTGTATCTGTTTTAAAACAACCAGCCGAGAGGAAATTGGTGACACACTTAGCCTTGAAAGTTTAAGGGATTTTTCAAAATGCAACTAAAAACTAAAGTATAAAATATTAAAACAGAAATTAATAGGAGGCTTATAAATTAGAATGGGTTTCTGTATATAAAGTTCAAAAGTATAATTGTTCTAAACATTTGCCTCAAAATACAAAAAGGAAAAATTAGGATTACCAAAATAATTGCTTAATTCCTATTTCAGTTTGCTCTCATAGTTTTTTTGTAACAGTTCTCATCAGGCCCACAAAAAGGAGTAAGGATTCTTGTCAGTTTGTCAGATGTAACTTTTGCTCTTAATATGTTTCATGTAAGAATATGCTTAAAACTACTTCTATGTTGAACACCTTGTTGCTTTTAATTGCAGTAAAGTGGCCTTTTATGAGACTCATTGATCTATAACTGGTTTGAATCCAGCCCAGGCAGAAAAAGTCCGTGTGAGCCTGTCACCCCTACTCAGTCACCAGAAGGCTGAAAGAGCAAGCCGACCTGCTTTAGGATTCAATGTGACAGAGTGCTAGCCTTGAGCTGTAGAGCTGAGGGACAGCAGTCAGGCCCCAAGTTCAAGTCCAGCAACCAACTAAGGGAAATGCCAATGAGGCATTTTTTCCCATGTGGGAAAAATACACTCCTTGTATGAAAGCAATGGACGTGCATCCAGAGACCGTAAGCCAATTCTTGGATTGAAGAAATAATGTCAGATCCTAGAGTCATTTGTGTGTGGCCCTTCAAAAATTGGTCAAAGCCAGGAGGTCATGGAAAGATAGTTTGTAAGCATGCCTAATGTCTATGACTATCTACCTTGTAAGGGACAGGAACTTGTCAGACATCTGTGATAGTACTAAAAGGGTAATTTTTTTAAAATGTGGAGGATAGTTTAGATCCCAACCCCTGTATGTGCCAAAAGCTCTAATTGGCAGTAACTTTTGAGCTGACACCAGCTACATGAAATTCATCTGTCAGCAAAGTTTTATACCTTAATTTTTTTTTCTATTGATATCTGTCTGAAGGCCTGCATAGGAAACTCAGACATTGTTAGGATTACAAGAGATCACATTCGTAAGCCATCCTGGAAGATCCTTTTTCAATGCAGAAGGCTAAATAAGCAGCACTGCTGTAGTCAGAAAAAAGGTCTGTGCATTTGTCAAAAGTTAACATGTTGTTCTTAATGTCATCTAACCCTGGTAACCTCTTTGTAAAATAGGCTAAGATTATATGTTCCTGGTTAGGTAGGATCAACACCCCTGAGTCAGTTTGAAGAAGTGACAGAAGATCAATCTTCGCTCATTATCGCCATTTAAGAACAAGGAACCAGAGTATCTTTTTTAAAAATGTGACAAAATAGACAGAATAGAGAGAAGGAAAAGGCATGGGAAATAATAGTACAGGCCTGAGCCCTCTATATCTGCTTAGAAAATCCTAATCTTATTAAATGTATGATCTAGTTTAAAAAATTGTCATCTTGGTTAATTGTCCTGGGCTACTGTGTAAATAGTCTTAAAAAACTAGTTGGGTCATAGCCTGCCAAGCCTATGCAATGAATCCTTAACCAGTCATTGTAGGAATTTGCAGCCCAGAACCAGGTGTGAAAGTTCCTTGAAGCCACAGAGAGTCCCTGCTGCTGGTGCTGCACACACTAATGAGTAAAGTTCAAGGACAACTTGACAGTCACCTGGAGGAAATCTACATTATCATTCAGACCATCTCCACCCTGGTAAAACTAGACTGAACTCCTGACTGATTCCATCACCTGAGAATGCTTCCTGGTTGAAAGCTGCTAAAACTAAGATCTTGTGGGACATTCTTTTGGTGATATCCAGTAACATCTTTACTCCCACAGTGGATATTTGGGGCAAGGATATCACTCCCCTGCCTTAGGCACTTCAGGGTCACAACCTAGTTTGGCTCTGGTATGGTAATTATTTGCTTCCTCCTGTGTGTATTTTAAAGATAAAGGAGAGAATTTTTTTTAAATCAAGGGAGGTAAGAGGAGGAATGAGACCCAACCCTAATCTTAGCCTTAAAATCTTGCAAGCTTTTCATCCCACTGGTGCCTTGAGGCTTTCTGAGATAATTTGATTCCACAAATCAAAGGAAAAATGTGCGGTTTTAAACTCTAGCCACAAAGGAGCTCAAGGAATTGTAAATAAAAGGAGTGTAGTAAAGAAAGCCTTAGGAAGGAATTGGGGAAAAATTGGTATCCTCTAGATAAGAAAGGATTTAAAAAGTAAGGATTGTCTTAAAATGTTTGTAAAGAAGACAAACCTCAGAAAGTTTAAGTATGTAGCAAATGGTATGAGTATGTCTTAAAATTGGAGCTTACGAATACAGCTGGTATAAAGGTAAGTCCTTTGGTACTGTTAATTTTTGTTACTCACAAATGGACCTTGTTAGACCTTGTAGATCAGCACAGTCCCTCTATTAGTTCTGAGATCCCAATACCAAACTGTAAATATAGAAGATTGTACCAATTATGGTACCATGATTGGTCCCTGATGCTCTAGAAGAGGAAAGAATGAAAAGCCACAGTAACTCCAACTTGAGATTTCCCACCATCTTGTGCTAGGCTGCCCTGAGAGTAACCCCAAGATAGAGAAAAAAACACAGGTTGCCACCAACCCTGCCCAACCTTATGAAAGCAGAACAGTTACCCAAGTGTTCCAGGAACAGAACATACCAATAGTTCAGAAAAATTGCAATGTGGTTATGGTGGACTCAAACCAATCATGTAACTGCTTGTGTGGAAGTTCCCTAAACTTGTTTGTTCAATACTATTAAAGCTGTGCTGATTTTGTGCTTGGGGATTCTTAGCATCACCGGTTACCCGATGTGCAAAGGACCAAGCTTGAGCTTGCAATATACGACTCTTTTACTGTTTGCATTGATCATGGTCTCTGGTGGCCTTTTGGGGATTCCAAGTCCATACAATAGGGCTTGATACAAAATGTCTCATCCCAGGGAATTAAATGATGGCATTTATAGTTAAAATGATTTATTGTCATTATTAACATCGAACACATGCTGAGGTTTTTATTTATACCTCTCTTTCTCCCTCCCATTCTTTCTTCCACCATTTCTTTCTTTTCTTTTCTTTTCCTTCTTCCTTCCTCCCTCCCTCCCTCCCTTCTTTCCTTCCTTTCTTCCTTCCTTCCTTCCTTCCTTCCTTCCTTCCTTCCTTCCTTCCTTCCTTCCTTCCTTCTTTCCTTCTTTCTTTCCTTCCTTCCTTGCTTACTTCCTTCCTTCCCTTCTCTCTTCCTCCTTCTCTACTCTCTTTTCTTTCTTTCTTATTTTTTGTTCCTTTTTTCCTCTTTTAGGAAGTGAGTATGAATTTAGATATTTTGTTGTTTGAACAAGTATTCTACCATTAGAACAATATTTTTTCAATTTAGTTATTTGCTCATAGGTTATCAATTTTGCTGAGGGCTGAACAGAGTCTAAGTTCTTCACCTCTGTCTGCCAAGTAACTCGATCACAAATGCATTGCAGCATGCCAGGCTTAGGATGATATGAGAATCTTATTACGTTCCTTGCACACTGGTTCTGAACTGTGATCTTCTCAAATTCTAGTTAGTGATATGAGCTCCAATAGCCTGCCCTCAGTATAGATTGTCTAAATGAATGATTGAAGGCAATTTCATTTTAATCTTTTTTTTGGCCAGTCCAGGGGCTGCTTTAATTATATTTCTAGACAATTTTTGTGCACATTAGCTTTAAAATGTTGCTTTACTGCCTTTTTTCCCTTTTTACTTTTCTTGGTCATGGGGCTTGAACCCCAGAGTCCTTACATTTTCCACCTTACCTTACAAATAAGGAAAGAGCCAAATTCAGTTTGTTGGTATAAAGTCACAAATTGTTTCCTGCAGAAATAAAAATAAATTTCACCTCCTGGCTCTAAGGTCTATGTCTTTTTAAGATAACTACAGATAAGTAAGTGGTATTATGTAAATTGTGTCATGTGTTTACAGCTGTATTGAAGAACATACTCTTAATATATCATTGGAAAACAGGGATATTGAATAGTATCTATATGAGAATGTTATTTGAACTAATCACACTAAGTTGAAAACTACATCTTAGTCCATCAAAATGTGCAAATTAACTATACTAATTATGAGAAAATAATACCACCAAGAAAAGTGAGTATACATTAGAGAGACTGTAGGAATAACATTAGGGTTTTTACTGTTTCTATCTGTTTAATGTGGTTCTATTTCTTGATATTGAAACTCTCCTCTTGTTATTCTTATTGTATGTAATCCAACGCTGTGTATTACCATGTATTCAATGTGGGAAATCTAGCTTCAAAAATGTTTAAAGTTTTTTTCCTTTTCAATCACAACATTGTAATTATCAGGGTACACTGTGGTCATTATCATTTCCACCAAAATTATTACTGACATCATAAGTGCTAAATATTGAAAGTCTGATATGTATCTATGGTTTTGCGATCATTTGTCTGTTGATTAACAGTTTTAATGTTACCACCGTGCATGCATCCATTTTAAAATTTAGAACAAATAAAGAAATAAAAAAACTTAACCATAACAGGTAGCTTGACTATATGCTTATAACAAATTGTAGAATAGATTTTTGAAGTATTGCAAATTCTTAACCAGTATGGATTAACTTCCTCTCTCCCCACCACTACACACAAATATTTAAGAGTTTGAACAAAATTATTTCAAGGAATATACTGTAAATTCTACTACAATATCATGGGTATTTCAAAAATTCCCTTGAAAATTATAAACTCTACATTCTATTTAAATATTAGTTATTTTATTCTAGGAAACTTTAGGGAAAATAGACTGCATATCTTTGAAATTAAAAACGGTCAAAAAGAGTAGCATAAAGTTTTATAGGGAGTCTATCTTCAGAAATTAATATATATATATATATATATATATATATATATATATATATATATATATCATGTGTAGAAAGACATACATTTTTGGAGATTGTCATCAGAAATATATACATATATCTAAATATTTGTGTAGAACGATGTTCATTATAGTGAAACAAAAATCTTAAGACATAATTAAAATTAAATAAATACATCAAACCAAGTGCCAGTGACTCAAGCCTATAATTCGAGCTATTTTGTGTAATTAGATCTTAGAATTGTGTTTGAAACTAGCCCAGACAGAAAAGTATTTGTTAGATTCTTATCTCCAATTAACCACTAAAAACCTTAATTAGCTCTGTGCCTCAAGTTGTATAGTGCTGGCTTTGAGCATAAAATGGCTTAGAGACAATGCTCAGGCCTTGCAAACAATCACAACAAAACATATCACATTAATTTCACATTAATTTCACAAAAGTATTTTTAACTGCTGTGAACATTTCTTAGAAACATGAATACATGCCCCTGAAAAATGTTAAGTAAAAATTATAGAATATTTAATCTATGTTAAAGACATGACTATTTAGATTGAGATATCTAGGAAATGATTAGAAATTAAGAATAATGGTAATATATTTGGATTGGTCTTTTATTCTACTTTATGATAGTGATAAAATGATATTTGTAATGATTATATAAAATTAGTCTTGTTTGGTATTTTGAATTATAATAAGTGATAAACATTTTTAAATGATTTCCATAGGAAAGGATCATTTCCTCAATGGTATCAATTTTTTTGTAATTTCAAAACAATTAAGAAAATTATTCCAAGGCTGGTTTGCTCTAAGATTATATTTGTTTTCGTGTTCTATTTTTCATATATTCATAGAAATTAAAACTCAAAAAAAATCAATGGATGTTGGCATTCAGGAACATCTTCATAGATACTAACATTGGAGTTGCTTAAGTGGAATTGTTTTATTTCATTTGTTATTTTCACAAATAAATCAACATGAATGTGTATTTTGTTTCTTTTCACTGCTGTTGGCTCTTATCTTGAGAAAACTTTTTTCCTAGCAAAGGAGAGAAAAGCATTTGGATTGAGCATGTAGCATATAGGTTTCATAAAATGCAGATGCATAGATTTGGGTCTTTTGTCATTTGCTAAAAGTTTCTTCCAGAAAAGGTTATCAATTATTTATAAGTGGTGCATAATTCCTAGATATTCTAGTTACCACATACACTTTTGGATTGAGTTATCTCTGCATAAACTCAAAAAAACGGACCAAAAAAACTCAAAATAAACAGAAATCATATCTTCATTTTAAAAGGTATAGTTTACAAAGAATTTTTAGCCAATACCGAAAACATCTTTTCAGGTATTCTGCAATTTGTTTGAAGTATTTTTATCAATTTTTTTTGCTGACATGAAATTCACATGCAATATATTATCTCCTTTTATTGTAGGCATTTTAGTGCTTTGGAAGTGAATTGTACACTCATAGGTTTTCCAAGCTTAACTTTCACAAACTTGCATTTCTTCAAATAGAAATGCTGTAAATTTTAGAACAGACATTAAAATAGATATAAAATTCAGTTACAAGAATTTGTCCAGCATAAATCCTGTATAGTGTGTCTTTTCAAATTTGTTTTGGGGGATTATTTCCAGGGTCTCACACATAATATTCAAGTGCACTGTCAATGAACTACATTCCCTGTCCAAACATTTTTTTTTTTTACTTCTCTTTAATATATACATAGAAGTGTAATGTCTGAATAATATACAATTCTCTTTAACCTTATGAAGACTTGAAAACTTGCTTGCTAAAATGATTGCAGTATTATACAAATCATTGTGCTATGTGGAGTATATCAATTTCTCCACAAATGCATTACTATATTTTGTGCTATCTTTTTATATTTATGGTCATACTAGGGAGTTTTCTTTTTCTTTTTTCTTAGATACTAAAGAGGAGCTTATATCATATGCTCCTCCTATTAACTACCAATTTACATACGTTCTTTAAGAAATATCCTGTTCAGGAAAAAATTTATATAGAATTAAAAGGTATGAATGTGCTTAAGACTCAGGATCATTGTAGCATTAACATTGTAGCATTAACAAATATGTGTCCTCTATCTGTTGGATATGTTTTCATTACTTCCATAGAATTATGAAAGGTTATTATTTGATATTAACCTGCTAATTCTTGATTGTCTTTAGTCTCTAATGCTTTACATGTCAAAATTTTAGAAACCTTTACTGATCCAATGTCATGAATTTGTACATTTATGTTTTATAGGTTTTTACATCTCACATTTAGTTTGATAATCATTTTTTATTTTAAATTTTTGTATAAGGTTTGAGGTAGTAGTCTAAGATCATTTTAAATCTACCGAGGCAATAGTGCCAATTCATCCATTTAAGATTCTATTTTTATTTCATAAAGTCATGGCATCCTCTTCAAAAATCTATTGACAATAAAACTAAGAATTTATTTTTGATAAATCTGTTACATTCTTCTATGTGTCTGTTCTTTCACTACTAAACATGGTAATAAGTTTCAAATCTAGTATGAAGGCTCAAGCTACACCATTTTACACAATTGTTCTGACTGACCTGTATTCCTTGAATTTACATACGAGTTTATTGAACAGGTGGACCAATATTCTACAGAGATATGTAGATGTTTGATAGTCACTCACATTTTGCACCTTGTGAAAACACAAAACCCCAGATATCATATATAGAAAAATGTCTTTAGAGAATGCTTGAAGCAATCTAAAATTAATTTAGGAATGAGTTAAGATTTAGTTAACACTATAGCATAATAAAGTTGAATGATAACGACTTGAGCTGTACTACAGGGGAGAGTGAGAGGGGATAGAATAGAATGATGGACCACATAGGAGATATATGTAATTGTTATTGTGTTTCAAAGAACAGAAAGAATTCAGAGACGAGAAGGAGGCAAATAATCAAAGTATTCTGAATCAAGTTTCTTTTTATTCCACCTAATAGTGTGGACTAAGAGTCAGAGAAGATGGGAAAAAATAAAATAGAAAATAAAGCATTGTATAGACCTGTTAAAATGTAAAGAAATTATAATAGGAATATGATCACTAATTTCCAAAGAAATAAACGAAAGAATAGATAAACTCTAAAGTCAAAAAAATGAAGAGAGAAAAGAAGCAAAATAAAACCTTTATCAATAACAAACACAAGAGTTTTGAAGTAGAAAAGCAGTGGAAATATTCTAAAAAACAATAAAATAATAATAAAAATTGCTATCATGTATAGAATATGGATCACATTTTATCATATATAATTTTGAAAAAAACATACTAAGAATGAAAATTTAAAAGTCATAATTTAAAACAATATTTACATTATAACTAGACAGTATAGTTCAGTGGTAAAAACTTGGCCCAGCATATGTAAATCAGTCTAGTGATCACCCAAGCATTACAAAGTACACACAAAGCAAACACACACACAAACCACATAAACACACACACACACACACACACACACAACACATACACACATTTGGAATATTGATATTATCATATTAACAGAGTAAATTATCACAAATAGTAAAAGTAGGTTAATATTGCTTGTACTATTTTAAATTAAGTAGAAATAAAATAGTCACGATATACTTGGATTCTTATAGACTAAGTATATTGAAAATTAAGAAATAGAAGACATGAGAACCTTTGCAAAGAGTTTTATACAATAAACATTTTAAAACATGTATCCTTTTATTTTTACAAAAGATTGATGTTATTGGAGTTTTAACTCAAGATTTAGAATATGATAACCGTGTGCTCTATATCGCACTAGGGATGGCTATATCTCTATTCATTTCACTCTGGATATTTTTTGGGGGGGTCCTGTCGTGGGGCCTGAACTCATGGCTTTTGCGCTGTCCCTCAGCTCTTCAGCTCAAGGCTACTGTTCTACCACTTGAGCCACAGTGCCATTTCAGCTTCTTTCTTTTTTCTTATGTGGTGCTGAGGAATCGATCCCAGGGCTTCATGCATGCAAGGCAAGAACTCTACCACTGAGCCACCTTCCCAGCCCCACTCTGGATATTTTTGTACTAAGGTCTCATAGTTTCTCAGGCTCTCCCTATTTACAAACCCTACTTGCAGTTCCTACCATAGCTAGAAAATGGAAGCCACAAATCACTCTGCCCAGATTAAACTTTTTTTTTAAATTCAAGTACAAATTTTTACAAAAAAATGTGAACAGGTAATGAAGCCTTTCTTAATGAAGTTTGTGCTTCTTGAAAATACAGTAAGTATTTGTTAACTGGAAAAATATGTTTAGAACTTTAAAAAAATAAATTTATTTAAATTCACCAACCATGTAAAAATTAAGAAAATAATCTTAGAAATTCACATGTTAAATATTTTTAAAGCAAAATATATGTATCTGAATAATTTACATGTGTAAAAATCATGCAAAATTAAATTAACTAATCCTACAACTCTGAAAAAAGAATTACCCCCCCAAAAAACAAAAGAAAATAATTAAGTTCAAAATTTGAAATTTAGAAAATAAAGTGAAGTGTACTCTTTAGTTGACTTAAGTAATTGTAAACCCACCGTATATCAATTTTATAATAAAAAATGCATGAACAAAGAAAGCAAAAGTAGTTGTTTGAGTGTACAAAAAAATTCGATGGAAGGGATAACAATGTTCTTTCCATAAAAAATGTACTCATTACCTTACTTATGTAACTGTAACCCCTCTGTACATTACATTTACAATGAAATTAAATTGAAATTAAAAATAAACCAAATAATATACCAATTAAGAATTCTTAGAAGCCATCAGTTAAAAACCTTGTAAAAAACTGTCCCAAGTACCCGAGAAATATACATTGTTGATACTATTTGAATACTTAAACTTCATCAGAGAAGCCAAAAGTTTAAAAACTGTTACAAAGTAAAGTAAAAATTCAGAATATACTACTATAATAATCATTAGATGAATTTTTACTGGTAGTCAAATATGTAAGGAATGAGGCAATTTGCCATTTGTTTTCACTTAATACGTGAGAAAGAATTTCCTAGGTCTTTTAAAATATATCATAAGTTAATGAAGATAGTATTCTTTCACATCATATGATAATCAGATAAAGATTATATTAGAGCAAAGAACAGATTGTAATACGTTTTTGGATGTTAATATATATACCTATTTTGGTTGTGGGAAATTATGGGAATTTCAACTTGGGGTATTGTTCTTGCTATGCTGGTGTCCTATCAGTGGTTAATTTTAGGATAGGGGTTCCCTTTCCACAAGACATGCACCTGATCTGACTTTTAGCCTTCCCATCATCAATGGCATTAGAGTTGCACACCAAATTTCTAGATTCCTACCTTGGCTGGCTTTGATCCTGCAATCCTTCTAATCTTAGTCTCTAAATAGTGCAAGATGGTGGAAATGATCCAATGCACCCAGCTATAGATTGAGAAGGAAGTCCACTAAAATTTGGCTTGGTTTTTGTTCTCGCTTCTTAAGTAGTTAAGAGTATGGATTGGAGCCCTTGCTGCCAAACAGTAATAGTATTTTTAAAGCAATTAGACATAATATGACTTAGGCTTGTGATTACCTCAGGAAGGAATAAAAGAGCAATGAACCATAGAGGACAAGAAGAATTTATCTAGCTACTCAGAGGCTGAATCAGCTTAGCTAGCTATTCAGGAGGCAGAGATCTGAAGACCACTGTTCAAAATGGTAGACATTATCCTTGAGCACAGAAGCTTAGGGATAGTGCCCAGGCACTATCAAGCCTCAGGAATGATGAATCCACGCATGAGCACATGCACATGCACGTGTGTGTACAGGCACGTGTAAACACACACACACACACACACACACACACACACACACACAAATGAGTATTTCAATACAGAGTTCTTTATATTTTTACCTTGCTGTCCTTTCCCTGTATTAGTTCACCAATTGACAAAATCAGATAAGCACCTATTTACATACAACTCATCGAGTTTCTTTAAAGTCTACTCTCTTTTTGGAAGCCTGATTTTATTTGAACCAAAAGTAAATTATGCAGGAGGTCAATTCATCTCCCTCCACTCTGTAGTGATAGGAGATTGTTTAGGTTCTTCCTAGCAATATGATTTTGTGAAATCCTGCATCAAGCAGCATATTTCTTTCACAACAAGGGAAGCCTCTATCAAACAATTAGTAATAGGTTTTTCTCCTCCTGGCAAGCATCTGTAGTTTTATTATCTTCATATAATTCATGATCTGTCTGTGTATGCCAAAGACGGCTGTGAAAATAAAAAGACCCTTCTCAGCGCTTAGCATTCGTACACCATTCATAGATACGAAGGTGTTTAAATATTACTTAAATTGCTTTGGACTAAATAATGCTCACCTTGACTATCTTGAGAAAGAAAAATTGGTTTCCCAGCACTTTAGGTAAGAATGTGAGTGAAAGAAAAGGAAAAGTGAGGAATAAGTCAACACATACATTCAAATGAAACAAAACAACCCAAGAAAACACAAATTAATTCAGTATTCAAGAACTGCAAGAAATGCAACGATTTTTTAAAAATCAAGTGTGATAAGATTATGAAAATCCTGACTATATGGGAGTCTACTGTTTTGAGGCTAGTGGATAAAACCCAGACTGGACACCTGTTATTCTAATTTCCAGGAAGAATAACATCAAATGGACAGCGCTCATGATCATACACAAGTAGGAAGCCAGATTCTATGTGAAAATTAATCAGGATAATTTAGGGCTGGGGGCATGTGGCACTGTGGCTCAAGTGGTAGAGCGCTAGCCTTGAGCTGAAGAGCTGAGGGACAGAGCCCAGACACAGAGTTGAAGCCCCACGACTGGAACCCCCCCCCCCAAAAAAATAAAGGTGATGGCTTTTCAAGTACTTACAAATCAACTGAGTTACCTTTGTTGAGCTAATGGATTCAATATAAGCCTCACTTAACAGCTACTTCTAAATTTCTGAAGCTTAAAATTTTCCAAATGAGGTCTTACTGTCACAAATGTCTACCTGACCCTTTACCTTTTTTCCATGTAGGAATAAACCAACCAGATATTTTACTCTGACAGCATAGATTGTCTTAATGGAACAAAACTAAAATGTTACAAGGGATCATAGAGAGATGAACAGTTCAGACAGAACTGTTCAGACTACAAGGTATTTCATCAAAATGTAATTGTTTATTATACCTACCATTTAAAAAGTAGCTAAAGTCAAGAAGATGAAATAATTGTTCATATGCATGATTACCTAGTGTCCTGGCCTACCTACCATCCAACCAGGCAGGAACACACACTACTGACTTTCTATCACCAAATATTTCCATAGCTCCGGGAGAAGTTAATATGTTTCACCTTGATATTAGGACTTAAATTGGTAATGTTTAATCATAGTATTTCCTCTTGCCTCTAGGCTGTACATTCACAAATGGTAAAGCATTAGGGCTAACTCTACCAAACACTGAGGTAGAGTTAATGAAATAATACTTTAAAACAGAGTTGCTTTTGATACCCTAACCATAACATAACAATGCAAAACATTTTCTTATATTATATATAGTTATACATTTATATTTATACATGCTGATTTTATATTTCACACAGTGAATATTACTAAATTTAATTGATAATTTCACAAATAAATTGATATTTATGCCAATAAATGCCCCGGCCTGCAGGGTTGGTCAACAAGGCCTCAAAGAGGAACTGACCTGAATGAGAGACAAACCAGAAATGAGGAAGGAGACCAAGACAGGGTTCTGATCAAGGTCTCAAACTTTATTTTTTACGGAGCAGTATATATAGCACACTGAGCAGGGTAATTAGCATCAACAGGTCAATAAGGGTTGCTAAGCACCAAAACTGCAAAGTATATCTTGCAAAAGGTCATAGGTGGGGAATCTTCAGAAGGTGCCAAACAATGTTGTCAAACAGGACATCGGTAAATTGTAAGGCTTAATGGTTCTTATGGAAAGAGGTGGCACCAAGCAATGCTGTCAAACAGGGTATGAATAGGCTCCAAGGCTTAACAGCCCTTATCGAAGGTAGTAGCTGTGTTTTCTTAGCAAACAGCACTTGGTTGAAGGTAGTAGCTGTATTTTCTAGCAAACAGCACTTGGTTCCCGGCAAATAATTAGATTGAAATATAAATAAATAGGCTTAGAATATATATTAGTATATAAAAACTATCTATGCAGTGTCTTTGGTATAAACGTGTGATACATTCTAAGTGGTCTTGGTCTTTTGAATTCACGTGGTAAAAAACATTGTTGTTTTCCTCTAATCTATAAGGGATTTTACTCTGCTGCTCTCTTTATTATTTTAACTCGCTGGTCCCAACCTGTTTTTCTCCATATTTCTGAAGCATTCCTACTGATTATACCCAAATTTTGCTGATATGCTGTCTAAAAGGTATTATTCTTCTGCATGACCCACAGGTCCTAGGATCCCAGGTCCTAGTTATCCGTATCATCAGATAGCAAGGGCAAGACTTTTCACCTAAGCCCATGCAACATGCCAACAAAAGTAATTGAAAACCCATCTCAATTTCTCATTTCCTATAATATTTCAGGGCCCCAATTCCTTAAGACACAGAAAGTAGCGGTAAGCAATTGTGAAGTGCAAGATAATATAAAATGAAAGATATCACAAAATCTGAGAAAAAGTACAGTAATTCAAAATTTCAATTTACAAATGATCAGCCCATATGAGTGAACAAGATCACAAATATCACAAGATTATTTTTAATACCCCTCCTCTAATGATTACTGAAAAATTTCAGTCCAGAGTAAGTAGGCCAAAAAATATTTCCTGGAACAATAGATCCATAATTGGTCTACCAAGGCTAGGTAAACGACTAAGAAGTCAAATATAATTCAATAAAACAATAATTGAGAAGATCATTAGTGCTTCAAAACATTGGTACTTCAGTAAAACATGGTTCTGTAGTATAAACATGTTGTCATTCTCAAACCAATGATAACCTACATTTAATCTCCTGAAAGTATATTACTTTTCAAATAAACTTTTTAAACTCATTCACCAAAATAACATTTGACAAGTAGATGATACTTAGTGACATTACAAGTTTTTCATGTGCAGGGAGCAAATTACAATAGAGTGGATTTATTTACCCAGCACTAATGCCAAACAGGTTCAACCATTCATTACAGTGTAGAAATAATACCCCCCACCATTTGTCTTGTTCAGTAGGTGCCTTCCAGAAATGTGTTAAATAGATCAGCCACCCATATTTCAAACCCAAACATTAGTTAATAAAGTAAATTTCATCATATAAGGTACATTTTAAAAAGTCACGAATAATTGCCTTATCATATGTTGTTTTATGTTTTTCCCTATCTGTCTAACATAGTAAGAAATATGATTTTAAGTCTTGAATATGGGTACTCATCAGAGATGTGACGAACATAAAATCTGTCTTTTATTTCCATCATATTCCTCTATAGTAGTAAATTGTAGTTTTCTTCTTTTTGCAAAACTTGTGTGAAATAGAAAATATTATCCCATGTAAAATATAATAATCGCAAACCATTGAACAAAGCCATTTATAAAAACTGGTAGGAATACATTCTATGCCATTTTTAATCTTTCTTGTTTATTAAAGATTAATCTTCCAAATGGATGAGAATAAAATCATGTCTAGGTGCTTCACGTCTCCAGTCTTGCAAGTTGTTATTGCAGATGAATGAATTATGGCAATATAAGCTGGCATCAGGATTGAAACTCCATGGTATGTATATAAACCTTTCAAAGTATTAACAGACAGTTTAACAGAATGAATATCCGGAAGTTGAAACCATAGAAGAATAATTGTAAAGATATAGAATGAATGAAAAATGGAACAAGGGGCAAGCCAAGCTAGAATACTCAATGTACACATGTGATAAAGGAAATACTAAATCTGAAATACATCTTGGAGAAGGAGTTGTTTATGAATGATAGGAGTGACTCTGATCCAGGAGCATTGGACAATTAGATGGACATATTTAATTGTAACACACTTGCACAAGCTTCTGAAATTCAGTTAAAAAACACAACAACAAACAAAAACACACAAAAATCACAACCAAACAGCAATATCTAGAGAGTATGAATATGACCTCTCAAAATTTTAAATAGTTAATGAAGGGCAGTCTTGGGAAAAGCAATCAAAGCTGCTCAAAAGGGCAGTTTGGGGTAGGGGAGTATTTTGAACAGATTAAAATAGATTGTCTAAGGTTATAAATCCCCTATATCTGCTGCAAATATTTTCTGCTGTGAGTTTTCTTTGTCTGAACTGGGCACTCCAGGCCTGAGACACACATGATAACTTGTGAAGATAGAATGGAATAAACAAGATCAAGAACACATTACTCCACTGGAGACAAAACAGTCCTCCATGTTTTCTCTCATCTCTCTTCACTACTCTTTTTCATATTTTTAAGTCAAGTCATTTTGAATTATATCTTTCCTTCTTTGTTCTGGCAAGTAATTGGTCAAAGTAATTCACTAAATATTATTTGACATTTTTTTCTATCATGCTGTTTACTTGTCCAAGCAAGTCCATTAAACTTCACCCTTCTATTTGGTTGACATGAAAACCCAACATGTATGTTAATGAGGACAAACTTTAATGTAAAACTTTGTCTCCAAACACTAGTCCAAGAAGCTGACATCACAAATATTTAGCTATTCGTTTTTCTTTTTTCTTTTACCTTTAAAGTCTTCCTGTGTCTGAAGTGCCCACAAAAAAGTACTCCACCAGTTTTTGGTTCAATCACTTCTAAACTCAAAGATATATTTTGCTAACAAGATGCTTAAAGGAAACTGAAGTATAATCCACTTTTATATTCTCTCTTACTACTCTCCTTAGATACCATATCAGAAATAGTGAAGTTATTCTTTGCAAAATTATTTCAGTAGATTATTTTTCTCTTGGTCTTGCATTTGCTCAACAAGGTGCATGAAGAATACCAGACTTAAATTACCTATACCTTGTATGACCGTGTCTCTTACAATGGACAATACTTCTTTGTCCTATTTCTATGTCCTCCTCTTAGCTCTTGCCTGATTTTCAATTTACCACAGCTTCTGGACTTCAAGTCTAGTGAAGCTGAAGAACTATAATGCCGACCCCACTACTACATCTTCATGGTTTCTCTTTTTAAACTCTTTTATTTGGATGTGGAATTTATTTTCATGTCTTCAGTCTGTTCTGAATTGTAGTGAGCCAAATAGGCTCTGTAAAATCACTTTAGGTACCAAAATATTAACACAATCTATATAAAAAAAGTTTTGGATCCCTCCACTGCTGAAGCCAATATGCTTAGCTAGGGCTTCTAAGAACGCCTTTTATTAACTTTTCAATTTGCTCAATTTTTTTCCTTTTTTGGGGGGGTGTTCTGGTCGTGGAGCCTGAACTCTGGGCATGGGCACTGTCATTCAGATCTTCAGCTCAAGGCTAGCATTCTAGCCACAGCACCACTTACGTTTTTTTTTTTTTTCTTTTTACTTATGTGGTGCTGAGGAATCGAACCCAGGGCCTCATGCATGCAAGGCAAGCACTCTTCCACTGAGCCACCTTCCCAGCCCTGCTCAATTCTTTTCTGATCCCAAAACTTTTTGGCTTATGTAACAAGGGAGGTCTTCACTATCTCATGTTAATAAGGATATTATATTTTGTGAGCTACTTAGAAATGTGAAATCATTGGTTTGAAGTATCCAATCTGATGTTTTTCTGTGTTTCAATGCTTCATGTGCAAAGACATTGTGGAGTGTATTGCAAAAAGAAAAGTGTAAAGCCAATACCTTCTTTCATTGTGGAGGGCACTTTCTCCCTAAATATTTTGACCCAAATTATCTTTTTCAGAGAATTACTGTTTGGTAATCAAAGGTCAATTCACAAATTTTGATGTCTTATTTTTTTAAGAACTTTGAATTTAAATTCCATTAGATCTTCTCCTAATCCGTAGGCTTTCTATTGATCTTGCTAGCTATGTCATTTGTCCTGCAGAAGCTCTGCAACTTTATGCAATCCCATTTGTCCAACTTTCTTTGATTTGTTGTGTTTCCGGGTCTCTATTCAAAAAATTTTGGCCTCAGCCAAGGAGACCTAGGGTTTCTCCTATTCCATCCTGTAATGTTTTCAGAGTGTCTGCTTTGACTCTGAGGTCTTTGATCCATTTGGAGTTGATTCTGGTGCAGGGTGATATATAAGGCTCTAGCTTTAGTTTTCTACATGTAGTTAACCAATTTTGCCAGAACCATTTACTGAAGAGGCTGTCTTTCTTCCATTCTATTGTTTTAGCTCCCTTATCGAAGATTAGATGTCTATAGGTCTGTAGGTTCATTTCTGGGTTTTCAATTCTATTCCATTGGTCCTGAGGTCTATTCTTATGCCAATACCAAGCTGTTTTGATTACTATGGCTTTATAGTAGAGTTTGAAATTTGGTAATGATATTCCTCCAGCAGTGTTCTTTCCGTTGAGGAGCCTTTTTGCTATTCGGGGTCTTTCATTGTTCCATATGAATTTTTGGATTGCCTCTTCTATTTCCTTGAAGAATGAGGTTGGAATTTTGATAGGTATTGCGTTGAATTTGTAGATAGCCTTGGGAAGTATTGCCATTTTCACAATGTTAATCTTTCCAATCCAGGAGCATGGGAGGCTTTGCCATTTTTTTAGTTCCGTGTTGATTTCCTTTTTCAAGATTTTAAAGTTTTCATCATAGAGGTCCTTCACTTCTTTAGTTAAGTTAATTCCTAGGTATTTTATTTTTTGTGGGGCTATTACAAATGGAGTTGCTTTCCTAATTTCAGCCACACTTTTCTCATTGTTGGCATACAGAAAAGCCATGGATTTTTGGGGGTTAATTTTATAACCTGCTACTTTGCCAAAGTTTTGAATCAGCTTGAGTAATTTGGAAGTGGAGTCTATGGGATTCTTTAAATACAAGATCATGTCATCTGCAAAGAGGGAGAGTTTTATTTCTTCTTTCCCTATTTGGATCCCCTTTATGTCTGCATCTTGTCTTATTGCTGTAGCTAGGCATTCTAATACTAGATTGAAGAGAAGTGGAGAGAGTGGGCATCCTTGTCTTGTTCCTGAGTTAAGAGGAAATGGCTTTAGTTTTTCACCATTGAGTATAATGCTGGCTGTAGGTTTGTCATATACAGCCTTTATTGTATTGAGGAATGTTCCATGGATTCCTAATTTTTCCAAAACCTTCATCATGAAAGGGTGTTGGATCTTGTCGAATGCTTTGTCTGCATCTATTGAGATAACCATGTGGTTCTTATTCTTGCTCCTGTTGATATGATGAATAATATTAATTGATTTGCGTATATTGAACCAGCTTTGCATCCCTGAAATGAATCCTGTTTGATCATGGTGTATGATTTTTTGGATGAATTGTTGAAGTCGATTGGCCAAAATTTTATTGAGAAGTTTTGCATCAATATTCATCAAAGAAATGGGTCTTTAGTTCTCTTTCTTTGATGAGTCCCTGCCTGGTTTTGGGATGAGGGTTATGATAGCTTCATAGAATGTGTTCGGTAGTGAGCTTTCTCTTTCAATTTCATTGAAGAGTTGGAGGAGTATTGGTGTGAGCTCTACTTTGAAGGCCTTTTAAAATTCCGCTGTAAAACCATCTGGTCCTGGACTTTTCTTAGCTGGGAGGTCTCTTATTGCTGTTTCTCTTTCAGTGCTTGATATGGGCCTGTTAAGATTATCTAAAATATACTTGGAACTCAAAAAATTAAACCCCCCAACAACAAATCCTCAAAGAAACAACTGCCCAATAAATAAGTGGGCAAACGACTTAAAGAGAAGCTTCTCTGAAGAAGAAAGAAGGATGGCCAATAGACACATGAAGAAATGTTCAACATCCCTAGCCATAAAAGAAATGCAAATCAAAACAACATTGAGATATCACCTCACTCCAGTTAGAACAGCAAAAATCTCAAGAATTCTAACAACAACAGATGCTGGAGGGGATGTGGACAGAAAGGAACCTTACTTCATTGTTGGTGGGAAAGTAAACTTGTTCAACCACTTTGGAAAGCAGTATGGAGGTTCCTCAAAAGACTTCACATAGAACTCCCCTATGACCCAGCAATCCCACTTTTGGGCATTTACCCAAATGTTTACAAACAACACCACACTAAAGGTACCAGCACAAATATGTTTATTGCAGCATTATTTACCATAGTTAAGATATGGAACCAACCCAGATGCCCCTCAGTAGATGAATGGATCAAGAAAATGTGATATAGATACACAGTGGAATTCTATGCCTCCATCAGAAAGAAAGACATTGCCCCATTTGTTAGGACATGGAAAAACTTGGAAAAATTATATTAAGTGAAGTAAGCCAGGCCCAAAGAAACATAGCGCCCATGGTTTCCCTTATTTGTAATATCTAGTATATGTATGAGTCAAGCCGAAAAGGTCAGATAATGTGATGTCAGGAATAGGAACCCTTAGATATGTATTTTAATGTTATTTCTTTCATGCATGTGTTTCTAACGCATTTATAAGATTATCTCTTTGTTGTTTTGTATGTCCCTCCCCCACAGTATAACCCCTGCTTTCACTATATTTGATGTCAGTATAACTTGTGGAGGAGATGGGGAAAAACCAGTTGTTTAAGGATACAGGTGGACCTGTTGCAACAATGAGAAGTACAAGTTGACATGTCCAAAACGAGCTTTACAATATCGGTGGGGGGGGGGGGCAAAGGGGGGAAGGAGAAGGATTGGGATTGGGGGGGAGGTGGGAGGCTGGGAAGGTATGTGAAGGGTAAACCCAAGGAGGTTGGTAAGAAATGTACGCATTATCCTGCCCATGTAATTGTAACCCCTCTGTACAGTATGTTCACAAATAAAATTAAATTAAATTAAAAAAAAACAGAAAAAAAAACCAAAATACACTGAAGAAAACTATATTAAAAAAAATAAAAATAAATTCCATTAGAACCTTGTTTCACACAGTGAGAGTATATTTCCTGGGTAAGGACAATTCTCAAGGGAACCTACAGTATTTATAGCAAGGCTTTTGAGATTTGTTTGTTTACAGTGAAAAGGACCCATCTTCACCCACATTGCTCCCTCTCAGCTAAGTCTCCATGGATTTCTTTGCATGAAAGCCTATTTTCCCAGGCAATTTTAAATTTTATTAATAGGCTAAGTTATTAAAAGTTTTGAACAATTAAACTTTACCTGTCATATTTTTTTTTCTTTTGAAAATACTGTACAGAGGGGTTACAATTACATGGGCAAGATAATGAGTACATTTCTTATCAAGCATTGTAGCCTCCTCCTTTGTTTCCCCTTCTCATCCTCCCCTTGCCCCCTCACCAAATCCTCCCCGCTCCCCTTTCCCCCCCCTCCCTGCACCAAAGTGGTAAATTTCGTTTCCTACATAACGACTTGTACATCTCGTTGTTGCAATTGGTCCACCTGTATCCCTACTTAAATGATTTGTTTTTCCCCTTCCCCTCCACAAATTATACTGAGATCAATACAGTGAAAGCAGGGGTTATACTGTGGGGGAGGGACATACAAAGCAACGAAGAAATAATCTTAAAAATGTGTTAGAAACCATCACATGAAAGAATAAAAACATTTGAATACATATCTTAGGGTTCATTTCCCTAACATTACGTTATTTGACCTTTTCTGCTTCACTCAGACATATACTAGATATTGCAAATAAGGGAAACCATGGGACCTAGGTTTCTTTGGGCCTGGCTTACTTTACTTAATATAATTTTTTTTCTTTTTTTAAGTTAATTTTATTTTATTTGTGAACATACTGTACAGAGGGGTTACAATTACATGGGCAGGATAATGCGTACATTTCTTACCAAGCATTGCAGCCTCCTCCTTTGGTTTACCCTTCACATCCCTTCCCAGCCTCCCCCCTCTCCCCCAATCCCAATCCTTCTCCTTCCTCCCTCTTCCCCCCCCTCCCCCCCCCCCCCCCCCGCATCGATGTTGTAAAGCTCGTTTTGGACATGTCAACTTGTACTTCTCATTGTTGCAACAGGTCCATCTGTATCCTTAAACAACTGGTTTTTCCCCATCTCCTCCACAAGTTATACTGACATCAAATATAGTGAAAGCAGCGGTTATACTGTGGGGGAGGGACATACAAAGCAACAAAGAGATAATCTTATAAATGCGTTAGAAACACATGCATGAAAGAAAAAAACATTAACATATATATCTAAGGGTTCATTTTCCTGACATCACATTATCTGACCTTTTCCGCTTGACTCATACATATACTAGATATTGCAAATAAGGGAAACCATGGGACCTATGTTTCTTTGGGCCTGGCTTACTTCACTTAATATAATTTTTCGAAGTTTTTCCATTTCCTAACAAATGGGGCAATATCATTCTTTCTGATGGAGGCATAGAATTCCACTGTGTATCTATACCACATTTTCTTGATCCATTCATCTACTGAGGGGCATCTGGGTTGGTTCCATATCTTAGTATAGTAAATAGTTCTGCAATAAACATAGTCGTGCTGGTAGCTTTAGTGTGGTGTTGTTTGTAAACACTTGGGTAAATGCCCAAAAGTGAGATTGCTGGGTCATAAGGGAGCTCTATGTGGAGTCTTTTCAGGAAATTCCATACTACTTTCCAAAGTGGTTGAACAAGTTTACAACCTGTCATAATTATTAAAGTCTTTTGAAATTCCTTTATCAGAATCGCAAATTTATCAATCCTAATTCCACCTTTACCATCAAAAACAGTTAACATGTTGTTTTGATGATATTGTGTCCATGAAACTATTATTTTCCAGTGACTTTGTTATGCGTATATATGACCATATAAGCTGATGCTGAGCAATATGGACTCCAAGATATGGAAACAGAGATTTTTATTTGTGATTGTTGTTTTTTAATGTACTATGTGATTTCTATTTTCTTTGGGCTTTTCCCCTATGGTTTATTCCCTGCTGTATTTGATTGTATACACATTTAGGTAAACAATTTGTATACACCTTTAGGCAAACCAATGCAATAGCAATTCTCACAAGACAATACGTTGGAAATGTACATTACAACTTTTGAGGTTATTAGAGTGAAGAAAATCTGTGAGAAAAATGAGGGAGGGGGTAACAAGTTTGAAAAGTTATTTATTCATCAATTTACAATTACTGTGACCCCACTGTACATCACTTTGACAATAAAATTAAACTAAAAAAATGAGTTGCATAAAATATACCTTATCTCTACTCTGAAAAAAATACTAAACCTCTGCGAATGTGGTGCCCTCCTTGTTCTGGAATGAACACCACAATAAACTGGGTTGCATGAATTTTTCTCATACTGGTATTCTTGAGATCAGAACACTTGCAAATATTATTTATATTTATACTTTTTTAATTATCATAGATATGCAGGATGCTAAGATTGAAAGATTATAGTTCAAAACTCACCCAGGCAGGAAGGTTCGTTAGAGTCTTATCTCCAATAAACTTCTCAGAAAAAGCCAGACACAACTGGCACTGAAGTTGAAGTGATAGGGCATGAGCCTTGAGCCAAAACAGGCTCAGAGACAGTTTACAGGCTTAGTGTTCAAGCCCTAAGACAAACCAATAAAACAAAACAAAAATAAAAACAAACCCCAATCCTAACATTTTTCTCATTGCGTACAGCAGCATATAATTAAGGAAATTGCTTCCTGTGTTACATATAGGTAGAAGAAAGACGATCTCACAGAATCATTCTCTTCATTCCATGTTATACCAAAGTCTCAAAAAATTGCTTTTTCTAAATTTATAAATTTAGAACTCTGTCTACATTACTCACATTATCATTTTATACACGAACTATTGGAATTATCTATTAACTAATTTCTAATTATAACTCTCTTGAAAGAATATTCTTGGCAAATAGAATGCCAGAAACATTTGTTTATTTATCAATTAAACCATCTACATGAAAAGAATTTTGTACTCTCCTATAGAATATGAAATTACAAAAAAACCCAAAATATTTATTTTAAATCTAAATTCTAATTTAGCAAGATCTTCGAAGTCTTACAGATGAAATTTGCTATTTCTCCAGGCTTAACCTTTTGTAATCCTTCATCATTTCTTTGGAATCCAACTGAATGGTGATTACTTACTTTTTCAAATTTTGGATGGGAATCATGAGCCATTTTGCATCTAGGAATGTTGGGTAATGAAGAGAGCATTTAAAACTCAACTGGGGACAATATATGAGTTGCATTGCAATAGGAAACTTGACTTCTCAAAACATAATAACAAAATTAGCCCAATCTTCCAATTGTGTATTCCTTTCTTGAACGGTTTGTTTTAGTAAGACAAAATTATACTACCTGGTCTAGGGAAGCTATCGCTATGTAATTGCACTCTCTAATCTCTTGTCTTAGTCTGAGTGCTAGAATTCTATCCTTGTATCACATTTCCCTGTCATAGTTTCTTGGTTTATTTAATCTAGATAAAGACTTGCAATTCTGAACTACTCCAGTGATATTATTCACTAGAATGACTGTTCAGACTGTTTATCTTCTATTTTCAAAGATGTTCTAACATTTCACACAAGATATGAACATTGTCAGATGCACCTGCAGGGGTCTCTGATTCATTCCTCCATGGATCCAATCCCTTTAATAATGATTACTTGATTCTCTTACTATCTCTGGTACCTACCTATGTAATAGTCTCAAACTTTTTTGAAGGTAATTCACTTGAGGACTTTCTAATTTTAAAAATTATTACTTGATTCTAGTGTTACTCAGGACATATTTTCTATTGTTTTCTAACTTTTCTACATATTCTGAGAGTTGTTTCATTTGTGTATTCGTGTGTGCACATGTAAGTGCCTCTGTGTGTATGTGTATCTTTGTATGTATGTATGCAAAAGCCCCAAGCTCTTATCCATCAGTCTTGCTCATGACTGGTATTCCATCACCTGAACCATTCTTCCAATCCAGCTTTTGGCTGGTTAATTATAGGTAGTGTCACAAAGTGTTCTGCCAAGGCTGGATACAGACTGAATTTCACAGACTCCTTTACATTCTTAGGTTTTATTTCTCCAGGAGTATCAACTTTTAAACTACAAACATTTTTGTGAGTATAAAGTCTAAGCTGTTTAGCAGATTTTTCACACAAGTATTCATATAAAGATAGATGAACATACACATTGCATATACTGAGTGTACACTGTTAGAAATGTGATCTTAAACCGGGAGGCGGTGGGATCTGAGGATTGGGTTTCAAAGCCAGCCCAGGTAGGAAAGTCCCGGAGACTCTTTTCTCCAGTTAACTACAAGAAAAAGGGAAGTGGTACTGTGGCTCAAGTGGTAGAATGTTAGCCTTGAGCTGAATAGCAGAGGGAAAGTGCCCAGGCCCAGAGTTCAAGACCACAACCACCAATAAAAAAATATATATGTAAAGAAAAAGAAATGTAATCTCAGCCAACCGTTCTTTGCTAGTATAATCCCTGTTCTCTCAGGATGCACTTTTTCCCAAGTTAAGTGCATGCTCTTATATCTGACTTACATTGGAAAAAGAATTATTCTTCCATTCTACTTTTAACAAATTTGCATGATTAGAAAGTGTGATTTAGAAAAGGAGTGGCCACATACTTCGTGTTCCACTTAGGAATAATGCTGTCTGTATATCACTCCCATAAATCTACATACTGGAAATGGCTTTATTGTTTCATTGTTGTCTTATTTGTAGAGTCTTCTATAGTATATTGAACCCTTAGACTTAAAAGCAGAACTTCTCTTTCTCCTATTATTGATATTGTTTCTCTTACTGTTAACTCATGTACACATGGGAAATAATGCGCAGCACATATACTCACAAAAAAAAGGACCTGAGAACCTTCTTCCCATTAAAAATTCGCCTTAATTTACAGAGACCTTACAAAGTTTGAACTCAAGGTACTCATTGATAATATATTCATAAGCAACATAAATTTCGTATTTTCTCTTTACTAAGTTGTCTCTGAAACACATGCTACCTCAGGTCCAAAGGTGTCCTTGTGTTATTTCAGTGAACCCAGAACACTTTCATCATAACTCAGGTAGCACCATCGATTGTAAGTAGAAATTAATGCTGTTGGATGTGGAAACTCCCAGGAGAGGAAATGAACATAGAGGAATGACAAAGTTCATGTTAACTTGTGCTTTCCCTTTTACTGAACAAGAATGAATCCCAAGGCTTGAAGGAAACTCTGTCCCTGACATTTTCGAGTGTGTTCAATACTCATATAAAACTTTTCTGTAAACTTCTAGTTGAGAGTATTACAAAAAGAAATAATGTGCTATTTGAAGGCCAGCATAGAACAAAAGGAAAATAACGTTGTTTTAAAAGTGTTCTACAGCAAAGAAACAAAGACATGGAGGTTTTAAAGTCTCTTATGGATGGATATTTCATTTCTGAGATGATTCTCTTGTTGCAGGAGACAGTTATCAATTCCTTTAGTCTGGCCCTGAGTTCTCCAGAGCAATAAGGATTCCAAAAAAGCAGGATCCAGTGAGTATGATCAGCAAAAGGAGCCTCTTCTCAGACCAGTACTCCTTTAAGGATGGTCCCAAAGAAATATGTGGGGTTATTTTTGTTTCCTTGTTTGTTTGTTTAGTTTGTGTTGGTTCTGGGACTTGAATCCAGAGGCTATAACCTATCCCTGAACAATTGTCTTTCCTGCCCACCTGCCTCCAAAGCTAGTACTCTACTGCTTGAGCCAAACTGCACCTACGGCTTTTTGGTGTTTAATTACAGATAAGAGTTTGACAGACTCCCCTGGCTGGGTTTGCGTTGAACTAAGATAGTAAGAAAGCTAAGTGACATCAACTGTATAGACTTATCTTTTGAAACAAGAAATATTAGTTGAGGGCTGGGAAAGTGACTCAGTGGTAGAGTGCTTGCCTTGCATGAATGAGGCCCTGGGTTTGATTCCTCAGCCCCACATAAGCAAAAAGAAAAAAAAGCCAGAAGTGGCGCTGTGGCTCAAGTGGTAGAGTGCTAGCCTTGAGCTGAAGAGCTGAGGGACAGTGCCCAGGCACAGAGTTCAGGCCCCACATCCAGATCCACCCCCCAAAAAAAAAAGAACAAAAAATTATTATTTGCAAGTTATTGTCAAACTAATATTTGACAATTTTTAAAAGAAGAGAATATGTCCAGCAAAGAAGCCATAACTTAAATTTTAACTCAGCAAAAGTAGGTGCACTGAATCATTTTGGAATTATTTCTTCTGCTTGGGAAGATTATTGACCTTGTCGTTCTTTTGGGGGAAACTTAAAGTCATATTTCACTTTTTTTTGTTGGTCTTGGGGCTTAAACTCTGATTCTAGGCACTGTCCTTAAGCAGTTTAGTTCAAGTTGAACGCTCTACCACTTTAGCTACAGCACCACTTCCGGGTTTTTGGTGGTTAATTGAAGATAAGAGTCTCATGGATTTTCCTGACCAGGCTGGCTTTGAACCACAATCCTCTGGTCTCAACCTCCTGAACAGCTAGGATTACAGTTGTGAACCACCAGCACCCATCTCACATTTGCATTTATGTGCAAATATGCAGACAAAGTATGGAAACTTGAACCAAATGATGACATTGCAGCTTTTCAGAAAATTTGAGTTAGCAATAATTATGTCCTCCTTTTCCAAGTTGTTACATTAATAACTAATGAGCTATAGGACCCATACATTAGTATCTTTTGCCATCTGTATATGTGTAGTATCAGGAAATGTTCATAGACAAATAGAGAAAGACTGAGATTTTTAGAAAGCAAAGGAGATCAGGTATGAAAGAACAGCATAGAAGGAGATACATTTATCACACAGAGCTTAAGAACAATCCTAAGAGATTTAGAAAGCTATAGGCAATGAGGAACAATCCTAGTTGATAAACTAGTTCTTCAATAATCAAAAATGGTTACCTACAACAGCTTCTGGTATACCTTAGCTACCATTTTATTCCTTCCATCTGGAGTTATTCCTTCTCTTCTGTCACAACTGTTAATTAGCCGCTGCCTTTTTGGTGTCATGACTGACCAAAAAGATTTCTAAATCACACTTTGACTACGCTTCTCTTTGTCATTAGCAATGACTACACAAAAGCCTGGAATCATTGAATTTCCAGAATTAATCTTCACCTGACATCTAAGCACATTCCTGGCATTAATTCCTGTGACCTAATAAACAAAACTTTTTATTTCAACACAGTATCCTAATATGAGTAAAGTACATGAATTAGAGACTATTTTCAGGTGTCAGTATGGAAGGAGCAATTATATATTCCAAGTATGGGTTCTTTATTTTGCATTTACTAAATGTTTTTTGTTTTGTTTAGGTTTGTTTTTGCCAGACCAGGGGATTAAACTCAGGAATAGGGAATTATTCCCGAGCTTCTTTTTTTCCTCAAGGTAAGTACTCTACCACTTGAGGCACAGCACCACTTCCAGTGTTTTTCTGTTTATGCGGTACTGAGAAATTGAACCCAGGGTTTCATGAATGCTAGGCAATCACCGTACCATGAAACCACATTCTCAGTGCCCTAAATGACTGTTTTTTAAATATGGCATTACATTTTCATTCCATAACTATGTGTCATAATTTTGGCCAGGTGCTACAAAATGATGTTGAAAACTATACTAAGTCCAGTAAGGGTGGATGGACAATGAATAACCATCACGGTCTAGCCAGGACACAGAGAGGCTTACCTCATGGAACTGTTTCAACAGGCTGAGCAAGACAGCTCCTGACCCAAAGCCCACCCCCTGAATGAGAGGGCCAACTTGGGTTCCAGCCATATGGGGACACTGGGCCACCTCCTCCAGCGCCATCCAACCAGTTCCTGTGTGTGAGGGAGAGAAAGCAAGTCAGAATTACACTTAAGTCAGTGCTGGTGGCTCAGAACTCTAATCCTAACTAGACAGGAGCCTGAGATTTGAGAATCATGGTTCATAGCCATCCCGGGCAGGAACGACTATGAGACTCTTATCTCCAAATAACCATGAGAAAACCGGAAGTGATGCTGTGGGCTCAAGTGGTAGAGTGCTAGCATTGAGCTGGGGAGCTGGGGAACAGCTCCTAGGCCTAGAGTTCAAGCACCACGACTGACAAGAAGTGGACTTTCGACCACAAGAAGTGGACTGAATAGCACACATTGTCCTAGAGACATGGCAGAGAAGTCAGGCTGAGCATCCTCTGAACTTGAGGTCATAAGTAGGTCACCTGGCTTCTCTATGCCTTGATTTCCCCAGCTGCAAAACTTAACACAGTGAAGGATCTCCTTCCTCATGAGGATAGGATAAGGATGAAAGAAAGCCATGTTTTGTATCATAATCCCAGAGGTGTTGCATGAATAATAACAGGTCCCACCTGAGCCCTTTCCTGGTATCTTCCTGTCATATGCTCCCAGGATTGTCAAGAAGCTTGTATGAAGGCCACTCCCTCTATGCCTAGCCATGCTCGGGATCCCTCTGTATAAATCCCTTGTTTCTTCACAACTGTTCTGTGAGGAGACTGAGGTCCTATGGTTGAAGCCCTACACAGAGCTTCACCTGTGGTCAAAAATTGGCTGCTGTGGAATAAGGGTTTGGGTTAATCCATCTAAACCCATGACTGAGCATGGTGCTACATGCCTGCCATCCCAACTACAGAGGACCAGGCCTGGTGGAGCATACCTGTCACAGATAGGAAGACCATGATTCAGCCCACCCTGAGCATATATTAAGTCTCTGTATCAGAAATTCCCAAGACAGAAAGGTGGCTCCTCAGAGCTGGCGAGAGGAAACAAGCAGGGGATCATGGTTCCCCTAGATGGGTGTCTGAACCAGGGAGGGATGGTGTTGGGGGGGCCATACCCCTGTGCTGCTGAGAGAAGCTGTTGGTGGCTGCTCCGGGTGGGGTGAGCAGCAATGGCAGCAGCATTGCAGACACATGTGCCCAGAGCAGAGGACCTGGGGCAGGAACCAGGTGGGAGCCTTAGGCTAGCTGGCAGCAAGCCATTGCCTGAGGTATGAAACCCAGCACTGCGGGGAAGCAGAGGAGGGGGCCAGGGCCACGCTGGGAGTATCAATATCCTACTATACTCAAATTCTCTTGTGCACCACTCAGCCACCTCTGCCTTCCTCAACTGCTGGTAGTGGTGTCAACCAACAGAATGAATCCCTGTGCTACCTGGCAGCATAGAATGTGGCCACCACTCTTGTATCCCATTGTTCAGAAAGAATCATGAAAGAATGGGAGTGTAGCCTGAATTCTGTGATGCAGGCAGCATGGGTGGAATAAAGATGACAGCGGCTCTCACAGCGCTTTTCCCAGAGAACTCTGTCCAATTCAGTTGGGTACAAGAGGGTGACCTCCTTTAGCCAGATAACTGCACGGATTGTTGTGTATATCTGTTTGTTTCCAGTCCCAGATATTGAACTCAGGACCTGGGCAGTCTGTGAGCTCCTTTTGCTCAAAGCTGGCCCTCCACACTGGAGCCACAGGGCTTCTGGCTTTGTTGGCAATGAAGTTGGACAGGGGTCTCAAGGGCTTTCCTGCCTAGGGTGACCATGATTCTCCTGCCACAGCCTGGTAAGTATCTAGGAGGACTGCTGAGCGCCACTGGTGCCTGCCTCCTCATTGGTCTTGCTGATGTTCTTGTACAGAACGGTGAGTTCCCTATCCACGGGTTGAAGTCGTGGAAGCTGGAGCCCACAATTCAAATCCTGGTCCTGCCACCTCCAAATGGCAGGAGATACTAATAGACTTGTTCCTATCCATGTGATTACCAGTGGAATGTGATATATGTCATGATTGCATGAGCAGATCTTGAATGATTCTAGCATAAAATTATTCACAATTATATTATAGGACACTGATCAATTTTAGTTAATACTTTATTAAGCATTTAAACGATCATATACATACAATGGAGGCATAATGAAATACCTAACAATTGGGCTGTACATACTATAAAGGTTCCATTTTTTCTGCCAGGACTGGGATTTGAACTCATGATCTGGGTAACTCTGTTGCACTGTGTGGGAAAGGGAAGCTGGCTTCCTCGAAGTCAAGAAATTCAATCTGCTCCTTAGGCCTGAAATAGATCCCGACCACTAGAAAACATCCTATCCATGTACAACTTAAAATATATGATTTATATTTATATACATATGTTGACTCCATAGGAGTTAAGTATAGTTATTTTATTTTTTGTTTTATTCATGTATTGACCGTTTATGTCATTGACTATTATGGCACATAGAACATTGATTACATTGATTAAATAGGATATAGGTCCACATATGTATTCTACTTCATACCTGAAACCGAGGACATTCACAGAAAAGGAAAACATGTGTCGTCATCAGCTTCTTACTCCACGATTCATTCTTTGGGAGTGCTGGCATCTGAACTTATGGCCTACAAGGCCAAATTCATGAATGCGTGAGTGTCATCATGACATCCTGGGGCAAATTGGGCTGACAGGCTGTTTCCAGGATCTGAGATAGAGCCCCAGGTGTTAACAAAATAAGAACAGATTGACATGCAGATGGCATTATGCTAATAAATATATATCTTTATAGAGTGCCAGAGTCTTCTATACATTTTTCAGTTATACAGATTACATTCCTACCAATTCCTGGGTATTTATTATGGATCCACATAATTAATGTTGTTGTTTTCATCCTTAAAATATTAATGAACTCAATTAGTGTCCTGAACTTGTTGCATTCCTGTAAGTAATTACATTCTTTTAATGCTTCATAAATATAAAATAAAATTAATCAACCTCCCGAAATGATGCTATCTAATTTTATAGGAGCATAATACATGATCAACTCATTCAACCATGACATTGACACCATTCCATTTTTATTCCTATGGATGGGAACCTGTATCTTAATATCTCCTGCCATTGATTGGTGTCAGAATGGGGATTCGAAATCAGGGCCTATGCTGCCACGTAGCCCTATGGCTTCCCCGATAGTCTGGCCGCCTTCAGCAATGCAGGGTGAAGTACCCTTTGCCACAGTGTCATTCAGACCCAGGAGGGACACCATGCATGTTTTCCAGGAGAAAACATAAAATGGCCACATTTTTTCTGTGCATTTTTTTCCAGGCAAGGCCTGGAGCAGCTATGGGGTCAGTGGGTGCACTGCAGCTTAGGGTGATCAGAGCTGAGGCAGAGTTACCACGAACTGAGTTCAAGCCCTGTGCTGAGAAAAAAAATAAAAAATAAAATATCAAAAAAATTAACTACTTGGCTTGCAATTCCCGCAATTCATTCTTCCAGGCTTTGAATTTGAACTCAGGATCTGGGTAAATCTGCAGCAATGTGGATGAAGGGGAAGATAACCGTACTTGAAGATAAGAAAGTCAGGCCTGTACACTAGGCCTGAATTCAAGCCCCAATCCTGGAAAACATAATATTTATATTCATTGTAAAGACAGGATTTATACTTACCTATAGATGTTCAGTCCATTCATGTTTGATGTGGTTGTTCCTTGTATTTTTTGTTTTATTCATTTATTTAACATCAATTATACTATGATGAAACCCATTCTGTTTATTACATTGATGACATCCTTTCACAGAGCATCTAGATTTGTAGAAATGTTCTCCATCATGTCTGACACCCAGGATTCTCAGAGAAAAGGTAAACAAATTTGACACTCGGCTTCTTACTCCATGATAAACTTGTTGGTAGTGCTGGAATCTGAACTCAGGGCCTAGCAGGACCAATTGGAGAATAAGTCAATGTGTGAGCAACTAAGGAGCTCCGACATTCCTAGGATCTGACAATGATCCCCAGGGTGTTCCACTATAGTCATAAATTGATTACTTAAACATAGGATCTATATTGACATACATGTGTGGCCACCATCTTCTGTTCGGTGCACTTCTTCTTATTTTGTCCCAAATTCTTGGAGGTATTGTGTATTTTACTAAGTATGGTGACAGGTATAACTGTTCTAACATGGATGACAACCTGTTCCCATGGTTATAAGGTTGCCTATACATTCTCCATTCTAGTTGATACACAGGACATTCACGTCAAGGAAAGTGTGTGCAACAACTGGCTTTTGACATCAGCATGAATGTTTTGTCAGTTCTGGGATTTGAACTCAGGTCTGGGCAGCTCTGTTGCACTGGGGAAGAGGGGGAAGCTCACCATCCTTGAGGGATAGAATTTCAGGCCTGGTCCAAGGCCTGATTTGAAGCCCCAGCACAGCAAGCCCACCTTTTTTAAACATAAGATCTCTCTTTACCTACAGGTGTGGTATGCATCTTGCATTCAGTGTAGTTATTCTTTTTTTTGTGTGTCTTATTCAAGGATGTATTGTATATTTTGTTGAGTATGGTGACAGATATAACTATGCTGACATGGATGACAACCTATTGTCATGGCTATAGAGTTGGCTATAAAACATTCTCCACCCTCGATGAGATCCAGGACATTCACAGGACAAGAAAACATGTGCAACCATTGGTTCTCACATCCGAATGAATCTTTTGGCAGTGCTGGAATTTGAACTCAAGGCCTAGTAGACCCAATTGGTGAATGTGTCATGGTGAACACACCAGCCTGTGAGCCACTAAGGAGTTAGGTCATTCCAGGGACCTGAGATCAAGCCCTGGTGAGGGGCAATATAGTCATAAATTCATAATTAAAGAGAGGATCTATATTTCCAAACATGGGTGGGCATCATCTTGCATTCGGTGTAGTCACTCTCTTTATTTTGTGTCTCATTCATTGATGTAATTTTGTATTTTCTTGAGTATAAGGAGACAGATATAACTGTGGTGAACGGGATTACAACCTATTCCAATGAGTATAGAGTTGCCTATGCATTCTCCATCCTAGCTGAGACCCAGAACTTGCACAACACAGGAAAACAGGTGCAATGCCTGGCCTCTCACATCAAGGTGAATTTTTGGCAAAGCTGGGATTTGAACTCAGGGCCTAGGAGACCCAAATGCACAATGGGTCCAGGTGAACACACCAGCCTGTGAGCCACTAAGGAGCTGGGTCATTCCCAGGAACTGAGATTGAGCCCCAAGTAGGCCAAAATAGTCCTCAATGCATCATTGAAATATGATATATATTCACATCTGTGTGAACTGCATCGTGCATTGAGTGTAGTTATTCTCTTTCTTTTGTACGTTATTCATGGATGTATTGTGTATTTTCTTGAGTATATGATGACAGGTATAACTGGGTTGACATGGATAATTACTTATTCCCATGGCCACAAGGTGACCCTTGCATTCTCCATCCTATCTGAGACCCACGACTTGCACAGTAAAGGAAAACAAGTGCAATGATTGGCTTGTGACATCAAGATGAATCTTTTGGCAGGGCTGGGATCTGAATTCAGGGCCTAGCAGTTCCAATTGGAAATTTGGTCCACATGAGCACACCAGCCTGTGAGCCACGAAGGAGCTAGGTTATTCCCAGGATCTGAGATTGAAACCCCCCGCTGCAGGGGAGGAAGAGTGAGGAGCACAATAGTCATCCATTCATAAGCTGAAGTACTATGCAAATAAGTACATATTTGTATAGGTAGGAGAGATGATGTCCTGTGATGGAATCCAATCTACCATGGGACTACCGATTCTTAGATCTTTCCTGATGCCTCCATTGCATGACTGTGATGGTTATTGTCAGCTTCATCAACTCTTCTTTACAATTAATCAATACCCCATGAGTCTTGTCTATCCTTTTCTACTCGCATCATGCATGAACTGCTCATTCAAGGATGAGATTGATAGCATACCATGACTCTTCCGAGGTCCACAACTGAGTAGCTCATGATCTCCCACCATTCCCTCCTCATATCGGGGGCTAAATTCAAGATTCAGGCCTGCAAAAGATAGACCTTATATACATTTTAAAAGTAGGATTTATACTTCCATACAGATATTCAGTCCATATTGTGTTTGGTGTGGTTATTTATTTTATTTCTTGTTTCATTCACTTATTTAGAATTTATTTTATTGACTCTGATGCCACCTATACCATTTAGTAAATTGTTTACATCCTATCATATAGCATCTAGATATTGGATGTGTTCTCCATCATGTCTGGCAATGCTAGGATCTGAACTCAGGCCTAGCAGGCCCAATTCATGAATGGGTGAGTTTGAGCATGGCAGCCTCTAGCCAATGAAGCTGTGAAGGGGTTCCCACATGCTGAGATTGACCCCGATGTTTGGACAAAACAGCGATACATGGATTGGCAGACGGTGGTATACAAATAAATATATATTAGTAAAGAGTGCCAGAGCCGTCTATCTATGATTGAATGAGACCTACTACGTTTCTATCAACACTTAGATATTTATTATACTGCCAGTGAAGGAAAATTATTCGTTTCATGCTTAATAAACTATTAATTAAGATGAATCAGCATTCTAGGATTATTGCATCCAATTTTAGACTAGACCAAGGCATGAAGTAATCTTTCAACCAGTATTCTTATGCATAGGAATGAGTTCCTTTTGATCTTCTGCCATTGGTGTCAGGACTGAGATTTGAAGCTAGGGTCTATGTTGACAGGTTGTCTTATGGCTTCCCTGAGAGCCCATCAGCCAATAGCAATGGCAGGTCAGGTCCACTTTACAGCAGTGTCATTCAGACCCAGGATGGTCACTGTGTAAAGAAAAATAAATAAAAGAAACCCAGCCCTCTGAAGCTCGCCTCTTTTTGTGTTTTCTAGAGTTTTCTTTTCTTCCTGACAGCCCACTGGGCCTAGGATCTCAGGATCGGCTATGGGTCCGGAGACTGCATCCCAGCCTAGGGAGGTCCAAGCGGAGGCAGTTTCCACGACCTGATTTCAATCCCCATGGTTGGCCAATAAGTAAGTAATAAATAAATTAATTAATTAACAAAATTAAAAAAAATGAAGCTCCCTGGTTTGGAATTTCTGCCAGTTTTATTTCCTAGAAAGGGATTTGAACACGGCTTCTTGGTAAATCTGTAGCAATGTGAGGGAAGAGTTACCACTACTTGAGTTCAAACCCCATGCCAAACAAAAATGAAAAATTAAATCACTGACCTCGGCAGGGAGAGCTAGTTGTCAAGATGGGAGGGAAGGGATGGTAAGGGGAATACAAAGGAGGAGGCAACAGTGCTCAATAGGAAATGTACTCATTACCTTGCTCATGTAACTGTGATCCCTATGTGCAACATTTTTACAATAAAAAACATACAAAAAAGAAACATATTAGTTTCAGAGAGGCACTTTGGGGGTAAAGGAAGGAAATCTGAATAGCTGTACAAAATTCTACGCTGCCTATTTTTAATGTTCAGTATGGAACTGAATAAACATAAATGCTTCCATTAAAAAAAATTAAGTCACTGTCTTGGAACTGGGGCCAGTATTTCTGCCATTGCTAGGATTTGAGCTCACCATCCAGGTAACTCTTTTGCAACAAGGGTGAAGGCGAAGCTCACTGTCCTTGAGGAAAAGAAATTCAGGCTAGAGTTCCCAGGGCCTGAATGAAGGCCCTGCAATGGAAAAAAATATTTCTATACATGTGTAATGAATGTATGATATATACTTACATGTGTATGTTAATTTAATATTATTATTTTTATTATTGATTTTTATTTAGTTTTATTTGATTCATTTCTTTATTGATTATTGTGTTAAGTATTATTATACACATAATATTTATTCCATTTTGCACATCTATTATAAAATTATACACAATAATTTAGGACATTGACTCATTTTTCATTAATATTTTATTAAGTGTTGAAACATAAAAATAATTAAATGGAGCCATTTGTCACAGTCTTAACATGTTTAGAGTCTCTCCCAAGTATGAGCTTTTTCTTTCTTTTTTCTTTCTTTTCTTTTTATTGTGAAAATACTGTAGAGAAGGGTTACAATTACATGGGCAACATAATGAGTATATTTCTTATCAAGCATTGTAGCTTCCTCCTTTGTTTCCCTTTCCCATCCCTTCCCATTCTCCCTGAGGTTTTTTTTTTTTTTTTTTTTTTTATCTTTGGACATCTTCCTATAGAGATTTTTTTAGATGATTTATATTCAGAAGCCTTTTCCTGAGGATAGGCAAATTGAGGGATAAAATTTTAAGGGTGGGGCTAGAAATGTGGCTTAGTGGTAAAGAGCTCGCTTCCTCAGCATGCATGTATGCCAGGGTTTGAATCCTCAGAGATGCATACTCAGGAAAAGCCAGAAGCTGTGGAGTGGTTCAAGTGGCTAACCTTGAAAAAGAAGCACAGAGATAGTACCAAGGCCCTAAGATCAAGCCCCAGGACTGACAAAAACAATAGGCTAGATGCCAGTGCTCACAGTTGGAATGCTAACTTCTCAGGAGTCTGAGAGTTGAAGACTACAGTTCAAAGACAGCCTAGGCAAGGAAAGCCTGTTAGACTGTTATCTCCAGTGAACCACCAAAAGACCCCACCTGGCACTGTTGCTCTAGTGGTAGAGTGTTCGCCTTGGGTTGAAGGGCTCAGGGACAGTGCCCAGGCTTGAGTTCAAGACACACACTAGAACAAAAGTGAGGGTTAATCAAAGTACTTTCCTATTTGCTAATTAGGAGAACATTCTCTGGAAAATGAACACTGATGTACACCAGAATTGGAGTCACAGCTCCAGGTTCAAATGTAGCAGATTTATATTCCAAGCCTCTTAGACTCTAGCATTGTAACCTTGTGTCCTACATGGTTCTTAAAGGTCCATTGTTGAAAAGCTTAATATGCTTCCCAAATCCTATGTGATAAGCAATTGACTTGTATTGTAAATGTCATTACATTTCTGAACCTAGCAGAGCAACAGTAGCTCATGCCCAACAACCTAGATCATGAGGCTGAGGTCTCAGGATCACAGGGTGAAGCCAGACAGGGCAGAAAGGTCTATGACACTCTGACTTCCACTTCTGAAAGGTCAAATGTTCAAGAGCTTCCTGTGTTTCCCTTGGTGATGAGAAGTTACTTGTACTCTAATGTTCTTAGAGTTCTTGAGCTATAGAAGCAGGAAAGAAACATTATTGAACCATCCTGGGTTCAAATGAAGTTCTCAGGATCCAAGCCATAGCAATGTTTGGAGAAAAACTCCAGTGTAACCCTGTAATTGAAGGACAGAAAATGGTTGCAAAAGCCAGGCTAGGTGCAGAGACCTAGGCCTGCAGGATTAGGGAGCAGAATGTACACAGTCAACAGAGAAGTCAACTGCAAAAGCCAGCAATGGGGGGCCCTGAAACATTTGTTAGAGTTACACCAGGGTCAGGCTTTTCTCACCCTCTTCAAACAATGACTAATTAACCTTCCTCTCTCAGGTGAACGGAGCCTCAGGCTATCTTTAGGGTAACAATAGAGAGCCAGTTTAGTGGGGGAGAGGGGAGGAACAGAGAAGAAAAACCCTGCTCTCTGGTCTTAAGGAGTGGGGTTTTGACTCTCCATATGTCAGATTTAAAGACCATTCTTCTACCTCCATCAGTCCATTCTCCTTCCTTCATTCTGCACATCATTAATGCAAATTCCCAGTCCAAAGAGAAGCAGGGCCCTTTCTCTTCTGTCTCCAAGCACCTGAGTTAAAACCTGGCTCTGCCCTCTTGGCTCTGGGGCATTTGGCTGCCTGAGAAGTGGGAAAGAGACAGTCTTCCTGCTCTGTGGTTGTGTGAAGGCGAAGTTGGTGACCGGAACATTGCAGAAGGCATCATGATTGGAAATTGTTTCCTTCATTCCTCCTGGCATCCAAGACCAGGCTAATCTATCATGTTCTTTCTATCTATCTATTTATCTATCTATTTTCCTTTCTATTTATCTATCTTTTTTCTCTCTATCTATTTTCTATGTATCTATGTATTATGTATGTATGTATGTATGTATGTATGTATGTATGTATGTATGTATGTATGTATGTATGTATCTATCTATCTATCTATCTATCTATCTATCTATCTATCTATCTATCTATCTATCTATCTATCTATCTACCTACCTACCTACCTAGTTAATGAGCTACCTACCTAAGTAGGTTTCTGTTTGCCAGGTCTAGCCACAGCCCCAATTCTGGCTTTTTCTGTGTATGTGATACTGAGTAACCATATCCAGGGCTTCTTGTATGCTTGGCAAGCACTCTTTCAGTAATCAAAGTCCGCAGCCCCATCTTTTTCTTCATGGTAGTTTTTACATAAGTATACTACCATTTTACATCCCCAAATTTATTTTTCTGAATACTAGTTATTTCTAAAAAACCTTATCTTCTGTTCCCCTGCCTGATTTGTGTCTGTTCCTGAATGGCCTCAGAATAAAATGTAAATAAAGACTGCTGAGAGCTTAAGTGTCATCATATAAGGACACAGGCCTGGAACACTGGAAGAGAAAAGCCATGGGCCCGAAATGAAGAGAATGGTGCAGTATGTGCAACGAGCATATCTGAAAAATGAACCAGTAAATAAAAGGAGAAGCATTCCATATGGTCTCTTTGCACTCAGGGATGTACTATACACACATAAGTAGTTAGTGCACTGATACATAATCCTGGCCTTCTCTTTTTGAAAAGAGAAGCCATCTCAGTGCTTAAGCACAGGGCCCAATGCATTCTTCAGCTGTTTCGTACAAGGCTGAGGCTTTACCACCACCATAGCTCCACTTCCAGCCATCTGGTCGTTAATTGGACATAAATGCCTCCCAGGCTTTCTTGCCTGGTCTGGCCTGTGCCTCCTGTTCGGCTTTTTCTCTCAAAGCTAGAGATTTACCCTCTGGGACACTGTTCCACTTCTGGTTTTCTGGTGGTTTATTGGTAATAAGAATCTCACAGACTTTCTTGCTCGGGCTGACTTTAAATTGTGATCTCCCCAGGAGACTGCAAGCAGCTTTCTCAGGGATACACTGAGAAACCCCTCCACACAAAACCTTAGTCTAAATCTCGGGATGTACTAGAGAAAAACAGAAACATGAAGATGCTTCTAGTGTGTTCTAGATAATTAATATTGGAGATACAAAACATTCATAATTATTAGATCATTTTATAGGAAAAAGGAGCAATGTGGACAGTATGAGGATTGCTCCAGCTTTCGGTTCTCTCATCCGTAGAGAGTAAATTCACTGCATCTCAATGCTAAGTGACAGAACTGTCAAGTAATGTGGACATTAGCTGCCAAATCCTGTGATACTCATTTCTTACTTTTGACTTCAAACCTGTGACCAGAAGAGAAGATGAGGAGAGAAAATCCTTCTCAGAGAAAGCAGCTATAAAGGACATTGGAATAGCTTACTTATAAATTCAAACCACTGTAAGGACCTTGTTAAGAAGTCAGATTGTACAGATTAAAAAACGAAGAAGAAAAGAAAGGCAAGAGCCAGTGGAGAATGACTATAATCCCAGCTCCTCAGGAAGCTGAGATGTATAGAATCTGAGTTTCAATCCAGCCAGCATAGGAAAATCCATGACACTGTTATTTCTAAGAGATCACAGAAAAACCCAGAAGTGGGGCTGTGATTCATGGTTAATGCAATACCCTTGAGCAAAAGGAGCTCAGGGACAATGCCTAGGCTCATAGTTCAACCCCAGGTCCTGCCCCCTCGAAAAGAACTTGTACCTCCATATCTCTGTGTATATGGACGTATTCCTATAGTGAATCTCCAGAGTAGCTATTATGAATTGCACCAATCTAGAAAAATGTGTTTTCAATTCAATGATTTCATAACACAGAGAGTGCTTTCATGACAGTGCATGTTCTGGGGCTCACCTCATTGTTCCCAGTGTAGCCTGAGGGTTTCTCTGCATCCCAGGCCTGCTGAAAGAAGTTTCTCTCATTGTTTCTCTGCATCCCAGGCCTGCTGGAAGAAGTCTTTCTCATTATCTGGATATGCAGACAAATGGCCTCACTCCTGTTCAGCTGTTTAACAAACAATTCCATCTGCATCAGTTATTGATGAGGAGTGTGAGCAGGCTTTGAAGGCCAGGAGAAAAAGGCCTCTTTGTATCCCAAGCGATCTCTCTCCCTAGTGCCCTGTTTTGACAGGAAGCCTTCATTTGTGCCACTTCCCATGGCAGGCCAAGTCCTGTGCACTTATCCTGCCTTTGTGAGACTATTTCCGGTGTTCAGATACAGTGCTCAATATAATTCAGGAGACCTTCTGGCACACAACTAGGGCACTGAACCTAATGAAATATTTCATTGTTGGAGATGATGGGCCTATGATACCTTTTCTAGGTTTCTGGAAGCTTGGGAAATCCAAGCACATGTCAGATATCTCAAAGCTTCCTGTCATCTAGGGCTGGTGAAGCTCATCAGATACTGAAACTTTTGACCTCTCCTAGTTAGGGCCTGGGTGGCTAGGTTTGGGGGTTGAACACAGGGCCTGGGTGCTACCATGAGCTCAGTGCAGAAGCCAAAGGCATTACCATTTTGTGTCACGACTTCACTTCCGGTCTGTGTTTGTGTGTTCGTGTGTGTGTGTGTGTGTTTGTGTGTGTGTGTCTGTTTGATTGCGAATACACCCGTCCTGGAGCTGGAACTCAGCACTGTACCTAGTTTCTCTTGTACAAGGTTAGCCCTCTCCCTATTGAGCCACAGAGCCACTGCAGCCTTTTTCTAGTGTTGTGGTCCTGAGAAATAAAGTCCAGGGTTTCATAGTTCCAAAGCACTCCACCCCTAAGGCACATTGCAGCCCTTTAATTCAGGTTTGTTAGTTTGTTTCTGTCTTTTTTGTTGTTGTTGGTTGTAGGAGTTGAAGTCTGGGCCTGGGTGCTATCCCTGAGCTCTTCAGCTCAAGTCTTGTGCCCTACCACTTGAGCGAAAGCGCCACTTCATGTTTTCTGGGGGTCCATTGGGGCTAAGTGTCTCAAAGTCTTTCCTCCCCAGGCTAGCTTTGAACCATGACACTCATATCTCATCCTCCTGATAAGCTAGCATGACAGGTAAGAGCGACAACACCCAGCTTCAACTTCAGGTTTCTTAGTGGTGAATTGGAGATAATAGTCTCATGGGACCTTTTGTGTCTGGGATAGTTTGAAACCCAGGTGCTCAGATCTGAGCTTCTTAAGAAGGCGGGATGACAGTCCTCAGCTATCAACCCCTAGGTGGCACTCTCCTGCAAGGGGGTCCTTGGCTCCATGTGGTGGCGTGCTAGCCATGTGCCCAAAAGGTAAGGGTCAGTAGCTAGGCCCCAAGTTCAAGGTTCATGACTGTGAAAAAAAAGAAAGAAAAAAAACCAATTGTCTGCAGAAGACAACTCACTAGTCTTCAGTAATACATAATTTTGTCCCTGCCATGGACACATATCTGAGCATCAATATTCTTGTCTGCATAATCATCTCAGTTGTAGTGCTCTTACAAAGATCTGATGAAAGAATGCACCTGTGAAGGACACAGCACATGGCACTCTTTGCATGACTCAACACACAGCATCCTGTGAAAGACCCAGCACACAGCACCGAATGCAGGACTCAGCACACTGCACCCTGTGAAGGACTCAGTACATAGCACCAGGTGCAGGACTTAGCACAGAGCACCTTATGAAGGACTCAGCACATAGCTCTATTCCACAAGCTGTTATTAGAATGAGGGTGCTTTCATCAGTATCACCATTCTTTGAGGAACATTTCACAAACCACACAAGTTCACATCTAATGGTTTATTGCGGTGGGTTTTCTTTTGGGGGGGGTTAGGCATAAGGCTTGAACTCAAAACATGGAGATTATACTCTAATAACATTTGCTCAAGGCTAGAGCTCTACCACTTGGAGCCACATTTTAAAGAGTTCCGTAGAATTCCTTCCAGGACTGGGTTTTAAAGCCCCTTAGCAGCTAGGATGATCTGGGTAAGCCAATTGTGTCTGGTTCCATGGAGCTGGGTTGCAGCATTTACATCTGGCTAAGTCAGGTTAGGTAGCAGCTGTCAGCACCGGACTCCTAGCTTGCTCTGTGATGAGGTATTTGAATTTCTGTCTTTGTATAGTTACAGTTAGAACAATCTACCTTTTTGTGGCAGCAGTCCTATGGCTTGAGTAAGGCCTTAGACACTGTCCCTAAGCATTTGTACTCCAGGCTAGCACTCAATTGATTGAAAGACCTCAGAACTTCCTGGTATTCTGTTTATGTGGCACGGAGGAATCGATCCAAGGGCTTGGTGCTTGCTAGGTGAGCACTCAACAACTGAAACCAGGACTGAACAAGGTATACATAGAGATTGCTCTATATAAATATTATATACACAGAGAGATGTCTGTATATTATTTAATTATAGATAATATTACTAACAATTTTTAGGTATTAAATTATGTCTCCATTTAATGATATGTTTCAGTTGAACAATTAATAAATCATTAATTAATAATTACTCTATATCCTGTTATTATCATATATGTACATACATCCATACATAAAATTACATATTTTATAGAATGAGATAGATGTCTATATATAGTTAAATTATGCATCATGTGTTACTTTCAATTATTAGGTGTTTAATTATATCTCCATGTAATTTTTATTCTGTTAATGCTTAATAAAATATTAATTAAACTTAATGCACCTATAATTAGGGCATACAATTTTATCCCAGAATGATTCACTACTAATTCAATGTGTTTTTCATTCATTTTAGTGACAATTATTCCACCTATGACATTTTTTACCTTTATGACATCCTATTACATAGTATATAGATTTTTACCCGAATTATACGTCCTACCTGACACTGAGCACTTTCAAAGAAAAGGAAAACATGGGTCTCGCTCAGCTTCTTACTCCATGATTATATTTTTGGCATTGATAGAATCTTGACTCAGAGCCTAGAAGGCTCAGCTCATGAATGGGTGGCTGTCAGCACAGCAGCCTCTAGCCAATTCATCTGTCAGGCAGTTCCCAGGCCATGAGATCGAGCCCTGTATGTTGACTCAATATTGCGCTTATTGTCGTTAATCATTCAATTTTTTGTTTTATTCATTTAGTTACCATTTATTTTATTGACATGGAATATTTACCACATTTATTACATAGGATATAGATTTGCCTATGCATGAAACTTCACACTTGACACCCAGGACGTTCACAGAAAAGGAAAACATGTGTTACCCTGGGCTTCTTACTCCCTGCTTCAATTTTTGTGAGTGCTGGCATTTGAACTCACAGCCTACAAGGCCTAATTTATGAATGGATGAGTGTCAACTTGGCCAACATGGGACAGATGGAGCTGACAAGCAGTTTCCAGCACTGAGATCGAGCCCTAGGGGTTGACAAAATAAGAACAGATTGACATGCAGATGGTAGTATACAAAGCAGTATAGAGGTTCCTCAAAAGATTCCACATAAAACTCCCCTATGACCGAGCAATCCTACTTTCGGGCATTTACCCAAATGATCACAAACAAGACCATACTGAAACTACCAGCACAACTATGATTTTGCCTCATTATTTACCATAGCTAAGATATGGAATCAACTTAGATGCCCATCAGTAGATGAATGGATCAAGAAAATGTGGTATATATACACAATGGAATTCTATGCCTCCATCAGAAAGAATGACATTGCCAAATTTGTTAGGAAATGGAAACACTTGGAAAAAATTATATTAAGTGAAGTAAGCTAGACCCAAATATACATAGGTCCCATGGCTGCTTTATTGCAATAAGTAGTATATGTCTGAGTCAAGCAGAAACGGTCAGATAAGTTGATGTTAGGGGAATGAACCTCAAGATAAGTATTGAAATTTTTTTGTTTTTGTTTTTGCCTTTCATGCAATTGTTTCTAACATATTTATAAGATTATTTCTATGTTGCATTGTATGTCCCTCCCCCACGGTATAACCCCTATTTTCACTGTATTTGATGTGGGTATAATTTGTGGATGGGAAGGAATACAGGTGGACCCTTTGCCACAATGAGATGTACAATTCATTATGTTGTAAAATGAACTTTACAACTTTGGTGGGGAGGGGGGGGGAGAACCTGGTAGGGGGAGAAGAGTAGTATGGGAAGGGATGGGAAGGGAAACAAAGAGGAGGCAACAATGCTTGATACGAAATGTACTCCTTATCTTGACCATGTAATTGTAACTCCTCTGTAAGGTATTCTCACAAAAAAAAGCCCTGAAAAAAAAAACAAATAAATATAGATCTTTATAGAGTCCAAGAGGTTTCTATACATTCTTCAGTTATATAGACTACATTCTTACCAACTCTTGGGTATTTATTATGCCTCCATGTAATTAATATGACTGTTTCCATCCTTAATGAATTTTAAATTGAATCAACCACTTTCCTGAAACTATTACATCCATGGAATTAAAAGTATTCTTTTAATGTGACAGAAAATATTCATTAAAATCCATTGGCCTCCTAAAATCACTCTGTTTAATTTTATAGTAGTATCTTTCAGGAACAACTAATTCAACCTTGACATTCATAACATTCCATCAGTATTCCTATGAATAGGGATGAGACTCTTAGGATTTCCCTCCATTGGTAGGGGACAGGAACGGGCTTCTAACACAGGGCTTATGTTGCCAAGTTGGCCTATGGCTTCCCTGGTAGCCTGCCAAACTTCAGAAATGCCAGGCTACAAACAATTTTGAGCCGTCATTCAAATCCAGGATGGTTACCTTGCAAAGATAGCAAATGTAAAACCGGAGCCATCTGCAAGTTGCCGGATTTATATCTGTCTTTTCATTTTTTTTTCCTGTCAGTCTTTGGGGCCCAGGAACTCAGGTTCAGCTGTGGGTATAGTGGCTGCACCCCAGCCTAGACTGATCAAAGCTGAGGCACAGTTGCCACTACTTGAGTTCAAGCCCTGTGCTTGACAAAACAAAAATAAATAAATACATACATACATACATTAAAAATATTTAAAAAATTATGAGGATCCTTGGCTTGGAAGTCACGCCATTTTTTTTCTGCCAGGCCTGGGATTTGAACTCCGGGTCTGGGTAAATCTGCAGCATTGTAGGGGAACGGGAAGCTCACTGTGCTGGAGGACAAGAAAATCAAGCCTGTTCTCAGGGCCTGAATTCAAGTCCTAGCATTCCAAAAAAAAAATAATATTCGTATACATTTTAAATACATGATTTATATTTACATGCACTTTTACTGCATATTGTGGTTAGTGTAGTTATTCATTTTATTTTGTGTTTTATTTATTTTTACTATTTAATGAGTATGATTACACAGATAATGTTTTTTACATCCTATTACATAGGACATAGATTTGTCTATGTATTATACATCATTCCTGAAACCCAGGACTTTCACTGATGAGGAAAACAAGTGAGACAATTGGCTTTTTCCACCAGGATTAAGTTTTTGGCAGTTCTGTGATTTGAACTCCAGGCCTAGAAGGCCCACTTCATGAATGGGTTAATGTTAGCACAACAGTCTGATGCAAGTGAAGTTGGTGAGCAAATTTCAGGACCTGAGATCAATGCCTAGGAGTGGACAATACATAAACAGATAGATGTGTAGATTGCTGTGTGTGTATTTACATATGTATATTCATCTATAAATAAATGCATATATATAGAGAGACAGACATTTATGTAGATTCTAGTGTATAACTCTATATAAAGTGATGTCTGTCTATATCTTATTTTCATATATTCTATTACTACCAATTATTAGTTCTAATACTATGCCTCCATTAATTACTCATGGTGGAAGACTTAATAAGGTACTAATTAAATTAATCAATGACTTATATTTATTGCATACAATCTTATAATAGAAAGACTAGCCAATTAGTAATTAAATAGTATATGTCAAACATTCTATTAATGTTCCTATAGATAAGAACGAGTCTCCTAGGATCTTCAGCTGTGTGTAGGTGGCAGTCCCAGGATCATGGAACTCAGGGCCTAGGTGTCTCTGTTGGGCTCAGGCTTCACTGACAGCCCACAAGCCTTAGGCCATGCAAGGTGACATACAATTTTCCAGCCAAGTCATTGAGACCCAGGTTGGTCACAGTGCCAAGGAAAAAGTGGTAAAATGGTTGTGTAAAACTTCTTGGATTTTTCTTTCTCAGTTTCTTTTTTTTTTTTTTTTTTGGTTTGATGTATTTTTGCCAGTGCTGGGAGTTGAACTCGGGTCCTAGGATGCCCGGATCATTTGTGGGTGTAAATGCTGTACCCCAGCCTAGGGTAATCATGGTTTAAGACAATAAAGTGCTTCCTTCAGCAAAAGGAGCTCAGGGACAATGTCTAGGCTCACAGTTCAAGCCTCAAAAAAAAGTCATTACAAAAAGCCATTAAAAAGCCACAAAAAAGAGCCATTAACTCTATGTGTCTGTGTGTGTATGCATGTATTTCTATCGGTGAACATCCATGGCCGCTATGAAGAAAGGCACACAGCTAGGAAATTTGCTTTGAATAGAATGATTTCATAGCACAGACAGTGTTTTCAAGACAGTGCATGTTCCTGGGGTCCCCTCACTGTTCCCAGGGTATCCTGAGGGTTTCTGCGCACCCCAGGCTGCTGGAGAAAGCCGGCCTCACTGTTGGAACAGGCAGCCAAAAAGTTTAACTCCTGTACAGCTGTGTAGCAAGCAATTTATTGGGGGCGATTAGTGAGGATGAGTGTGGATGGGCTCTGAAGGCCAGGAGAAAAAGGCCTCTTTGTACCCCAAGCTAACTCTCTCCCCAGTGCTCTGTTTTGACAGGAAGCCTTCAATTGTGCCACCTCCTGTGACAAGCCAAGTTCCCTGCACTTTTCCTGTCTTTGTGAGACTATGTTCCAATGTTGAAACAAACTGCTTCAATTAATTCGAGTTCTGGCAGACAACTAGGGAGCTGAACCTAATGAAAAGATTCCTGATTGTCAATTGGGGTGCCTCCCTAAGATTCTGGAAGTTTGCTAAATCTAAGCACTTGTGCAAAATCACAATGCTTCCTGTCATCTAGGTCTGGTGAAGCTTATCAGATTTTGAAACCTTTGTCCTCTCCTAGTCAGGCCTTGGTTGGCTAGTTTTTGGGGTTGGACACAGGGCCAGGATGATGTCCATGAGCTCAGAGCAGAATCTAGGTGCTTTACCATTTTGTGTCACAACTTTACTTCTGCTCTGTGTTTGTGTGTTTGTGTTTGTGTGTGTGTGTGTGTGTGTGTGTGTGTGTGTGTATACACTAATCCTGGAGCTTGAACTCAGGACACGAGCATTGTACCTGTTTCACCTGCTAAAGTACAGCACTTGAGCCAGAGAGCCATTTCAGACTTTTTTTCTAGGGATGTGTTACTTAGGATTCAAACCCAGGGTTGCATACATGCAAAGCACTCTACCCTAAACACAAGTTCCCAGCACTCCACTTCAGAGTTCCTTCTTTCTTGTAAGTTGGAGGAGTTCAAGTCTGGGCCTCGGTGCTGTCTCTGAGCTCTTCAGCTCAAGTCTAGCACTCTACCACTTGAGCTACAGCGCCCCTTCAGGCTTTCTGGTGGTTCATTGGAGATAAGCATCTCAAGGAATCTCCTGCCCAGGCTAGATTTGCACCATGATCCTCATGTCTCAGCCTCCTGATTAGCTAGGATGACAGGCATGAGTCACGGATGCCCAGCTTCCACTTCAAGTTTCTAAGTGGTGAATATAAGATAATAGTATCATGGGACATTTTGTCAGGTTAAATGGCAGCTGTCAGCACCAGACTCCCAGCTTGCTCTGTGATGAGGTATTTGTAGTCCTATACTTGTGATGAGGTATTTGTAGTACTATACTTACATTGTTGCAGTTAGAACATTCTATCTTTTTTTCTTGGTGCCAGTCCTGGCTCTTGAGTAAGGGTCTAGACATAGTCCTTAAGTTTTTATGCTCAATGCTAGTGCTTGACTGCTTGGGTGACAGCATGACTTCTGGATTTTTTTGTGTACACAGTAGTGAGGAATCGAATGCAGGGCTTTGTACTTACTAGGTGTACATTCTATCATTAAGCCCCAGGAGTGACAATTGTATGAACAGATAAATGTATAGATTGGTAGATAGACAAATAGATGTATATGTATAAAACAAAAGAGAGATGTCTGAATATTATGAAATTGCATATACAATATTAATACCGATTATTGGCAATTAAATTATTCCTTCCATTTTTAAGTATCATGATTGAATAAATAATAAAGTATTAATTGAAAATTAGTCAATATTTTATAATTGTGTATAATTTTATAATATCGTATACTAACTACTAATTTAATTGTTAATTTTATAACATTCCATTTGTATATGGGAATAGATTTCTGAGAATCTCCATTCATTAGTGGCAGTCCTGGGATTCGACCTCCAGGCCTAAGTTGCTGGTTTTGGCTATGGCTTCCCTAATACCCCGCCAAACATCAGCAATGCAAGATAATATATGCTTTCTGGGCCTTGTCATTTAGACCCAGGATGGTCACAATACAAAGGGAAAAAAAAGGAAAACTACCTCCTTGAACTTCTCAGTTTTAGGCTTCTCCTTTACAGTTTTTTATTTCTTTTTCAACCCCGAGATTTGAACTCGGGTCCTAGGATGCCACCACCAACAGTGGCAAAGATGCCAAGACCTGAGTTCAAGCCCCGTGCTTAGCCATAATAATAATAATAATAATGATAGTAATAAGGCCCTGGTTTGGAATTTGCACCATTTTTCTAGTAGGCCTGGGATTTGCACTCAGGGTCTGGGTGAAGAGGAAAGGCTCAGCATCCTTGAAGACAAGAAATTCAGACCAGTTCCCAGAGCCTCAATTGAAGCACCAGCACTGGAAAAACTAATATTAATATATGAGATCTGTTTACATACATGGGTTAGTTCATATGACATTTATTACCCTTATTTATTTAATATTTAGTATATACACATGTAACATTTCTTTTATTACATCATATCACATAGGATATAGTTGCATATGGATTATACATCATACTGAGACCAAGGACTTTCACAGACAAGGAAAATAATGTGTCAAAATTGGCTTCTTACTCCATGAATAAATTTTTGGCCATGCTGGGATTTCATCTCACAGCCTACAATGCCCAATCCATAAATAGGGTTACAGTCTTAGCAGACCAGCCTCCTGAAAACTGAGCGGCCAGGAAGTTCTGAGGACCTGTGATCAAGACAAAGTAGTGCCCCATATATATATATATATATATCAACATATATATATGTATATATATATATATATATATATACATATATATATATATACATATATATATGTTGATAAATATGTAGATTGAAGTAGATAGAGAGATAGACATAAACATACATACATATATATACATATACAGAGAGTGGGACTGTGAGGATATAAAATTATATATGTTATTACCAATTATTAGTTAATAAATTTTGCCTCCATTTAATGAAGTATCCGGGTTGAATACTTATAAAAGTATTAATTAAAAATTAATCAATATCCTTAACTATACCATGGTGCTAGAATGGAAAACATAAACCCAATAATTTTTGTGTGGCATTCTAAAAAAGGGTCATGAATCCACTGCACATTTATTGTTACATTAATAACACTCCATAAGCATTCACATGAACAGGAATAAGTTTGTCAGGCTCTCCTTCCTTTTGTGGATGGCTGTCCTAGCATTCAAACTCCAGGCCTGGGTCGTTTAATTATAATGCAAAACATTGGAATGACACCGTGAAGACTTCAGATTGTTACCATTAAAAAAAAGAAAAAGAAGAAGAAAAGTAAGCAAGGTGCCAGTGGCTCCTACCTGTAATCCTAGCTCCTCAGGAGGCCAAGATGTAGAGAATGCCAATTTGAATTCAGCCAGGGTGGGAAACTCCATGACACTCTTCTTTCTAAGAGATCACAGGGGGAAAAAAAACCATGCATGGGGCTGTGGCTCAAGGGCAGAGCACTACTCTCGAGCTCAGGGTGCTCAGGGACAGAGCCTAGGCTCATAGTACAACCCTGGACCTGCCAAAAATAAAAAAAGGAGGCAATAACTCCATGTATCTGGGTATGGACAATAGGCATTCAGCAGGTTGCCCATGCCCAGCCCCCCAACCTGGGCAATCTGGGACAAGCCCTCAGAGAGTACAAAGTCTGAGCGGACAACATGAACAAAGCATCCATCTCTGCCATTTAAGAACTGAAGCCTTATATTCTGGCCGAGGTGTCCCATCAGGACACCATGCAGCCAGCCACTGCCTCCAGGGAAAGCACAGTTCCTAGGCTGTAGGAGTTGTCAAAGGTTCTGGCTCCATATTCTCTATCCTTCTGTAGGATGTGAGGCTAGACTTCTGGGGCCTGTGGCTATCACTTATTTATCATTCCTCATTGACGAGTCACAGTCTGGTCCCAAATCATGGCAAAGATATGAAATAGAGATTTCTACACCAAAGGGGGTAAGCCAATAAACCCCACCCTCATAACTCCTGTTAGAAGGGAGCCTTGGGCTGAGATTGGAGCTTAGTGCTAGAGTGCTTACCTAGCCCGCATGTACAAACCCTGGGTTTGGGTTTGATTGCTCAGTACCACAGAAACAGAAAAAGCCAAAAGTGCTACTGTGGCTTAAGTGATAGAAAGATAGCCATGAGCAAATGTAGCTCAGGGTTATGCTGAGACCCTGAGGTCAATCCCCAAGACTGACAAAAAGAAAAAATTCATCCAGGTGTGATCTTTTGTTCTGGGACTCAGAGGAGGGCTGAAGTTATAGATAAGAGGTAGAGTAGAGGACGGGTGCTGGTGGCTCACCCCTGTAATCTTAGCTACGCAGGAGGCTGAGATCTGATGATCCCAATTCCAAGCAAGAAAGTCTATATGAGACACTTTTCTCCAATTAAACACCCAAAAAGCCAGACTTACAGCTGTGGTTCAGTAGTAGAGCGCTAGCCTTGAGCACAAAAGCTCAGGGATTGGATAGCACCCAGGCCATGAATTCAAACCCCAGGACTGGCACACACACACACACACACACACACACACACACACACACACACACACACGATAGAGCATTTGCCAATCAGCTCGCACAAGTTCCATCTCTAGAAACTCAATATTAAAAAAAAGAGGGAGAAGGGAAGGAAAGACTTGCTCAACGAGGTGATATATCCAATGCCAAAATTCCACAGGAGTTCTAAGATGTGGATTCAGGACAGAGGGCCTCAGGAAGAAGGTACAGCATGGGCAAAGGTACTGAGGTGTGCTTTAGAGCAGATGGTGTGGGTGGAATGAAGGTTCTGTGGCTTCAGACAAGTCTGGTAGGACATTCAAGGCTGGGTCAAGGTTTATATTTGAGTCACAGGTAGGGCAGAGGGTGGGGTCCCAGAATGGGGCCCAGGGGGAAGATCAGTTGGCTTTTTATCAGAGACACCTGACATTTCCTGTGGCTGGAAACTTATTTTTCACAGCTCCTTACCCTCAGACCTCCTTTGCATGGAGAAGTCAGGGCAAATGCAGGGAAGAACATTTGCTTAAGAAAAGCTTCTAGCCCAATGCCACCAGTGGCTCAACCCCTGTAAATCCTAGCTCCTCAGGAGACTGAGATAGAGATTGTGGGTCAAGCCAGCTCAGGGGAGGAAAGTTAGTGAGACTCTTCTTGCCGATGAACTACCAAAAGCCAGAAATGGAGCTTTGGCTCAATTGGCAGAGTGCTAAAATTGAGGGAAAAAATTAAGGGACCAGAGCCTAACCCCTGAGTTCAAGCCCCAGTACTTGCACCAAAAAAAATAAAGAAAAGCTTTCAGAAGCTCCTAGTCTACTGTGGTGTAAGGCCAGATCAGCCGGCACCGGTAGCTCACACCTGTACTCCTAGCTCCCCAGGAGGCTGAGTTGTGAGGATCACGGTTCAAAGCCAGCCTAGGCAGGAAAGTCTGGGATACTCTGATCTTCAAGGAACCTTCAGAAAACCAGAATTGGTGTTGTGCCTCAAGTGGCAAGCCAAACCTCTGGGGGACAGGCCCCAGTCCCAGAGTTCAAGTCCCATGACCAACACCTGGCCTGCTTGGACCTCACTCTGTGGATCTAGGCGGAGTACTTTCCAGTGGGCCACTGAGGGTCTCCCAATGTCTAGGTGTCCTACAAGTCTTGAGAGCAGCCTCTTTGGAGGCCTTTGCCTACAGAGCAGGCCACAGTATCAGAGAAGGTTCTAGCCTTGAGCACGGAGGTCATTAATCTCTTCATCAGAATGGCATCTGTCATGGCTGCACTTTGGATCTGAGCAATAAATCGACCTCAGACCAAAGTTCTGGGCCAGAAGGGGCAAGAGGTGCAAGATGGCACAGCAGGTAATGCCCACTCACTCGAGTATCACAAGAGTGTGAATCTGTCAGGCACACATTTGGCAGGTGTTGAGTTGTGCTCATGAAAGACTTGTAGTCTCAGGTATCCACAGCCAGCAGGCTGCTGCTGGTAGCAGTCTCTATCCCAGGAGTCACAGGGCTCGGAGCCTTACTTTCCTCACCAGTACTCGGAGCAATCATGGGCTGACTACAAATGAGCATTCATAGTGGCTTCCCTTTGTCCTGTGGCCCTGTGCATGGATAGAGGGGCAGGTTCCATGGAACTTACTGCCATGTCCCAGACCCCTCAGCCCAAGAATGACTTAGGGAAAAACTACTTGATCTGCCTTGAGAGTTTACTATGACTATGCCTCAGGAGTGCCCCCAGTTTTGTAGCTGAGCTCATCATTACCACCATCTTCTGTGTGTGTCTGTCTGTGTGTGTCTGTGTGTGTATGTATGCATGCACACACTTGCACACATCTTGGTACTAGGGCTTGAACTCAGGGCCTGAACTCTGTGCCTCAACTTTTTCATTCAGGGCTAGCACTCTACCACTTGAGCCACAGCTTTTCTTCCAGCTTTTCGGTGGCTAGTTGCAGAGGAGAGTCTCACAGACTTTTCTAGCTGGGCTGCCTCTGAATGGCAATCCTCAGACCTCAGACTCCTGAGGAGCTTGGATTAGGAGGGCATGAGCTATTAGCATCTGGCCACACTTTCCTTCTTGGCTGAAACAGACTACCTCTCCCACAGCCGAGCGCCCATCTACAGCTACCCTCCTTCCCCAGGCTATAGAAGAAACATATCCTCCCTTGAGTACAAAGAAATGGGATCAGGTTAGAGGTTTATGTTCTCCACACAGTCACGGGATGCTGGGAGCTGAAGTGGAGGTCAGAGATCTAGGCCAGGGGAAGTAGACAGCTGTTAGAACAGAAGAGCATATGAAAAGACATCCTTGCAACTGGGTACCACTGGCTCATGCCTATAATCTTAGCTACTCACGGCTGACACCTGAGGATCAATCAAGATTCAAAGCTAGCCTGGGCAGACTCTTCTCTCCAATGAATCACCAAAAGCTGGGAAGCAGAGATACCCTAGTTCAAGTGGTACAGCACCAACCTTGTGCAAACAAGCTAAAGGATATCCCCTAGGCTCTGAGATCAAGTCCTGGTAAATACACACACACACACACACACACACACACACACACACACACACGCACACACATGCACACATGCACACATGCATGCGCACATGCACGCAAACATGCACGCAAGCACATGCATCCACTACCACCCTTAATTGGAGCCAATTGCTCATACCAGCAATTCCAGCGACTCAAGAGGCTTAGCTCTTAGAATGGCAGCTTGAACCCAGCCCAAGCAGGAAAGTCTGTGAGACTCTTCTCTCCACTAACTACTAAAAAAGGTGAAAACTGATCTGTGATATAAGTGGTAGAGAGTTAGCTCAGGGACAGTGCCTAGGCCCTGAGTTTCAGCTCTGAGATTTTTTTTTTTTAATATACACCCTTTACCTTCCCCACCCCCACAGACCATAAATCCAGATTTTGGTCATACTAGATCTCACTTTTGCTCTTGCCATTTCCATAGCACTTCCACAAATGGCCGGTGTGTGGCCAGCCATGGGTTAAGAAGTGAACTTATGCAAGGAAGGCATAACCAGGTCAAGGCTAATGCCCCAGAACACTGAGATACTGGCCATACCAGTCTCTCATCCCCCAGTTCCCTGGCCCTGGAATCTTATGTCTGTGCCTCTGTATTCTGGGTATCTGGAATCGTGTAGAAGGAACTGAGAGGTCAAGCTGGGGCTGGGAGATAGACTTGGCTGTGATGATGTTTGTTGACATTTCCTAGACAACAACAGATACTTCCAAGCCACCTGGGCCTCACCTCTATGCAGCCCAAGATCCTTCTTGCTTGGGCAGCCTTCATTCAGCTATCAAGCTCAAGTTGGTCAGAGCCACTGGCAACCACCCTTCCCCCACTCCACTGCCAGCTGCTGGGAGGGACATGCAGCCAGAGGCCCAGCTGAGGAAAAGGAAAAGACATCACATGACTGAACCCCACCCTTCCAGAGGTAAGGGAGAACCTATGCCAGCTGGCCCTGCTGACACAGAATCCCATGGAGGTGGCCAAAGATACGGACAGCCGGACTTGGGCCCCAATGAAAAGCTGGACTATACAGGTCTCTGGCAATTTAGGACTCATTGTAGACCCTGCCTGGGGGCTGAAGGCAAGGTTGTAATGGAAGAGGGGCAACATCCAAGGTCAGGAAGAGGAAGACAGGCACCCAGGAAGGGGACAGAGAAAGATGAGGGAAACACACACACACACACACACACACACACACACACACACACACACACACACATAAGGGTAGCCCAAGGCCTCATCAGGCCCTGAGCACCAGAACATGCCAAACCCTGAGTAGATGGCACTACCATCCACAGACCAGCTGTAGACAAATCTCAGCCTCTCACACTTCTGGAATAGCTCATAACACAGCATGGCATTTCCTACTGTACACAACTCTATGCAGAAAACTCATCCACCTTATTTTTGGTTGTCGGTCATAGGGTTTGAACTATGGGCCTGCACGCAGTCCCTCAGCTCTTCAGCTGAAAGTGCACGCTCTACCACTGGAGGCACAGCACTACCTCTGGTTTTCTGGTGGTTCATTGGAGATAAAAATCTCACAGACTTTCCTACCAAAGCTGGCTTTGTACTGCAAGCCTCAGATCTCAGCCTCCTGAGTAGCTAGGATGACAGTTGTGAGCCACCAACAGCACCCGGCTTTAGTTACCTTCTTATAGCCAGGTGAAACCCAACTTGTCAGGCTACAAACCACATGCAACCCTTCACTTCAGACTTTGACACTAGCATCCAAAACTATATTTCCATGGATGGAGAGAATATAATTGATAATACCCACCCATCCCTGCTCCCATTAGCCCACTCCATGCCTAAGACAGGCCAGGACTTCTGGAGTTGTTGGTAAGGCAACGCCCACCCTGCTGTGACTTCACACTGGGGCAAACCTGGAGAGTTTTTAGAAATTTCTGTACACTTAGGCTAGCATCTGGTCTCCCAACGACAGGACCCCCATTGCTTCACCATCACTTGCAAGCAAGGTTGTCTTTCTGGTTTTTGTTATTGTTGTTTTTGATGAAGGGCTTGAACTCAGGGCTTGGGAACTGTCCCTGATGATGATTTTTGCTCAAGGCCAGATCTGTACCTTTTGAGCCATGGTGCCATTTCTGTTTGGAGATTGGGGATGACACTCTTATGGGACTTTCCTGCCTGGGCTGGGAAATAAGATCCTCTGAGTGTCAGCCTACCGAGTAGCCAGGATGACAGGCGTGAGCCACCAGCACAAGGCTTATGGTGTCTCAGTCTTTCGAATTTCCATCTAGTCCTCCTATATACACTACCACCTAGACACTCCTCTATCTCCCTCACAGAAAGCAAAGAAAGGCTTGGAATCTGGTTAGGGCCATGGGCATTAAAGAGCTCCCTCCACATCTCAACCCCTCTCTAAGCTCCCATCTGCCTGCTCTGGATGGACTGGTCCTCTGTGACAGGTCAGACCCAGTAGGACTTTAGGGGTTTGCCCTGTATCCCCCGAACCCCATCCAACTTGTACCTGAGGATTTCTGGGGCCATTTCCGCGGTGGAAGATGTTGGGAGGGTTGCTGATAACCACCTCCAGGGGTGTCCAGGGCAGAAGGAATATCCAGCTCCCCTCTGTCAAAGAAGGAGACACTAAGCATGGATGGATTTACTAAGAGCTACAGGGCATAGCCAACCACCTGTCACCAAGGTCTATCTGAGTGCTATTTTATTTTCACAGTCCTGATGCGTGACCTCAGGGCCTGGGCAATGTCTAGAAGCTTCTTCTGACAGAGGCAAGCACTCTTCCACCTGAGCCATGGTGCCGCTTCTGGCTTTTTCTGTGTATGTGGGTCCTAGGAATTGAACCCAGGGTTACCTGTGTACTAGGCAAGCCCACTACTGCTAAGACACAATCCCAACCCTGGATAGCTGTTCCTCTGTGAACCCTCGGGCCTGCCTCGGGATACTATTTCACATCAATATTGAGTTTCTCACCAGCAGCCCTGGCTGGAAATAAACATGCTCAACTATGTTGTAATTTATCTAAAGCGTCTTTGCACTCTGTGCTTCCTGTCAGATCCTCTTTGTTAAGAAAGACCCCCTTTCAAGTGCTGCCTCTAAAAAGCCTGCTCCAATAGCCCTGACAGAGCAAGATCTTCTCTGCTCTGCAGGCTGCCTGCTTTGTCATGCTCTGTCTTCCAGCTGGTGTGGGTTAAGAGCACACGAAGGAGTATGCCTGGCTTCCACCATCCAATTTCTGAAGGCTCTGATACACTACCTAGGACCAGTGCTGTATCACACACTGTGAGAGGGCACTCATGGCCCAGGCAGTCTGGGGATGAAAAGATGGGGCCATTTTTGTGTGTGGGCTTGAATTCATGTTCTGGGAGTGGTCTCTCTGAGTTTTCATGCTCAAGGCTGGTGCTCCACAACTTGAGCCACAACTCCACTTCTAACTTTTTGGTGGTTCTATGGAGAGTAGATTCTCACCAGCTTTCCACCTTATGGCTGGCTTTGATCTTTGATCCTCAGATATTTGCCTCCTAAGTAGCCAGGGTGTCAGACGTGTACTTGAGCCAGAGGTGATGGGCACCAGACCCTTTCTTTGTTTATCTCATGCCAACAAGCAAGCCATAGTTAAAATAGTCATTTACAAGGATCAAGTTCCTCTGCTAGGTCAGTTAATACAAGGAGATAAGGTGCCTTTGAAAAAGGCTAGTCTGTGTTGGCCTAGGTGTGTGTGTGTGTGTGTGTGTGTGTGTGCATGTGTGTGTGAGTTTCGGGGATACCTACCCCTATCTCTGCAGTGCCTCATCCTCCCAGTGGTGAGTACATCCAGAATCCTCACCCCAAGGAAGGTGTTTAGGGGAAGGTATGTAAGGTCACATTGAGTGGGATGATCTGAATTCTATCCTGAAACTGAAGCCTGGAGAGCTAATGGAGAGAAGGGGAGGTTTAGTGGAGCATCAAAGAAGCCCCTTACTTTTGGCGACAAGTACCAAAGAGAAGACTGAATCCATTTTTTTAGTAGTAAGATAACAGGTGCCCACTATTCATTTATTGTATTATTTTTTTCTGAGCCCTAGGACTTGGATTCAGGGCCTCGGTGTCGTCCCTGAGCTTCTTTCATTCAAGGCTGAGGCACTACCACTTGAACCACAGAACCACATCTGGCTTTTTTTCTGGTGGGGGGAGGTGGTTTTTGGGAGATAAGAATATCACAGACTTTGCTGCCTGGGCTGGCTCTTAGTCATGACCATCAGACCTCAGCCTCAGCCTCCCAAATAGCCAGGATGATGGGTGGCAGCCACCAGCACGTGAACGCCACCATCCATTTATTTTCCTCTAGGGCCAGTGCCAGCCACCTGCACTGCACACCCCCCCTTATTGTGAGTGGGAAGTAATCATGGGTGGGTTTGATACTTCAACAGCCCACCTACGTACCTTTTAGCATTGTTCCTGATCAGTTTGATGGCAGCTACTTCCTTATCCACAGCAATGACTTGGCTCTGTCACAAGAAAAAAGGTACCTCAAGAGCTGTCATGTCTGGAGTCTTTCCTCTGCACCACGCCCCCCTACCTGAAATGACACACCCCAGCAAAGCGAAGTAGACATAGAGTGAATTCATTTTCTTATAACCGGGGTCTGGCCAGATAGATGGCGGTGAGGATCAGAGGTCCAGGATCATGCTAGGTGGTTGGACAACACGATACCTCCTCATCCACTTTCCTTTAACTCTCTTAGCAGAGGGTAGTGGGGAAGTACTCAGAGGAAGGATGGACAATGAATAACCGTCATGTTCTAGCCCGGGCACAGAGTGGCAGACCTCAGGGAGTTATTTCAACAGGCTGAGCAAGACAGCTCCTGACCCACAGCCCACCTCCAGAATTAGAGGGTTACCGTGGGTCCCAGACACATGGAGACACTGAGCCACCTCCTCCAGGACACATTCAACCAGTTTCTGAAAGAGTGAGAGAGAGAGACAGAGACAGAGACAGAGAGACAGAGACAGAGACAGAGACGGAGAGGGAGAGAGAGAGAAAAAGAAAGAAAGAAAGAAAGAATGAATGAATGAAAGAAAGAAAGAAAGAAAGAAAGAAAGAAAGAAAGAAAGAAAGAAAGAAAGAAAAGAAAGAAAGAAAGAAAGAAAGAAAGAAAGAAAGAAAGAAAGAAAGAAGGGAAGGAAGGAAGGAAGGAAGGAAGGAAGGAAGGAAGGAAGGAAGGAGGGAAGGAAGGAAGGAAGGAGGGAAGGAAGGAAGGAAGGAAGGAAGGAAGGAAGGAGCAAGGAAGGAAGGAAAGAAAGAAAGAAAGAAAGAAAGAAAGAAAGAAAGAAAGAAAGAAAGAAAGAAAGAAAGAAAGAAAGAAAGAAAGAAAGAAAGAAAGAAAGAAAGAAAGAATTGGACTTATGCCTGATGCCAGTGGCACAGGCATAATGCTATACAGGAAACTGACATATCAGGATCATGGTTTTTAGCCAGGCAGGCAGGAACAGTCTGTGATACTCTTATCTCCAAAGAACCACCAGAAATCCAGAAGTGGTGCTGGGGACTCAAGTGGTAGAGCACCTGCCTTGAACTGAGGAGTTTGGGGACAGCGCCCAGGCCCAGAGTTCAAGCCCCAGGACTGACAAGAAGTGGACTTTCCACCACAATAAGTGGACTGAATAGCAGCCATTGTCATAGGGAGAATGGCAGAGAAGTCAGGCTGAGCTTCCTGTAACTGGGTGTCATGAATAGGTCACCCAGCTTCTTCGTGCCTCATTTTATCCAGCTGCAAAACTGAACACAGTGAAGGATCCCCTTCCACATGCAGATAGGGTAAGGATGAAAGAGAGCCATGTTTTGTTTCATAATCTCATACCTGTTGCATGATAAATAACAGGCCACATCTGAGCCCTTGCAGGGTATCTTCCTGTCATATGTTCACAGAATTTGAAGAACCATATCTAGCAACCACTCCTTCTATGCCTGGCCCTGCCCTAGTGATCCCCCTATATTGATCCCTTGATTCCTCACAACTGTCCCAGGAGGATACTGAGGTCCGATGGTACGGCCCCGAGCTTCAACTCTGGTCAAGAATCAGCTGCTGTGGACTAAGAGTTTGGGACAATCCATCTAAACTGATGACTAAACGTGGTGCTACCTGTCTAGCATCCCGATACAGAGAACCAGTCATGGTGTCCCACACTTGTCACAGGAGGATCGTGATCCAGCCCAGCCTGAGCATATATTTAGTGTCTATCTCAGAACTGCCCAAGACAGAAAGGCTTGGCTTTCATGGTAGAATACCTGACTGGCAAGCCTAAGGCCTTGAGTTCAATCCCTAATATACCAAAAAGAATCAGAGGCCTAGTGCCAGAGGCTCATGCCTATAATCCTAGCTACTCAGGAGGCTGAGATCTGAAGATGATAGGTCAAGATTTAAAATAGGGTTGGCCTCACCCATCAGTCCTCATGATGAGAAGACCCAGAGTTTGGCCCATCCAGTATGCTCCATACTAACAGAGCTGGCATCCTGAATAAGTGCTGGCCATGCTCTCTGTCCCTCTGGGGAGCCACTCCATGCAGGCCCCACTCCCAGGTCCTCCCAAGCTCCCTCTGCCACCAACCAGGGACAAGGGAGTAGACAGCTCCCGGGAACACAGATCCCTTGGTCTTATAATTTAAGCCTTTCACCCTTCCAGGCCCCCAAAACTAAGACACAACATTCATGCACCCACCCAGAGATAGCAGTTAGAAGTTACCAAAGGGTCCAGCGCTCCTTGTTGCAACCCACTTCTACACACACACACACACACACACACACACACACACAAATCCGGCACAGGTGTTTCATGTATGTCATCCTACCTACTCAGGAGGCTGTGGTCTGAGGATCCCAGTTCAAAGCCAGCCCATGCAGGAAAGGCTCTGAGGCTCTTATCCTCAGTGAACTACCAAATAGATAGAGATGAACCAGTGGCTCAAGTGTCAGAGCACTAGCTTTGAGCACAGAAGGTCAGGAACAATACCTATGGCCTGAATTCAAGGCCCAGTTCTTCTACTTCCAAACACGCAAAGACACAGACACAGACACAGACAAAGACACAGACCCACACAGACACACAGACACACACACACACACACACACACACACACACACAGGGACAGCTCAAGGCTTCAGCAGTCCCTGAGAACAAAACTACGAACTCATTCCATTAGGATCACATCCCACCCACAAGAAGGTGGCACTACCGACTTCAGACCCACTGTAGACAAAACATTGAGCCTCTCACATATCTGGAATGGCTCATAGACCAGCATGGCATTTCATACCGTACACACTGCAATGTAGAAAACTTAGCCACCTCTTTTTTTGTTGTTGCTCATGGGGTTTGAACTCTGGGCCAGGTCACTGTCCCTCAGATTTTCAGCTGAAGGTGAGCACTCTCCCACTTAATCCACAGCACCACTTCCTGTTCTCTGGTGGTCCATTGGACATCAAGTCTCACAGATTTTTCTGCCCAAGCTGGCTCTGAACCATGGTCTTCACATCTCAGTCTTCTGAGTAGCTAGGATGACAGTTGTGAGCCACTGGCGACTTCCGGTTTCAGCCACCTTTACATACCCAGAGGAAAACCATCTCATAAGGCCACAAACTCCTTGCAACACATCACTTCAGACTTTGTCACCAAGCATCCAAATTCATCCTTTATTGGAGAAAAAACAGACACAGCAATCCCAGCCCTGCACCCATTCACCCACTCACTGCCTGACACAAGCCATGTCCTCTTGAAGCAGTGGGTTCAAGTTGGGGTAATCTTGGGGAGATCTTAGAAATGTCTGTACAGTGGGGTGAGCACCTGGTCTCCAAACCACAGCACCCCCCTCTTCATCCCTTGCACACCTGGACCATCCTTTGCAGGCAAATATGTTTTATTTTCTTTCTTTTTTCAGTTGTGGGGCTTGAACCCTAGGTCTGGGTGCTGTCCCTGAGCATTCCAGATCAAGGCGAGCACTCTACTACTTAAGTGACAACACAACACCACTTCTGTTTATCTGGCGGTTCGTTGGAGATAAGAGCTTCAGAGTTTTTCTTGCCCAGGCTGGCTTTGACCACTGATCCTCAGATCTCACCTCCTGAGTACCTAGGATGACAGTCATGAGCTAGTGCCACCCAGCCAAACATACTTTTCCATGCCTGTCATCCTATCCCCTCAGGAGACTGAGATCTGAGGACTTCAGTTGGATGCCACCCTTGGCAACAAAGTCCATGAGAACTCTTTATCTCCAATTATAAATGCCCAAACATGTTGGAAGTGGAGCTGTGGCTCAAATGGTAGAGCGCTAGCTTTGAATATAAATGACAAGGGATAGGACCCACTTCCTAGTTTCAAGTTTTTCTAGCAAAAAACCACCCAAGAAAGGGAAGCAGGTGGGCATACGGGAGCTGAAAGCTCACACATATTACTCAAGACTCCCAGAACAGACCCCATCCTGCTGTGATTCTCTAGATTCTATGTCCTACATTATGGTAATCTTAGATGGAACTTACCATGCACCAAGTTAGGATGTTCAAGTACCATCGCATATTCAGGATCCCCTGGCCTTATCAAAGACTCAAGATCTTTCACTGTCCTGCCTCTATACTGGGTAGGGAGGTGAGGTCTAATCCAACCACAGGATGTGGGAATGAAAGGATTTCTCGGCCAAGGTAAGTAGACTCAAGGGTACCAAGTCACTCTCTCAGGAAGAAGAATAGGGATGATCTATCCCAGGAATTTTCCTGGGGTGTGAGTATTCTCAAAGAAACAACCCTGCTCACAGACCAGTGCCTCTGGTTTTCCAACCAGCCTCTATCCAAACCTGCCCCACGTTCAGTCTGCCCTCTCTGAATCCCAGATCTGCTATTTAGACTAAAGGCTGAGCCAGCAAAGAGACCCATCTCTGCCTCTGAGAATAGCAATCACGGGGTCCTAGTGCCCCCTAGAGGAATTCTGGGGAAACAAGGGTCCTTACTCCCACCCTCATTCCCTGGCTGCCCTGTGCTAGTGGCCAGCTTACTTCTGTCTCTGGTGGAGGAAAGAATAGGGTGGGGGATGTCAACTTCAGATTGAGCCCTGGAAAGTCCCAGTCCCCAAGGATGTACTGCACAGGCATCCTGCAGTGGACAATAGATAGGTGGTCAATGGTGAATCCAATATGCCAGGACTCTTAATAGCAGTGTAGCTGGGTCAAAGGCTCTATCACACTTGGTCTAGGATGTCAGGTGAAGTCATGGCTCCAATATCCTGACATTCCTGACCTGTGATCCTCCTCCCTCTTCATCTTCTTGCTTATCCCTTGCCTCCCCCCCCCCAACACTGCCTCACACCAATACCTCCCTAGACCTTGGACAGCTTGTTCTTATCTGACCAGAAAATAAACTCATTGGCGCGAGGGATGGTTGAAAACTGGTGAACCGCCCTGAGTCCTAGTGTCTACCAGAGATTGCTTACCTCTGTAGTTGTCTACCACACAGCTCCTGGATATCAGAAAGTTGCAGAGGTATCAGTATCTTGGTCCTATATACTGGCTTTAGTGTCTGAAATTGTCCCCACATAGATTGTGAATGGTTGGCTCACTTGATCCAGGGACTCCAATCCAAGGCTCACATGTTCTCCCTTCTTCCTTCCTTTCCTCTTTTTTTCTATCCAGCCTTCCCTCCTCTTTCTCTCTTTCCTTCCTTTCTCTCACTACTGGGCCTTGAACTCGGAGCCTAAGTGCTATGCCTGAGCCTTTTTACTCAAGGCCAACAGACTACGTACGGCTTGAGCCACACATCCACTTCTGGTGTTTTCTTTTTGGTAGTTAGTTGGAGATAAGACTCTTACAGGGTTTCCTGCCTGAGCCTCAAGCATCGATCCTCCCATCACAGCCTCCTATGTAGCTAGTATGACAGGCATGAAGCACAGGCATACGGCTCAAACCAAGGTTTCTTCATGTGCTGTGGAACAAGCACTGGAACCTCTCATTTTCTATGACGCCTCCAGAGCCTGGAGCAAACTGTAACTCTTTGTTGGATAAATAAATGAGCATCTGTCTACAAAAGTACTACAGAAAATCCCATCCCATTCAGGTAAGCATCCTGGTGGGCGGGGCAAAGTCTGATGTAGCTCTCCCACAGTTCTCCCTCCTCCCTCTTCCCAACTTCCTGGTGCCACCGAACTGAACTGTTTTGGCTCTGAAGACACTGTGTACTCGCTGGATTCCAGGGCCTCTGGGATGACTATCTTCTCAAAGATCTCTGGTCAGCGGCTGAACAGCTTTGTGGCACTCAATTCCCCACTCAGGAGTGAATGAGGTTGCCATGAGCTGAAGGCCAGGCTCAAGGGTCCTACTCTCCTACCCCTGGGGCCAGCCAGGATGGCCCACCACATCTGGCCCCCAAGTTTCATGTTGCAGAGATCTTCGAGGCATTTTGGGTTTCTGAATCTCCCAGAGTCTGGTGCAGGTGCTGAGAATCCTCTCTACTCACAGGTGGCAGGCTAGGGATGGTGAGGTCACAATTTCTTCTCCCCATGACATCCTCAATGTTATGCCTAGGTCGCAGGACCCCCACCAAGAAGACCACCAAGAGTCAGTCTCTACAGCTGTTTTATTTAAACAGGCTGCAGCTGGGGTCTCGTCCTACACTCTGACACAGTGAAGCCCGGGACGAGAGCCCTGAGCTAAGGATTTACAGGTCTTATAAAGGCACACAACCAGGTGGTTTAGCACCATGTGTTGCTCTGCTCTGAAACAAGCAACAAATGGTCACTGCCTCAAGTATTTTAACCCTTCACTCAACCGTGGTGGTCACACTAGAGAAAGTCAGAGGAGAATCAACAGCTGCCGCATGAAAGCAATCAAGGCACGACGTTCATAGCAGGAGACCATCTGGCTTGGAAACTCTGCTTGTGATACTTTGAACATCATTGATTGTTGGCTGAAATGGTCCGTCTAATTTGACCAATAATCCCAGTTGTTAGTGGAAATTGCCAGCTTCAAGAAAAAAACCCTCGAAAAGGTGGTATTTCAGTTGTCCCAATAAAACTTAAAAGGTTCCAAAGTTAGTGGTCCCCTTTTCTTTCCAGACAGCCCAGAGCAGGTTACAGGAAATGGCATTCAGCCAGCCCTAGCTTACTGCCACGGCCTGATATCGAGCAGGCTCCACCAGGGGGAATGCACTTGCCTACCACTGCCCAGCTAGAAACAGCACAGGCAGGACACAAATTAGAGTCTGCAGGATGCCAGGGAGGACTTCAAACCAGTGCATTCCCCAAGGAGGGAATCCACACCACCAGTGGGGTCCCAGAGCCCCCTGCCTAGATGCCCATGGACACCCTCAATGCCCTGGGTAAGGTTGCCCTCTCATCCTCGGTAGTGGGGAACCATCTGCAATGTCACATCGTTCACCACTTCCCAGAGCCTCCTAGATTCACAGCCCCTGCCCTACTCCCCCCCTCCATCTCCTTCCCTAGTTACATTTGGCAGACACATTCCCAACCCTTGAATTAGCTCCAACTATACAAACGAGAGCAGACTGTCTGGCTGGAAGAGTGCTCTGTGGTCACACTCATCTCACAAGCCTTCAGGCTTAAGACAGAAGGTGTCCACTTTGGTCTGTGGTTCACACAGGCCTCCAAGGGGAGATCCACCCAGGCCCAGCATCTACTGTGGGCTATAGGAAAAGGGGAAGAGAGAGGTGGAAAGGCACGTCTACTGAAATCTTCCCTAAAGGAGCCATGAAACAGTGAAGGTGAAAACAAAAATTATGTCTGGTCTCATACTTGGCATTGATGAAAAAAGCACAACAAGTACACACACACACACACACACACACACACACACACACACACACACACACACATACACACAAACAAATCAAGAACAGTGACTGTAGACTCATCCATGCAGCATCTGCAATTTGCCAACTGATCACTTACCTGAGCACAGTCAGGCTCTCTCTCTCTCTCTCTCTCTCTCTCTCTCTCTCTCTCTCTCTCTCTCTCTCTCTCTCTCTCTCTCTCTCTCTCTCTCTTCTCTCTCTCTCTATCTTTCTCTCTCTTCTTCATGAACACACACGCACGGTACACACACACAGACATAGGCTCAGAATAGTGCCCCTCCTGAGTTTGTAGGTTTCTCATCTGGGACAATGTACAAGCTGGAGCATGTGAGTTCCCTTATCAGAACCAGGGGCTCTACCCAAGGAAGCACTGCTCTAATCATGCTGAACCACCCTGCCTCTCCCTTTCTTCAGGGCCAGACTCTTTCCCTTGGAAATAACCAGCCTTGACTCCCCACTCAGCAAAACTCTAGGCCAGAACTCTGGGTGAAGGAGTCCTGAGACAGGTGGCTCTTCAGAGCCTAGACTGAAAACAAGCAGGAGGTCATGGTGCCCCCAGAGAAGTGTCTGACCCGGGGTCAGGGCAATGTTGGGTAAATGGATGGGGTCCTAAAGGCTACATACATGGATGAACTTCCTATTCCAGCCTAGATGATTCTGGGTTACTTGGTGGATTCTTGGGGAGGATGAGGAAACTACATGGACTTGGAGAACCAGCAGATGGTGGCAGAGCTGGTAAATGTGATCACCCTGTGAGTGCTGTTGACAGCTGGAGTTGGGGGGACAGCAGCTGCCTGGGGGAATTGAAGATCCCCTCACCCCAAACACTGAGGGAGACACTTCTCCATCCCCCCCCACACCAAGCAGGTGCATGGTAACACTCCGTGTTTGTGTGTGTGTGTGTGTGTGTGTGTGTGTGTGTGTGTGTGTGTGTGTGTGTGTAATTGTCCTCTCAAGGACTCAGAACATTGAATCTTTTGGGATGACAGCACACAGCACACTTAAAAAGAGAAGCACAAAGAACCCTGTGTAATGGATTCAGCACAATGTGCCTTTTGAAGGACTCAGCACACAGCAACTTTTGGGATCCTCATGGTAACTTAATTACCAGTAAGATTAGACATGCCATTTTGACATCACTAAACTTAAATATCATAATATTATGACATTATATGTCGTAGGGACATTATAGACATATTGTGAATTCCTATTCTGTGATTTCATTCTATAACAGGCTAGTAATATTGGTGGATATCAAAAATCCATTGTGACCTCAAAGTCATTGTGACATGAAAATCCCTTTGTGACATCACAGTGCCATTGTGATATCATTAACCTGTTCTGACATCACAAACCTGTCCTGTCCATTGTGACCTCATCACCAATGTGACATCACAAAACCATTGTGATATCACATTGCTATTGTGACATTACAAGCACCTTGAAACCTCCCAAACCCATTATGACATCCTTAGCACCTTTGAAAAAAACACATGGCCTTTGTGACATCACAGTCCCTTTGTGTATCCATATCCTCATTGTGAAGTATCAATTGAGATCAAATATGCCATTGTAATATCACAAAACACTTACAATATAATCATTGGTGTGACATCAGATTGTCATTATGACAACATCAGGTCATTGTGACATTACAAATCTGTAATGACATCATACCACTATTACACCACATTGTCATTGTGACAACACATATACATTATATAGGCCTATTATGTGATTTCGTTGTATTTCAAAGGTGGGTTCATATCAAAAACACATTTTGACTTCATAACCATTGTGACATGACAACCCCTTTGTGATATACCATTGCCATTTTGATATGTCTAAACAACTGTGACAACTCAAACATGTCCTGTCCTCATAAATTTTGTGACATGTTGCCACTGTGTTAGGCACATTGAGAGCTCAATCTATTTTCAACCTCATATTATTTCAGGTATGACATTAAATATTAGAAATATACTGTGATATTATGAATATTGTGACATCACACTGCTGGATGTAATGACCATTGTGTCACCTTGTCACATCACAAATCTGTTCTGACTTCATCACATTTGTGCCAACAAATGACTTTGGAATCCTCACAATCCCATTCTAAACTCATATACTCATTATGAGTTAATGACAATTGAGGTCTGGAATGCCATCGTCACATCACCAAACTACTGCGACATCACAAAACTATTTTGAACTCATCACTATTATGACATCATCAACTAATTGTGACATAACAACACTTTTATGACATTATAATTTGACATCATATTGCAATTGTGATATTACTGAACCACCATGCTTTCACAAACCTATTATGATCTTGTTACATCTTAAAAAATTTTGACCTTTGAGACATCTAGCTCCTTCTGTGAACTTGTGTCATTGTGAGTTTGTAGCAATTGAAAATTGAAGTAAGATGTGATATTGCAAACGAGTTTTGACATCACTAACCCATTTTTCTATCATTGACACTTTGACAACCAGAACCTGTTAGGAACCTTAGCACTTTTGACAAAATACATGGCCTTTGTTTCATCACAGTTCATTTGTATATGTTATTGTGACTTCATTCTCATATCTTCACTATAAACTAATGGCAATTAACATCTTTCTGAAGGGTAAAGGAGGAGGCTACAATGCTTGATAGGAAATGTACTCATTATCTTGCCCATGTAATTGTAACCCCTCTGTACAGTATGTTCACAATAAAAAACAGATCTGACATGCCATTGTGACATCATAAACCCTTTGTGATATCATCACCAATGTGACATCAGACTGTCATTATTACACCATCAGTTCATTGTGACATCACCAAGCTACAGTGACATCATAGCATTATGACATCGCATTGCCATTTTGCTGTCATAGACACATTGTGAATGTATATCTTGTGATTTCATTCTATTTCAGAATATATCAGAAACACATTGTGACCGCATAACCATTGTAAGATAATAAACCCTGTGTAACATAATAACCAGTGTGACATTATATTGTTGATATGACATCTTTAGCTTATGGTGACATCACAAAATGATAATGACAGCATAGCATTTGGCATTGGCATTGTGACATCATTGTCACATTATGAATGCCAAATCTGTGATTTCATTGTATTTGAAATGTGGCATGTGGGTTGATATCAGAAACTCATTGTGATGTCATAACCATTGTCACATCAAAATCCCTTTTTGACATCAATTTGGCAATGTGACATCACACTGGCAATGTGATGCTAGTAAGGCATCGTGATATCACAATGGTCATGAACTCACAATGGATTTCTGGTAACAACCGACATGCCAGATTAGAAATAGAATCAAATAATGTAATAGGCAAACACAACGTGTCTGTCTATGACATCAGAATGACAATGTAATGTTACAATGCTATGATGTCATTGTAGTTTTACATGTCAAAATGTGCTGGTGGTGTCATAATGGCAACATGATGTCAAAATTATGATTATGTCAGAAAGGATTTGTTATGTTTCAATGGTATATCTGATGTCAGTTTTCATTAGTTCCCTATGAGGATATGGATAAAAAAAGGTTCTGTGATGTCACAGAGGCCATGTGTGTTTTCAAAGGTGGTAAAAGGTCATAATAGGTTTAGGATGGCACAATATGATCCATAATATCACAATGGAAATGAGATATCCCATTGGGTTTTTGATGTCACAGTGGTGATGAGGTCACAATGGTTTTGTGATGTCACAGTTGGTTTGTAATATCAGAATGATATATCAAATTTCAATGACTCATAATTCAATATGAGGATACCAGGTGATAGAAGAAGTATGAGGTCATACTATGTGAAAAACCAATGGGACAGTGATTTCACAATGACAATGATATATCTCACCATTCTGTTATAAGAAAGTTTTGATGTCACAATTGGTGATGCAATACTGATGAGGAGGTCACAATATATTTGAGATGTCCCAAGGGGTTGGTGATGGCACAATGGCATGTGGGATCTCAATTGTCATTAACACACCATGAGTATATGAGTTTGGGAAGGGATTCTGATGTCAGCAAAGCATATGTAGTCAAAAAGGTGAAGAACTAACAGGTCTGAGATGTCACAAAGTGACACAACAGTTATGATGTCCAGAAGTGTGATATGATGATGTTACACTGGATTTTAGATATCTCATGTCATATCTGAAATATGAAGTTGAACACAGATTTTCAACTCACAAATGGCCTAAGATATCACAATGGCATGTCACAAAATTATGAGAACAGGAGAGGTATTTGATATCACAATGGGTTATTGATATAACAAAGGCAATGTGAAGTGACAAAGAGATTTAGATCTCACAAAGGTTATGAGTTCACAATGGTTTCCTGATATCAATGCAGATGGCACATTTGAGATAGAATGAAATCGAAGAATAAGCATTCAAAATGGGTCTATGACATGAAAATGACAATGGGATGTCAAGGCAGCAATGTTTGATAGTATATATACTCATTACCTTGCTCATGTAACTGTAATCCTTCTGTACACTGTATTTACTATTAAAAAACTCACAGAAGAAAAAAATAAAAATATGGTATGGTGTCATTGGGGTTTGGTGATGTCACAATGAATGGTGGTGTCATGATGACAATGTGATTTAGCAGTCATAATTATTGCACAAAGTATTTGTGATGATACAATGCTATGTGTGATAACAATTTTCATTAGTTCACTATGAAGATATGAGTACACAAAAGGTCTGTGAAGCCACAAAGGTCATGTGTTTGTTTATTTTCATGTGTTTTTTTTAACTGTGAAAATACTGTACAGAGTAGTTACAATTACATGGGCAAGATAATGAGTACATACCTTATCAAGCATTGTAGCCTCCTCCTTTGTTTCCCCTTCCCACCCCTTCCCATTCTCTCCCTACCCCCTCCCAATCCTCCCCGCTCCCACTCCTTCTCTCTGCACGAAAGTTGTAAAGTTCGTTTTCGACATAACGACTTGTACATCTCAAGAGTTCACAATAGCTTTGTGATGTCACAATGTGATTGTGAAGGCACAATACCAATGTGATGTCACAATGGTTTTGTGATGTCACAGTGGTGATAAGGTCACAATGAGTTTGTAATGTCACTATGAGTTTGTAATATCACAATGACATGCCTTATTTCAATTTCTACTAGTTCACAATGAGGATACAATTTCAAAGAAAGAATCTTAAGCTCCAAAGGCATTGAGTTTTTAGTCATAACGTGTGAAATGCTGCCATTAGGATATTTTTGGCCTTTAGTAAGCTTATAATATGTTTTCAAACCCATAATAATTCAGATATAACATATGATATCAGAAATTGACTCTGACATGAACATTGTGACATCACATTGATAGACATCAAGACCATGGTGTCACATTGTGAACTCACAAATTTGTTAGGGCTTCATCATATTTGTGCCAACACATGACTTTGGAGACAACACAGTCCCTTTGTGAACTCATATCTTAATTGCGAAATAATGATATTTGAGATACAGCATGCCATTTTGACATTTCCAATCAATATGCCAGCTCAAACCTATTATAGTAGAAACACATTGTGATCAAATAGCCATTGTGGTAGCACAATACCTTCATGACCCCACATTTCCATAGTGATATCACTAACCCAATGTGAAATTCCAATCCTCTCATACCCAATCCAGGTATGAAATGTGATACCCGTATCCAGTGTGACATCTTGATCATGGTGACATCACACTGATAGATGTTATGAGCATTTTGTCACATTCTGACAACACACAGCTGTTAGGACTTCATCACTTTTGTGACAACGCATGCCTTTGGAGACATCACAGTCCCTTTGTGAGCTCATATACTCATTGTGGGTTAATGACAATTGAGAGCACATGTGTCATTTTGATATCACCAACCCATTGTCACATCACACACCTCTTGTAAACTCATCACCAGTGTGGCATCACCAATTGTGAGATCAAAACATTACTAAGTCCTCATATTGCAACATCACATTTCCATTGTGATATCACTGTTCCACTGTGTTTTCAAAAACCTACTGTGTCTTCATAGCATTTTAGATAATTCATAGCCTTTTATATTTCAGTCTTCTGTGAACTCATATCCTCATTGTGAAATAGTAGCAACTGAAATTGGACATGTGATTATCAGATGTGACTTCACAAAATTATTTGATTTCATCACCAATCTGACATCACAAAACCATTGTGAGCTTTCATTGCAATTTGACATCACTATCACATTGTGACATCCCAAACCTATTAGGACCTCTTAGCACCTTTGAAAAAACACATGGCCTTTGTGACATCACAGTCCCTTTGTGTATCTATACCCTCATTATGAACTGACAATTGATATCAAACATGCCATTGTAACATCACGAACCCTTTGTGACATCAACAGTGTGATTATGGCAGCATCAACTACTTTTTACATCACAAATCTACAATGACAAGATAGAATTATGAGATCACACTGCCATGGTGATGTTATAAAAAGATAATGAATGCCTGATTTTAATCTTTTTTTTTGCCGGTCCTTGGGCTTAAACTCTGGGCTTGGGTGCTGTCTCTGTTCTTCAGCTCAAGGTGAGCACTCTATCGCTTGAGCCACAGGGACACTTCTGGATATCTAGTGGTTTTCACTGGAGATAAGAGTCTCATAGACTTTCTTGCCTGAGCTGGCTTTGAACTGCGATCCTCAGATCTCAGCCTCCTAAGTAGCTAGGTTTACAGGCGTGAGCCACTGGCACCCAGCTTTTTTATTCTATTTCAAATTTGACATGTGTGTTGATATCAGAAACCTAATGTGACCTCATAACCATTGTAACATCATAAATCAGCAGTGACATCAAGTTGTCATTATGACACCATCAGCTCATTGTGACATCACCAAATAACAATGGCATCATAGCATTATAAATCAAAGTGACATTGTTATGACTTAACAGTGTGAAGGCCTATTCTGTGAATTCACTCTGTTTCAGAAACCCATTTTGACCATATAACCATTGTGATATCACAATCCTTTGTGACATCACATTGCCATTGTGATATCATTAACCTACTGTGCCGTCACTACCATTCCTGTCCTTGTAAAGTTTGTGACATGCTGCCATGGTAATATAGTAGGGCCGTTGTGAGCTCATAATCTGTTTTCAATCTCATATTTCTGGTATGACATGTGATATCAGAAATCCCTTATGACATCATACTGCCAGATGTCATGACCATTGTGTCACATGGTGACATCACAAAGCTGTTAGACCGGCATCACATTTGTGACAATGCATGCCTTTGGAGACATTACAGTCCCTTTTTGAACTCATATATTTATTGTCAATTAATGACAATTGAGATATCCCATGCCACTCTGACACCATGAACCTATTGTGACATCACGAACTTATTGTGAGCTCATCACGAGGATGGTATCAACAACTAATTGTGGTATCAAAGCATTATTTTGACGTGATATTGTGGTATTAGCATTGTTATTTCACTGTCCCATTGTGTTTTTGCAAACCGATTATGGCCACATCACATCTTAGAAACTTCATGGCCTTTGAGACTTCAAGCTCTTTCTGTGAACTCGCATACTTATTACCTCTAAGGCAAGGAGACAAACCATTGAGTCACATTTAATATAATAAACCAATTTACAGTAGAAAGGAGACTGTGATTACCTTATCCTGGAAGGGATAACCAGGTCCAAACCTCAGACCTCCAATGGGCAGTCCGCCCTATCTTAATTGGTCTGCAAACCACCAGCCAAAAAATTATGAAGGTTCTCCAAAGCTCCAAACCTCAATGGGCAAGGCTTTTAACTTTTCCATTACTCCCTCCTTCACTACAGACCTGTCATTCCTTTCTGGTCTTTCTGTTTTTCCCTTCCACCACTTCCTTCTTCTCTTCAGGCCTCTCCAGTCTCCACAGGCCTTCACTACTCTGCCCTAACGACCACTTTTCTGCTTCCTCTCTTCTCAGGTTTTTCCCTTCCTGCTGTCTTACCACTTTCTTCCATCTGGGTAGCTCTCAGTTTTATCTCCCCTTCCAATGCTCTGAAAATGCAACTTATATATAGCTTGTACCCATCCTCATTCCAACGGGTCTTCTGCCTAAGAGTTTTCAACTGTCACTTCCCAAACTGCCGAATGTTCAATCATTTCTTGACAGCTCACCATGTGAGGCTTGACACCTCCACCTTTGGGGGCGTTCCCCACACTCTCCGGTGGGCCAGGCCAAGAATTTACAATGATTAATGGCTCTCACAGATAATTCTGGCTCCACTGGTTATTACAGTATCATCATAGTGAATTAAAAGAAATTGAAATTATATATGTCTTTGTTATATTACAAACTTGATGAGACATCACTAACCCATTGTGACCTCATCACTGCGGTGACATCACAAACTCATTGTGATATCACATTGCCATTGGGCCACCATGATCACATTGTGACATCCCAAACCTATTATGACCTTAGAAGCTTTGAAAGACAGCATGGCCTTTGTGACATCAAAGGCCATTTGTGTACCCATAGCCTCATTTTGAGCTAATGACAATTGAGATCATACATGCCATTTTAACATCGCAACCACTTTGTGACATAATTACCAGTGTAACATCACATTGTCATTATGACAACATCAGCCAATTGTGAGATCATAAAACAATGACATCATAGCATTATGACAACACATGGTAATTGTGATGTAACAGATATATTGGAATGCTTATTCTGTAATTCCATTCTATTTCAAATGTGGCAGGTGGGTTGATATCAGAAATATATTGTGACCATATAATCATTATGACATCACAATACCTTGATGACACCACATTGCCACACATCCTTTGTGACCCCATCACCAGTGTGACAACACATATTCATTATGACACCATCACCTCCTTGCAACATCACCAATTTACAATGACCTCATAGCTTTATGACATTATATTGTCATTGTGAGGCAATGGAAACATTGTAAATTCCTATACTCTTATTTCATTCTATTTTAAATGTGGCATGTGGGTTGATATCTGAAAATCATTGTGATCTCATAAATATATGGCATCACAATCACTTTGTGACATCACAGTGCCATGGTGATATCACTAACACACTGTGATATCACAAACCTGCCCTGTCCTCATAAGCCTTGCGACGTGCTGCAATTGTGATGTCTTAGTGTGAGCTCTTAATCTGTTTTCAAACATAACAATTCAGTTATGATATGTGATATTAGAAACCCTCTGTGACATCATGACCGTTGTGACATCATACTGACAGACATCAAGACCATTGTATCACACTATGACATCACAATCCTCCTAGGACTTCTTCACATTTGTGACAACACATGCTTTTGGAGATACCACAGTCCATTTGTTAATTCATATTCTCTGTGATTTCATGATAACTTAGAAACTTTATGCCATTTGGATATCACCAACCAATTGTGACATCATAAACCTACTGTGACCCCTTACCTGTATGCCATCATCAACTAACTGTGACATCAAAACTTTTTCTGATGTCAAAATGTGACATAAATTCATGGCATCTGTCAGTGTGATGTCACAATGGTCATGTTGTCACAGTGTATTTCTGGTATCTTATGTCATTCATGAAATATGAGTGTGGAAACAAATTCTGAGGGCAAAAACTTCTAAGATATCACAATGTCAGCATGTGACAGAAGTTATGAGGATAGGAGAGGTTTGTGATGTCACATGGTATTAGTTATATCACAATGGAACTGTGATGTCACAACTTGATTGTGATGTCAAAATGGTTATGTTGGCACAAAAATGTATTTTGGATATCAACTCTCATGGCATATTTGAAATACAATGAAATCACAGAATAGGCATTCATAATGTATCTATGATGTAACAATGACAATTGTCATAATGAGATTATGTCATTGAGTTTGGTGATGTCACAATGACCTGATGCTCTCAAAATGAAAATGTGATGTCACACTGTTGAGGCTGTCACAAACACTTTTTGATGTTATAATGGCATGTCTGATCTCAATTGTCATTTGTTAACAACAAGGATATGGGTACACAAAGGGACTGTAATGTTGAAAAGGGTATGTGATTTTTCAAAGGAGCTAAGAGGTCATAATAGATTTGAGATATCACAATGGAATCATGATGAAACAATGACAATATGGTCACAATGGGTTTGTGATGTCGTGCTGATGATGATGTCAAAATGGGTTTGTAATTTCACAACGACTTTGTAATATCACAATCAAATTTCCAATTTCAATTGCAACTAGTTCACAAGGAGGATACTGTAATAATCAGCAGGGCCCTAATAATCTATAGGGTCCAATAATCAGTGTGGCCCCATCTCCTGGCCAGCTGGAGAGGACAGGCATTCTGTGGGAGGGGCTGGAACCTTAATCACCAGGAGTTGAGCTGCTAAGAAGTGATTGGGCTGTGGGGAGTTTGGGATGTGACAGTTGAAAACTGCTAGCAGTTGGAGTGGAGAAGGGGTACAGACTTTATATATGCTGCTTGTTCACAGCAATGGAAGGGGAGATACAAATTGAAAAGTCCTGGAAGGAAGGAAGTGGTGTCATAGCAGAGGGGAAAGACCTGGGAGGAGAGGAAGTTGAGGGAGAGCAGGAGGTGAAGAATTGCAACTGACGACCCAGGCAAAACAGTTCAGGCCTGTGGAGAGTAGAGAGGCCTGAAGAGAAGAAGGAATTGGTAGAAGGGATAAAGGGAAAGACTTCAAAGGAAGTATAGGTCTGTAGCGAAGGAGAGACAAAGGGAAGGGGAAAAAAGTCTTGCCCTTTGATATTTGGAGCTTTGGATAACATAATTTTGGGTTTCGGTGGTTTGGAGAACATTTATTATATTAAATGTGTCTCGATGGATTCTCTTGAAAAATAGAGGCCTGAATTTTGGAGATCCCATTGAGATTAATCCGTTTGAATGGCATCAGGCCTTGGCCTCAGGGGAAAATCCCTATAGGTGAGAGTGTCAGCCTTCAAGGCCTCGAGTGTTTGTCTCCAGAGGAGCAACATGGACAAAAGTCATATAGGTACCTCTAGGGGTGCGTCTGGGCAAGCTTGCCAGCTTGTTTTTGGGACCCCATCTAGAGGTCATTTGTGGCTTTCTTGGGAACTCCTTGAGAGGTCATGTGGGCCTTCCTTGGGAAGCCATCTGGAACTTCATCAAGAGTGCATCTGCAACTTCCTTGAGAAGCTATCTGAGACCTACGTTGGAGGTCATCTTGTGCCTTCTCCAGTGGCCATCTTGGACTTTCTCCAGAGGTCAACTGTGGCTTCCTCAGGAGGCCACCTGAGACCTATTTAAAAGTAGTCATTGGGGCTTCCTTAAGAGGCAAGTTAGGACGACCTCCTGAGGTCATGTGGAGCTTCTTTGGGAGGTCATCTAGGGTTACCTTGATGAAAACTCTGACTGTCTTCAGACATCATCTGGGAATTCCTTGAGAAGCTATATAGGACCTTCTCTGGAGGTCATCTGTCACTTTCTCAAGAGGGTTATCTGGAACCTCCTCTGGAGTTCATATGTGGCCTCTTTGAGTGACCATCTGGGAGCTACTCAAGAGGTAATCTCAGCCTCATGGAGAGGACATCTGGGTCCTCCTATGGAGGTCAACTGACACTTCCTTGGGAAGCCGTTTGGAACCTCCATGAGAGGTCTTCTAGGGCCTCCTAGGGAGAATATATGTGACATCCTCCAGAGGTCATCTGCAGCATCCACAAGAGGAATCTGGGATGTTCTCTCTGTCATCTCATATCTCTGTAGAGGTCAAAATGGAGTGGTGTGGCACTTGTGGGTTAAGTGTCTGTGGCTGTTGGTCTGTGTGTGTATGCTGATAGTTTTATCTGTGTCATGTATACACCTCTGTTTACTCCTTTTCTCAGGATGGGAGAACAGGCCTAAAGTTGTCATATCCAAAAAAATATTCTCCCCCAGTGTTACAGATTCCTTCAGTGGAAGATGCACTGATGTACTCTCTGTCCTATTCTTTGCCATCAACACCTCTAATCTAAAGTCCTCCCATATCAAAAGTGGTTACTTGTACCAGCCTGAGGTGGTACAACGTGGTATGTTACCCTTATTACCCTTGAGACAGAAACATCGAAGAGATGGTGGGCAGGACCTTTTCTAATATATTTTCCCTTTACAGCTAGTGATCTGTATAACTGGAAACAGCAAAATACATCCTTTTCAGAAAAAATAAGACCAGGGACTCATTCCCTCATTAGAGACAGTAATTTTCACACACAAGCACATCTGGGATGAGTGTCAGCAAATTTTACAGGTGTGTTTCACCTGGTCGTAAAGGGAGTAAATCCTGCTCAGTGACTTAAAGGTGGTCCTTCGACCACACAGTAGCCCCACTATTGAACCAGACCATTTGGTGTTTTCTTTTTCGTAGGTAGTTGGAGATAAGAGCATTAAAGGCTTTCCTGCCCTGGCGTTAAGCCTCTATCCTTCTAACTCAGCCTCTTAAGTAGCTAGGATGACAAGCGTGATGTTCCAGCATTCAGCTCAAACCAAGGTTTCTTCATGTGCTCGGGAACCAGCACTAGAACCTTTCATCGTCTATGACCTCCCCACACACTGGACCCTGGCACACTGTGATGCGTTGTTGGATAAATAAATGAACATCTGCCTATTACAATACTACAGAAAAGTCCCATCCCATACTGGTAAGCATCCTGGGGCGGGGGGTGCAAAACCTGATGTAGCTCTCCCAGTTCTCCGTCTTTCCTCTTCCCGCCCTCCTGGTGCCACCGCACTTAACTGTTTTGGCTCCAAGAATGTGAGCCACGATATACTCACTCGATTCTGGGGCCTCTGGGATGCCTATCTTCTCAAAGATCTCTGGCCAACAGCTGACCAGTTCTGTGGCACTCAATTCCCTACTCAAGTGTGAACAAGGTTGCTGTGAGCTGAAGGCCTGGCTCAAGTGGCCTCCTCTCCTCCCCCCGGGGCCAGCCACGATGTTCTACCACCTCCAGCCCCCAAGTTTCATGTTGCAGAGAAAGGATCCTTGAGGCATCCCAGGTTTCTGAATCTCCCAGAGTCCAGTGTAGGTGCTGAGAATCATCTCTGTTCACAGCTGGCAGGCTAGGGATGATGAGGTCACAATCTCTGCTCCCAACGATATCCTCGACTGTGGTGGTCACCCTAGAAAGAGCCAGAGGAGAATCAACAGCTGCCGCATAAAGGCAGTCAAGTCACGACGTTCATAGCAGTAGACCATCTGGCTGGGGAACTCTGCCTGTGCTTCTTTGAATGTCATTGTTTGGTGGCTGAAGTGGTCTATCTAATTTGACCCATAATCCCAGGTGTTAATGGAAATTGCCAGCTTCAAGAAAAAACCCTGGAAAAGGTGGAATTGCAGTTGTCCCGATCAAACTTAAAGGGTTCCAAAATCAGCGGTCCCCTTTTCCTTCCAGACAGCCTACATCAGGTTACAGAAACTGGCATTCAGAGAGCCTTAGCTAACTGCCACGGCCTGATACTGAGCAGGTTCCAGGAGGGGAAACACACTTGCCTACCACAGCCCAGCTGGAAATGGACTAGGAGGGACGCAGATTGGAGTTTGCAGGACTCCAGGGAGGACTGCCCACTGGCGCACTCCCCCTGGAGGGAACACGCCACCAGTGGGGGCTTGGAGCACCCTGGCCAGATGCCCATGGACACCATCAATGCCCTGGGTAAGGTTGCCCCCTCATCCTTGGTCGTGGTGAACCATCTACTACGTAACAATTCACCACTCCCCAGACCCTCCTAGCTTCATAGCCCCTGCTCGACTCCCCCACATCTCATTCCCTAATTACGTTTTGTAGACACATTCCCAATCCTTGAATTAGCTCCAACTATACACACGAGAACAGACAGGCTGGCTGGAAGAGTGAGGTTGTGGTCACACTCGTCTCACAAGCATTCAGGCTGAAGACAGATGCACAGGTGTAAACTCTGGTCTGCGGTTCACATAGGCCTCCTAGGGGAGACCCATGCAGGCCCAGCAGCTACTGTGGGATACAGAACAGAGGGAAGAGATAGCTGGAAAGGAACATCTACTGAAACCTTCCCCCAAAGGAGCCATGAAACGGTGAAGGAGGAAACAAAAATTATGGCTAGACGCGTACTTGGTATTGATGAAAAAAGAACAACACACACACACACACAAATAAAATGCTTTTGCTCTTTTTAGACATGGTGACTTAAATATATTTTCATTTTTCTTATCTCCCTGCTCTCCCAACACACACACACATCCAGATTGTGACAGAAGACTAATCTATGCAGTACCTGCAATTTGCCAACTGATCACTCACCTGAGCACAGTCAACTTGTATAAGGGAAAGATGATCTCTCTCTCTCTCTTTCTCTCGCTCTGTCTCTCTCATGCACACACACACATACACACACACACACACACACACACACACACACAAACACACACACAAACAGACTCAGAGCAGTGCCTCTCCTGAGATTGTTGGTTCCTCCTCTGGGACAAGGTGCAAGCTGGAGCATGGGGGTTCCCTTGTCAGAATCAAGGGCTCGACCCAAGGAAGCACTACTCTAATAATGCTGAACAATCCTGCCTCTCCCGTTCTCTAGGGCCAGATGCTTTCCCTTGGGAACAACCAGCCTTGACTCCCCATTCACCAAAACCCCAGGTCAGGATGCTGGGTGAAGTTATACCGAGATGGGTGGCTCCTCAGAGCCAGGACTGAAAACAAGCAGGGGGTCATAGTGCCCCAGAGATGTGTCTGACCTGGGGTGGGGGCGGTGTTGGGGAAATGGATAGGATCCTAAAGGCTACATACATAGATGGACTCCCTACTTCCAGCCTAGATGAGTCTGGGTGACTTGGTGGATTCTTGGGAAGGACTAGGAGACCAGATGAAACTGGAGCATCAGCAGATGGTGGCAGAGCTGGGATATGTGATCACCCTGTGAGGACTGTTGACAGCTGAGATGGAGGGGGGACAGGCCGAGTGTATGTGTGTCAGAAGAGGTGTGTTCCTTCCAGATATTCACCTTCTATCTGACCCCCAGTGCCCTCACCTCCCTAGTGGGCTCTTCTGGGACCCTCCTCAGGTAAAAAGGTGACTGAGCACAAAAGACAAGGGCTCACACAGCAAGGAGGGCCTATCTTCTGCATCCAACACCCACCACCCCCAGCAAAAAGGAAAAGACCCAAGAAGGCAGGTGAGGTGCTACTCCCCACCTCTGACTAAAGCCACCAGGTTCCCACCAGGAAGAAGTACGGTGCAGAAGCACAGCTGTGTGTCTCTCACTGCTCCAGGCCAGGGGCTCTGTGGTGCCCCCTTCTCACTCTTTCTGCATCTTCCCGTTTCCTGGGACACTGGCCACTAGATGGAGGTGGGATCCCTGGGTCGACACCCACCCCCACCCTACACCCCTGGGGCACATTTGTGGCAGGGCTATGGCGGACTGTGGGGCATGGCACATGCGAGGGAAGGACGGAAGAGGGGAGGCAGGAGGCATGGGTCCGCATCAGCGGGGGAAGAAGGGGGACAGGAGGGTTCACAGGTCCTGGGCCCTTGGCAGCCACTCACCTGTGCTGCTGGGAGAAGCCGTAGGCAGTGGCTCTGTGTGCTTGCAGGCCTGGAGTCCAAGGACCAAAAACCGGCCAGGGATGCGCCATCTCTGTTGGGTGACTGTGAGAGACAACATGGGTCCAAGCTATGTTTGAAACACCATGCTGCTGGGAGGGGGCAGGTGTATCTGCATGGCAGCATAGAGTGGCTGCATGAGGCCTCTGCTCCTCTTCCTCTTCCAACGCCACCCCTGCCTCAACTGCCACCATTGCCTCCTTGCTCCCCTATGCTGTGACCTCAGACTCAGGGCCACCATGGCCCTGAGTGGCTGCCTGTGGCAGTGTGCCTGCTGCACCAGCTCCATGTGCTCTGTGATCCCCACTAGGACCTGTGAAATTTCGGGGAGGCCACCAGATGATGAAACTGCTTGCCCTTGTGCGTGTGCTTGCTCTTTTCTCTGCTCTCTCTCTCTCTCTTTCTCTCTCTCTCTCTGCCCCCACTCCTCTACTGGGCCACCTCGTGCCTGTCCCCTCCCCCAGTGCCTGCCCCCATACCCCTGGCCACTGCTGCCATCTCAGTGAGCCCTGGGCCCTGCCCCCTCCTTCCCTTGGCCATGTCCCCTCTTCTGCTAGACCCCTCCCCCACCTTGGCTGCAAGCCCAGACCTGATTGGGCCCTAAGGCTTCCAGGCCATGACAATTGCAGCCTCACCTCAGCTCAGCACTCCCTCCCAACCCCAGTCCCTTCCCAGAGGATTAATTCTCCCCTAGCCCCACTGTTGGAGGAGACTCTCCTCCATCTCTCTCCACTCCACACACCAAGCAGGTACACAGTGACCCTCATTTGTATGTGTGTGTGTGTGATTGTTGGGGATAACAACCTCTCAAGGACTCAGAACATAGCACCCTTTGAGATGATTCAGCACACAGCACACTTCAAAAAACAGCATAAAGCACCCTGTGTAAAGGATTCAGCACACAGATCCCTTTGAAGGACTCAGCATATAGTATCTTGTGTAGAGTACTCAGCACACAGCATCCTTTGAAGGAAGGAGTCCATAGCCCGCAGCGTAAAGGACTCAGCACATGGCATGCTTTGAAAAACTCAGCATGTAGCACTTTTTCCCAGTTACTCAGTACATAGCACCCTGTGTTAAGAGCACCCACAGCCCCCTTTGAAAGGCTGAGTATGTAGCACCCTGTGTAAAACAGTGCACAGAACCCTTTGAAAGACTCAGCACATAGCACAATATTGAAAGACTCAGCACATACCACCCTGGGGAAGGATTCAGCACATACCACACTGTCAAAGGATAAACCACAGAGCACCATTTGAAAGACAGTACAGAGCACACTGTGTAAAGGACTCTGCACACAGCACTTGAAAAATTCACCTCATCCCTCCCTTCTCAAGGGCTCAGCACATAGCAGCAGCCTTTGGGATGAATTAGCACACCGCGCCTTTTGAAGGACTCAGCATACAGTACGTTATGTAATGGACTCAGTACATAGCACCCTTTGCATGATTCAGCAAACAGCACCTTTTTGAGGATGCAGCAGAAAACCCCAATGTGGAAAAGCCCCAGCCAACAGCACCCTGTGAATGACTCAGCACATAGCTGTATGTCACAAGTTCAGCTGTCATTAGAATTAGGGTGCTTTCTTCATATCACCATTCTTCAGAAACACTTCACAAATCCTACTAGTTTACTTTAGCCAACCTGTGTTTTATGGAGGACAGTCAACTGGGCGTCTTGAACTCAAAGCATGGGGTCCCTTTTCCTGAGCTCTTTGGTTCAATGCTAGAACTCTACCACTTGGAGCCATAGCTCCAATTTTGTTTTTTTTGGGTTGTTCTTTGACAGGTCTTATGGTGATCAGGAAGGGAAGGCCAAGTTGGGGTGTCTGTGCGCAAAGGCTCTTAGCTCGGCCTGGAACTGACCTCTCCTTTCCTTGGGCACCTGGGTGCTGGGCCTCCTGGAGCTCTCTTGGCTTAGGTGGAACAGACCTGCTCTGGCATCAGCACTCAGGGTGAACAAAAGTCAGCTTGGCCCTGGTCACTTCCGAAAATTGAACTCTAGAGAATGGCATGAGGCTGCACATCTGGCCACCAGGGGGCAGGGGTCACTCACCAGAGGGATTGTACCTGCAAGTTGTGTTTACTCTTCCTTCCATGGCACCCCCATCATGCTTCAAAGCCACCCTGGACAGGAAAGCACTTGAGACTCTTACTTACAATTAACCATCAAAAGGGAAGTGGGGCTGTGGCGCAGGTCGCAGAACATGAGCCTTGAGCAAGAAAACTCAGGGATAGAGCCTAGGCACTGAGTTCACACACACACAAACACACACACACACACACACACACACACACACACACACACACACTACATGCATGCAAAATCAGATATTTCTACACTGCATTCTTTGGGTATTCTCTACCTTTTCCCCACTAAGCCTGATGGCTGTTGACCTAGGAGTTCCATGCATACACCACCACCGGGCATCTTTAATTTTGGGGAACAGAATGGCTAGAAGGTCTGCCTTCCCCCATCCCAGCTCCTTGATTGGGTCATGGTCTATCCAGGCCCTTTGGAGCTCCTTTTACAGACTCTCCAAGATGCCTTCAAAAGGCCTCACATGCTGGGCACAGGTGGCTCATACCTGCCATCCTAGATACTCAGGAAGCTAAGATCTGGTGGATCATGGTGCCAAGCCAGCTTGGGCATGAAAGTGTGTGAGACTCTTATCCTCGATGAATCATGATAAAACAAAAGTGTCCCTGTGGATCAAGTGGTAGAGTGCTAGCCTTGAGAAAAAGAGCTCAGGGACAGTGCTCATGGACAACAACAAGGAGAGGCATTGCATGTTGACTTTAGGATTGGTATGGGCCAAATAAAATTGGAATTTTCAAGTGCTCCAAGACAAAGCAGTACCTCCTTTAGCCCTGTGCTCCTCCATCTTGTCTCACACCCTGGCCTTGGCCATGCTTTGGGTCAGCATTGATCTGGCTTGATGGGAGGGCTCCAAGGAAGAAGATCCCAAAGCAATCATCCCGCCTCCTTCCACCCTTCTCACCCTGCTGCTTTTGCTCTTTGCCATAGACCTTCTTCCTGGAATCCATCCATGAGGTCATCACTGCTAACATTGTGGTGAGTGGTGGGTCCAGCCTAACTCGAGGCAGTCAGAGGTGGAAGTCAGTCTGGGATTAGGAGCTTCTACCTGTGTGTGGCCTGAAGTCAGGGCTGACCTTTATTTCATCCTGAGTCTTGAAGTGGTGGAGAGATAGTGTAGATTCCACATTGAGTCAGGTAAGATCAGAATCTAGAGGACCACTTGTGTGAGGTAGGCTGTGTGTCTCACGGGGCCACTTTTCGTGATACTCTTCTCTCGGGACTCACCTCTCCCTCTCTCATCCCTATGTTAGAATAGGAAGTTCAACTAAGTGGATCTAAGAGGTGTCAGAGGAGTATTTCTGTGTGAACCGGACTTGTGCTTCATATTCATCCTAGCCCCTACTTCCTATTTATCTGAGGAATGGCCATATGGGTTTGGGGCGGAGAGGAATCATCCTAACTGAGAATGTGGCTCAGTGGTAGATGGTCGCCTAACATGAGTGACACCCTGGGTTCAATTCCGTACAGAAAAAGCTTGAAGGGGAGGTGGGGCTCAACTGGTAGAGTGCCAGCCTTGACCAAAAGAACTCAGGGACAGTGGTCAGGCCCTGAGTTCAATGCCCCGGACTGGAAGAACGAATTTTTGTTGGAGGTTTTACTTCCCTTTGAAAACAATTTATTGTTTGTGATAAGCATAACATGGGTCTCTTCTCTGGCTACCGATGGGCCATTAGATGTCCCTTGAATTTGGGCCACATCCCAGCAGCCTGTGCCCTACCTGACCCACAGTTTACCCATCCCATCTTGTGGCAGATGGAGGCCTGAGAGAAGGCCACCTTGCCACCTACTTCTGGTGGCTTCCAAGGCTTTTGAAAGTCAGTATGTCATATAGAGAGTCATCATCCAGATCAGTCTACAGAGGAAAGGGAGGGAGCACTCCTTGTCAGAGCCCGCAAGCAGCAGGCCACTCTGGATGTGGGGCATCTGCATCAGGACGAGCTTCATGGAGGAGTTATCTACAGGTTCAGGAACTCCGACCTCTTCTTTGGCAGTTTCCAAGGTGTCTTCAAGTTGCAATTCTTCAAAACCTTTTTGCTCCTCTCTCATTTCGCCCACCCCAGAGCATGAGTCATTTGAAGCAGTGGTGGTGGCAGGGGGCTAGAGCCTGCTGTCTGTCCTTCCCCTACGAGGAGCGACATCAGCTCCTGCAGCTCTCTTCTCCATCTTCTCCTGGGAGAGCCAGCACATGCGCTTGGCTTTCTCCCAACACAGCTCATCCCGGATGAATGTCTGCTCTTTACACCCCATGAGGGACTCCTCGACAGTGGATATGTGTGCCAACAGCTTGCTGCATCGATGGTGGAGATTATCTGCTGGACTATCGAAGTCCACTTCATCATACAGGTCATGGACAAACCAGATTTTCTTCTTGGATGCCCACATGTCCTACTTCCTATCCCTACGCCTGCTGTGGTGGCAGCTCACAGAGCAGGGGGCCTGTGGCTCCAGCTCTGTCTGGCACTTGCTGCCGGGTGGGCCGGGCACCTGCAGCAAGGTCACCGCTCCTGCACCAGGAGTTTCCCCCTGTGGATCTCAGCCTCCGAGAGCGCTCACAGAGCCACGTCCCTCTCGGTCTGGGGGACATCTCCAGCCTCTGCTTGGTCTCATCTGGGGGAGTTGCCTCCTCACCTTTTGCTTCTCCAGGGCTCATGCCTTTCCCTTCCCTAGGGAAAGACAGGAAGCTCAGCTGGGCCTCCAGGCACTCCTCCTGTGCTCTGGTGGTTTCCAGGCACTGGACCATGTCCTGCTACTTTGGGGGCACCAACTGTTCCCCCCAGTTGGTTGGGCCTTGCACTTGCTTCAGCTGCTTCAGCAGCTGGGTCTACTTCTGCAGGTGCCGCTGCAGGGCCTACTTCTCAGTGTTCAGCCGCTCATTGGAGACAATCTGCTGCTGACAGGTGGCTCTGAGCTCCTGCAGCTGGGCCACGGACTGATCCTGCTGCTCCTGCAGCTCCCAAACCACATGGTCCTGTCTCTCGGACACCTCTTTCCATTCCCCTATATTCTCCTCTAAGTGATCTAGCTGTTCCCACAGATGTTTCTTCACCTGCTGCTCTGAGTCCAGGATTCTGGTGAGGTCCTTCTCACCGCTCACCCTGTGGAGAGCATCCCACAGCAGGGCCAGCTATTCCTCTGGCTATGGGTTGCACACACCCATGTGCATCAGGGGGGGCTCAGGGATCTCCTGCCGACCCTTGGCCTTCTCCTCTAGTATCCGTCGTTGCTCCCACTGCTCCGCGTTCTAGAGACATAGCTTTTGGTTTTCCTTGACCTGGATGTGACCTTGTTCCTCCAGGTTCTTCAACTCCATCTGCGTGTGCTAGGCCTGCGCCGCAACTGCCAATCAACCTGAGATGGCTCTATCAGCTTGCTGCTCAGTTCCCCCAGCTCATTCTCTAGGTTCAGCATCTGCCTCTCCCTTTGCTCCTTCTCTGTCAGTTGGTTCACCTGGTCAGTCAGCCACTGAGCCTCCTCCTTCCATGAGGACCTGTCAATGCACAGGTCCTCTGTGAAGGTGTCTCTCTCCAGATTTTCTGAGGTCACCATACAGCTCAGGTTGTCCAATAGTCTCTTCAGTACCCCCGCCCCGCCAGCACTTGTTGGAACTTGCAGATTCTGTTCTTCCTGTTACTCTTCTGTGTCCAGAGTGCTTCCAGCTTCTCCTGCAACACTGTGTTCACTTGCTCCAGGTCATTGAAGCTTCTGGACTTTTCCTCGAACTGAAGTGTCACATCATTCAGCTGTTCGAAGAACATTTCGATCTCCTTCTGTGTAGCAGTGATGGCAGAAAAAGCCATCTCCACCTCCACCATGCCCCACTCTGTGGCCTGCATGTGGCAGGTGAGAGGTTCTTGCTCCATTTCTGTGTCATTGCCCACCTGCTTCACTTAGGCCGTTGCAGATTGTAAATCACTTTTTGCTGAAACCAACCTCTGTATGGGTGGCTTGTGGATCTCTAGCTCTGTTTTTGGTTCTTTGTGCACCTCAGTTATCTTGTCCCTCTCTTTCTCCAGTCGACCCTGCCGGTCTGTCTTTTCCTGCTTCAGTGGTTGGATCTTGGCACAGAGTGCCTGATTTTCCTCTTTGGCTGCAGTCCAGGGTTGGCATCATGTGTCGCTAGCATCTCTGCAGATCCTTGGTGGTACTGCGAAACTTGATATTCTTGACCCTGTTGGCTTTGACTGTGTTCAAAGGCAGGGCAGGCCCCCAGTCAGCATCACCTTTGGCTGGACCCTCCATTGAATCACCCTCCCCTGTTGTGTTTGTCCTGGGGATCCCTCCCTTTTTCGTGTTCTGTGTTTTCTAGAATGTTGCAGGTCTAATGGGAGGATTCTTCTGCCAGTGTTCTGGCAGTAGATTCTTGCCCGCAGCTCTCTCATGGAGTCTTGTTGTTTCAGACACCTGAGCACTGGAATGGGAAAGATGGGCTGGCCACATTCCCAGGCTCTGGGAAATCCTCTATTCTCCCACTGACTGACAAGGACGTCAATTTCCTACTCTACTCCAAAGTTGCCTCAAGTCTGTAGCTCACCACACAGCCACCTCTACCTTCCTCAACTGCTGGTGGTGGTGTCAACCAATAGAGGGAATCTTGATGCTTGGCAGCATGGAATGTGGGGTGACACCATCCTTGTATCCCATTGGTTAGAAAGAACAATGAAAGAATCGGGTGTGACCGGAATCGTGTGATGCAGACAGCATGGTCAGAGTCAAAATGACAGATGCTCCCCCAGCCCCTTTCCCAGGGAACTCTCTCCAATTCTGTTGGGGACAAGAGGATGACCTGCTTTAGCTGGATGGCTGCACAGATTGTTGTGTATGTCTGGTTTTTGCCAGTCGCAGACCTTGAACTCAGGATCTGGGCACAGTCTGTGAGGTGCCTTTGCTCAAGGCTAGCCCTCTACCACAAGAGATACACTGCTCTACTTCTGTCTTTGTTGTCACTGAAGTTGGACAGAGGTCTCAAGGACTTTCCTGCCTAGGGTGAATTTGACCAGGATCCTCCTATCATAGCCTTGTAAGTATCAAGGAGGACTGCTGAGAGCCACTGGCGCCTGCCTAATGATTAATCTTGCTGTTCTTGCACAAACAAGTGAGTTCCCTATCCACAGGTTAAAATGGTGGGAGCTGGATGCCACAGTTCAAATCCTGGTCCTGCCACCTCCAAATGGCAGGAGATCCTTAGAAACTCATTATTATCTATATGAATATGAATGTAATGTGATGTATGTTATGACTGAATGGACAGTTCTTGAATGATTCTAGGATAAAATTATACACAGTTATAGTAAAGGAAATTGATCAATTTTAATCAAAACTTTATGTAGCATTTAAACAATCACATGGTATAAAGTTTCCATTTTTTCTGCCAGGACTGGGATTGGAACTCTTGGTCTGGGTAACTCTGTTGCAGTGTGGAAAGGGGAAGCTGGCCTCCTTGAATCAAGAAATTCATGTGTGATCCTTAGGTCTGAAATTGATCCCCAGCACTGGAAAACAACCTATTCATGTACATTTAAAATATATGATTTATATTTATATACATATGTTGACTCCATATTGTGTTCAGCGTAGTTATTCATTTTATTTTTTGTTTCATTCATGTAATGACTTTATTTTATTGACTATTATGGCACATAGAACATTGATTACATGATTAAATAGGATATAGGTCTGCATCTGTATTCCACTTATACCTGACACCCAGGACTTTCACGGAAAAAGAAACATGTGTAACCATCAGCTTCTTACTCCACGTTCATTGTTTGGGAGTGCTGTCATGTGAACTCACGGCCTACAGAGCCAAATTCATGAATGGATGAGGGTCAGCATGCCATCCTGGGGCAAATTGAGCTGATAGGCAGGTTCCAGGACCTTAGATCGAACCCTAGGGGTTGAGAAAATAAGAACAGATTGACACACAGATGGTATTACCCTAATAAATATATGTGTTTATAGAATACCAGAGATGTCTATCCATTATTCAGTTATATAGACTACATTTCTACAATTCTTGGGTATTTATTATGCTCCATGTAATTAATGTTATTATTTTCATCTTTAATAAACTATTAAGTAAATCAGTGTCCTGAAATTATTGCATCCTTCTGAAAAATATTATTCTTTTAATGCTTCATAAGATATTAAATAAAATCACTCAGCCAACTGATATCATGAAGTCTAATTTAATATGAGTGTCACTAATGAGCAACTCATTCAACCATGACATTGATAACATTCCATCGTTGTTCCTGTGGATGAGAACGAGTCTCTTAGGACCTCCCAACATCTGGAAGTGGCATAACTGGGATTCGAACTGTAGGCCTATGTTGCCGTGTAGTACTATGGCTTCCCCAATAGCCCGCAATAAAAAAAATTTATTTAGCTCCTTGGTTTGCAATTCATGCCATTTTTTTTCTGCCAGGCCTAGGATTTGAATTCAAGGTCTGTGTAAATATGCAGCACTGTGAGGGAACTGAATCTGACCATGCTTGAAGACAAGAAACTCAGGCCTGTTCCCTAGGCCTGAATTCAAGGTCAGGCCTGGAAAACATACTCCTTATATACATTTTAAAGATATGATTTATACTTCCATACAGATCTTCAGTCTATATTGTGTTTGGTGTGGTTATTTTATTTCCTGTTTTATTCATTTATTTACCAATTATTTTATTGACTCTGATGACACCTCTACACTTATAACATTGGTTACATCCTATCACATAGCATCTAGATTTGTAGATATGTTCTCCATCATGCCTGACACCAAGGACTCTCCCAGAAAAGGAAAACATGTGTCACACTCGGCTTCTTACTCCAAGATTAAATTTTTCGCTGGGATCTGAACACAGGGCCTAGCAGGCCCAATTCACGAATGGATGATTGTGATCATTGCAGCCTCTAGCCAATGAAGCTGTGAGGTGGCTCCCAGATGCTGATATCCAGCCCCAGGTTTGGCCAAAACAGTGATACATGGATAGGCAGACGATGCTATACAAATAAATATATGTTGGTAAAGAGTGCCAGAGCCGTCTACCTACACCTACTATGTTCCTACCAACTCTTAGTCATTTATTATAGTGCCATTAAAGGAATATTATTCTTTTCATGCTTAATAAACTATTCATTAGGATCAATCAGGTTCTTAGGATTATTGCATCCAATTTTAGACTAGACTGAAGCATGAACTACTCTTTCAACTGGTATTCCTATGCATAGGAACGAGTCTCTTCTGATCTGCCATTGGTAGGTGTCAGGACTGGGATTTGAACCCAGGACCTATATTGACAAGATGGCCTATGGCTTCACTGATAGCCTGCCAGCCTTCAGCAATGGCAGATAAGGTCCACTTTGCAACCGTATCATTCAGACCTAGGATGTTCACCATGCAAAGAAAAAAATGTAAAACCCCCAGCTCTCTGCAGCTCACCACTTTTTGTTCTATCCTACTTTTTTTTCTTCCTGCAAGCCATCTGGGCCTAGGATCCCAGGATCGGCTATGGGTCGAGAGGCTTCACCCCAGCCTAGGGCTATCGAAGCTGAAACAGGGTTGCAAAGACCTGAGTTCAAGTCCTGTGTTGTCAAAATAAAGAATAAATAAAAAATTAATTAAATATTTAACTAAATTAAAAAATAAATAAAGCTCCCTGGTTTGGAATTTCTGCCAATTTTCTTTCCTAGACTGGGATTTGAGCTCAAGGTCTTGGTAAATCTGTAGCAATGTTTGGGAAAGTGCAGAGTTGCCACTTCTTGAGATCAAACCCCATGAAAAGCCAAAAATAAAAAAACGTGACTGAGCTCAAAAAGGGGAGTAGTTGTGGAGATGGGGAGGAAGGCATGGTAGGGGGAAAACAAAGAAGGAGGCAAGAATGTTCAATAGGAAATGTACTCATTACCTTGATCGTTTAACTGTAACTTCTCTGTACAACTTTTTTACAATACAAATTGAAAAAAAATAGTGCTCAGAGAAATATTTTTGGGTTAAGGGAAAGTTGTCTAAATAGATGTACAAAATTCTACACTGCTTTTTTTAATGTTCAGTATGGAACTGAATAAATATAACTGCTTCCATTAAAAAAATTAAGTCACTGTCTTGGAACTGGGGCCAGTATTTCCATCATTGCTGGGATTTGATCTCACCATCCAGGTAAATCTTTTGTACCATGGGTGAAGGCAAAACTCACTGTCCTTGAGGAAAAGAAATTCAGACTAGAGATACCAGGGTCTGAATGAAGGCCCTGCAATGGAAAAATATTTCTATATAGGTGTAATATATGATATATACTTACATATGTAAGTTCACATATTATGATTTTTATTATTGATTTTGCATTTATTTTACTTTTTACTTGATTCATTTATTTATTGTTTATGGTATTTATTATTATTATACACATAATATTTAGTACAGGTTGTACATTTATTATAAAATTATACACAATAATTTAGGACATTGACTCATTTTTCATTAATACTTTTTAAGTGTTGAACATGATACATAATTAAATGGAAGCATTTGTCACAATCTTCACATGTTCACAGTCTCTCCCAAGTATGATCTTTGTCTTATTTATCTTTGGACACCTTCCTATAGGAATTTCTTTAGATGAGTTATACTTAGAAGCCTTTTCTTGAGGATAGGCAATTTGAGGGATAAAATTGTAAGGGTGGGGCTAGAAATTTGTCTTACTGGTAGAGAGCTTGCTCAGCATTCATGGATGCCAGACTTTGAATCATCAGTGCAACAACGCAGAAAAAGCCAAAAGCTGTGGAATGGCTCAAGTGGTAGAGTGCTAGCCTTGAGAAAAAGAAGCTCAGAAACAGAACCTGGTCCCTAAGATCAAGCCCCAGGACTGTCAGAAACAATAGGCCACGTGCCAGTGGCTCACAACTGGAACATTAGCTTCTCAGGAAGCTGAGATCTGAAGACCACAGTTCAAAGACAGCCTAGGCAAGGAAAGCCTTTTAGACTCTTCTCTCCAATGAACCACAAAAAGACCCTATGTGATGCTATGCCTCAAGTGATAGAGTATTCGCCTTGAGCTGATGGGATCAGGTATAGTGCCTAGGCTTGAGTTGGAGACACATAGCAGGGGAAAAAGTGAGGGTTAATCAAAGTATTTTTCCTATTTGCTAATTAGGAGAACATTCTCCAGAAAATGAATGCTGATGTACACCAGAATTGGAGTCAGAACTCCAGGTTTAAGTGTAGAACATCCATATGCCCAGCCTCTCAGGCTCTGGCATTATAACCGTGTGTCCTACAGGGTTCTGAAAGGTCCAATGTTGAAAAGCTTAATACGTTCCCCAAGCCCTTTGTGATAAGCAGTTGACTTATATTGTTAATGTCATTACAATTCTGACCTAGCAGAGCACCAGTAGCTCACGCCTGTCACCCTAGCTCAGGAGACTGAGGTCTGAGGATCACAGGGTGAAGCCAATCAGGGCCAGAAAGTCTATGACACTCTGACTTCCACTTCTGAAAGGTCAGATATTCAAGAGCTTCCTGTGTTTCCCTTGGTGATGAGAAGTTACTTGCACTCTAAATGTTCTTAGAATTCTTGAGCTATAGAAGCAGGAACGAAACATTATTGAACCATCCTGGGTTCAAATGAAGTTCTCAGGATCCCAGCCCTAGCCATGTTAACAGGATGAACTCCGGTGTAACACTGTATTTGAAGGCAGAAAACAGTTGCAAAAGCCAAGCTAGGTGAAGAGACCTAGGCCTACAGGATTAGGAGGCAGAATGTACACACTCAACAGGGAAGTAAGCTGCAAAACGACTTCATTCATTCCAGGCACGGCCAGCCATGAGGGAAAACTGGAAATATTTTTTAGAGTTACAACAAGGTCAGGCTTTTCTCAGCCTCTTCAAACAATGACTAATTAACTTTCCTCCCTCAGGTGAAGGAACTTCAGGCTATCTTTAGGATACTAATAGAGAGCCAGTTTAGTGCTGGAGAGGGGAGGAACAGAGTAGAAACACCCTGCTCTTTGGTCTTAGGGAGTGCGTTCTTGACTCTCCATCTGTCAGATTTGAAGGCCCATCTACCTCTACCAGACCAATCTCCTTTCTTCATTCTCCCCATCATTAATGTAAATCCACAGTCCAAGGACAGGCATGGCCTTTTCTCTTCTGTTTCCAAGCACCTGAGTTACAACCTACCTCTGCCTTCTGGACTCTGGGGCCCTGCCTGAGAAGTGGGAAAGAGACCATCTTCCTGCTCTGTAGTTGTTTGAAGGTGATGCTCGTGGTCTGGCACACTGCAGAACGCCTCATGACTGGGACTTGTTCCCTTCTTTCCTCCTGACAACCAAGACCAGATTCATCTATCTATCTATCTATCTATCTATCTATCTATCTATCTATCTATCTATCTATCTATCTATCTATCTATCTATCTATCTATCTATCTATCTATCTATCTGTCTATCTATCTGTCTATCTGTCTGTCTGTCTGTCTGTCTGTCTGTCTGTCTGTCTGTCTGTCTATCTATCAATCTATCTATCATCTGTCATCTATCTATCTACCTACCTACGTACCTACCTACCTATGTACCTACCTACCTACTTACCTGGCTATCTCTTTGCCGTTTGTTGGGTTGAACTCAAGGCCTGGGCATTGGTTCTAGAACTCTACAACTTGAGCGACAGCACCAATTCTGGCTTTTTCTGTGGATGTGCTACTAAGGAATCGAACCCAGAGCTCCTTGAAAGCTAGGCAAGGACTCTCTCACTAATCCGCATTCCCCCCCCCCCATCTTTTTCTTTTTTTTTTCTTTTTTGGGTCCGGTCATGGGACCTGAACTTTGGGCCTGGGCGCTGTCCCTCAGCTCTTCAGCTCAAGGCTAGCACTCTACCACTTGAAACACAGCGCCACTTCCAGCTTTTGTTCCTTTTTCTTATGTGATGCTGAGGAATCGAACCCAGGGCCTCACGCATGCAAGGCAAGCACTCAAACATTGAGCCACCTTCCCAGCCCCCTCATCTTTTTCTTAATGGTAGTTTTTACATAAGGATGCTGCCATTTTACGTCCCCAAGTTTAATTTTCTGAATATAGGTCACTTCTAAGAAACCTGATCTTCTCTTCACCTGCCTGGTTTGTGACTGTTCCTGCATTGGCCTCATAATAATTACAAAAAAGGCTGTTGAGGGTGACCTGCTTTAGTCGGATGGCTGCACAGATTGTTCTGTATGTCTTTTTGTTTCCAGTCCCGAACCTTGAACTCAGGAGCGGGGCACAGTCCTTGAGCTGCTTTTGTTTAAGGCTAGCCCTCTACCACAGGAGCCATATGGCTGACTTCTGGCCTTGTTGGCAATAAAGTTGGACAGTGGTCTGAAGGACTTTCCTGCCTAGGGTGAATTTGACCATGATCCTCTTATCACAGCCTTGTAAGTATCAAGGAGGACTGCTGAGAGCCACTGGTGCCTGCCTAATCACTGGTTTTGCTGATATTCTTGGACAGACCAGTGAGTTCCCTATCCTCAGGTTTACGTGGTGGGATGTGGAGACCACTGTTCCAATCCTGGTCCTGCCACCTCCAAATGGCGGAAGATCCTAAGAAACTCATTCCTATCCATATGAATACTAATGGAAAGTTATATATGTCATAATGAAATACCTAAGAATTGGGAGTCACATAATTTAGAGATGTCATTTTTTTCTGCCAGGACATTCTTTAGTTAATTGGTATATACCATTTTCTGAATGTAGTTTGATATATGAAACTAGGATATATTATGCCTGAAGAGTTTTTATCTGAAATGCTTATAGCGAAATGTAGAGGTAAAGCCAAATTATGTATATTTGAAGACAATGCTTGGTTAGTCCTATTCTCACATTCCCCATTCCCTTCATGAGAATAATACACATTGTAAGGAAATGCTTAGCGTGTTTTGGAGATATAGGTTGACTTTTTGCTGCATTTTGTTTACTTTATATACAAAAAAGCTAAATTCTTACTTTATAGTTTTCCTTAGGCTTTATACTCAGATTTAATATCTGATGGGTGACAAACAAAGATATAAACATTTTTTAACAGTGGCTAAATTTAGGCTGAGAAATCTAGGTACAATGGTACTCATGCACATAGGCCTCATCAGTCATAAGACGATGATATCAAAATGTTAACCAATGCATACTGTTGTCATGCTTATGAGATTTTGTGTATTATAAACAGTGGTTATTAGAATTTTTTGTAATCATCATCATTTCATGGGTTATGAACTGAAGTGAGACATTATACTCAGACCAAAATTTAAGGAGGCATCCAAAATTCGTTACCAAGATATACATCATGTAACACAATGGTATAAACATGCAAGCTAAACTAAATAACTTTTGGAAAAAGAAAACAGCATTTACTATAAATACAGAATCAGTACGACTGATTTTTCTTTTACCCAAGTTGCAATATGACTTACATGATAACTTTTCTGGTTATAAGTTTAGTTAGGTCTTGATATTTAGTTGGAGAAGTTATGTTCTTTCATATATTCATTTGTCAGATAAAAGAGGAAATGAATTCCATGCCAGAGTTAACGTCCATAATAATGTTACAGATGTATCCTTCTACTTTGCCAAAGTTTCAAATCAGCTCGAGTAACTTGGGTCTTTTTTTGTATCTAACTAAATAGGTATGCAATTTTGTCAGTTCTTAAAAGATTTTGACCAGGGCTGGGAATGTGGCTCAGTGGTAGAGCGCTTGCCTTGCATTCTCAAGGCCCTGGGTTCGATTCCTCAGCACCATATAAGAAAAAAGAAAAAAGCCGGAAGTGGCGCTGTAGCTCAAGTGGTAGAGCGCTAGCCTTGAGCTGAAGAGCTGAGGGACAGCGCCCAGGCCCCGAGTTCAGGCCCCACAACCGGACCCAAAAAAAAAAAAAAAGATTTTGACCACTATTTATTAAACTATTACTTTCCACAAACTACTTCTCTCTTTTCATGAGATTTTTAATTTCATTTATATCGTGTGTTAATGTGTTCCTTTAGATAAGCCACAGCCAGTCTTCTACAAAGTGTAATTTGGAGTAGTTTAAAATTATGTACACTCAGCTACACTGCTCAGATTCTATTATTTGCATATTTTTTTCTTGTTAAATCAGCAGGAATTCGTTCTCAATATGGATACTATTGTACTTATTCATTGCCTTTCTGAATTGTTTAAACATGTCATGATTTTTCTTTTAAATATGTGCAGATCTCACTCTGCATAATCACATTTGTTTTAAACAATTTGATCCAATCAAGGGATTTGCTATATTAGGTTCATCTAGATGAATTTAATTACAAATTAACACAACCGGATTTCTGAGACACAGTTATCTTTATGGCTCTCCTCCAAGTTAACATGTATTTGAGGTTTTTGTGCATAAAAAACCTGGGCACAACATGTTGTTCGTGGGGGAGTTCTACTTTGTTGGTTGTTTTTCCAGTTGTGGTGACTTCAACATATGTGTGCATTTTATTACAATTGTTTTGTGTCTATATTTTGTTTCATATAACAGAGAGTACTGAAAGAATCAGTAATTTAGACTGTTTCCTAATACAATTCTAAGAGAAACATTTGAAATTTTGTGACAACTGGGAATGGACAGGTCTTCATAGTGGAGGGGGTAGCAAAATAACAGAGACATAGTTTGATATGATTTGAATTTTTCCTCCTCTTGCCTCACAATTTCCAATAATATTACTTCAAAGTCTTTAGTGAAAAGAAAATAATTTTGTCTGTATGAACTTAGAATTTTTGGTTCATTTGGGACACACTACACATTCATATTCATTTTAACTCGAAAATCTTTCCTTCGTTTAAAATCACAGATGTGAATTTATAATGCTAAATTAGCATCTACTAATTTATATGAAATGGTCCAAACTATTTTCACTTCACACTATATGTAACATAGAGTGTAATAATAATAGTGAGTAATATAGTATGTAATAATTAACTTTGGGGAAAGTCAATTACAGTAGATTTTTGTGAGATATTGAGTAATAGTAAAAGTTATATTTGATTCTATTAAAAAATTCAATTACATCTGAAAATAACTCATAGTTATAAACTAATGCTCAAAAATAAGATTATTTACTGGAAAAAGACAGAAGTTTCTGTAAGTTTGCTTTTTAAAAATTGTCTTTGAGCCGAGCGCTGGTGGCTCAAGCCTGTAATCCTAGTTACTCAGGAGGCTGAGATCTGAGGATCGCGGTTCAAAGCCAGCTCGGGCAGGAGAGACCGTGAGACTCCTATCTCCAATAAACCACCAGAAAACCGGAAGTGGCCCTGTAGCTCAAGTGGTAGAGCACTCGCCTTGAGCTGAAGAGCTGAGGGACAGCGCCCAGGCCCAGAGTTGAAGCCCCACGACTGACAAAAAAAAAAAAAAAATTGTCTTGGATCTGCGCTCTGGTGGCTCCTGCCTGTAATCCTAGCTACCCAAAAGTCTGGGATTTGAGGATAGTGGTTCAAAACCAGGTTGGGAAGAAAAGTCTGAGAGACTCTTATCTCCAATATATCTCTTGAAAACTAATAATAGCACTGTGCCTCAAGTCATACAATGGTATCCTTGAGCTGAAGAACTGAGGGATAGTGCCCAGGACCAGAGTTCAAACCCCATGAACGACAAAAGTATTGACATGGGGGATGGGAAGGTGGCTCAGTGGTAGAGCGCTTGCCTTGCATGCATGAGGCCCTGGGTTCGATTCCTCAGCACCCCACAAGCAAACAGAAAAAAAGCCGGAAGTGGCACTGTGGCTCAAGTCGTAGAGTGCTAGCCTTGAGCCGAAGAGCTGAGAGACAGTGCCCAGGCCCAGAGTTCAGGCCCCACGACAGGATCCAAAAAAAATAAATTGACATGGACTTTTACTTTATTATTTCATGATTTTTTATTATGAAAATACATACAGAGGGGTTACAATTACATGAACAAGGTAATTAGTACATTTCCTATCAACATTGTTGCCTCCTCCTTTGGTTCCCCTTCCTATCCCCTCCCATCTCCCCGTCTGGGCCTATCCGCCCCTCTCCCCCACGACAAAGTTGTAAACTTTGGTTTTCGATATAATGCCTTGTATATGTCATTGTTGCAATAGGTCCACCTGTATCCCAATTTGTTTTTCCCATTCCTTCCACAAATTATATCAACATCAAATACAGTGAAAATAGGGGTTATACTGTGGGGTAGGGACATACAAAGCAACAAAAAAATCATCTTATAAATACACTGGAAACAATAGCAGAAAAGAAAAAAATTGAGTATCTTGGGCTTCATTTCACCTAACATCAACTTGTCTAACTGTTACAGTTTGTCTCAGACATATATTGGATATTGCAAATAATGGAAACCATAGGACCTTTGTTTCTTTGGGCCTGGATTATTTCACTTAATATATTTTTTTCCGAGGCTTTCCATTTCCTTACAAATGGGGCAATGCTATTCTTTCTGATGGAGGCATAGAATTATATTGTATATATATCTCACATTTTCTTGATCCATTCATCTACTGAAGGGCATCTGGGTTGGTTCCATATCTTAGCTATGGTAAATAATACTGCAATATGGGATGGGAAGGTGGCTCAGTGGTAGAGCGCTTGCCTTGTATGCATGAAGCCCTGGGTTCGATTCCCCAGCACCACATAAGCAAAAAGAAAAAAAAAGCCGGAAGTGGTGCTGTGGCTCAAGTGTTAGAGCGTTAGTCTTGAGCTAAAGAGCTAAGGGACAGCACATAGGCCCAGAATTCAGGCCCCACCATGGACCCCCCAAAAAAATAATGCTGCAATAAATACATTTGTGCTGGTAGCTTTAGCATGGTCTTCTTTGTGATATTTGGGTAAATGTCATGGGAGTACTGGGTCATCAGGGAGCTCTATGTCTTTTGAGGAACATCCATACTACTTTACAAACTGGTTGAACAAGTTTTCATTCCCACCAACATCCCCTCCAGCTTTGGTTGTTATTAGAGTTCTTCTTTTTTTTTTTTGGGTCCAGTCGTTGGGCCTGAACTCTGGGCCTGGGTGCTGTCCCTCAGCTCTTCAGCTCAAGGCTAGCGCTCTACCACTTGAGCCACAGCACTATTTCCGGCTTTTTTTTCTTTTTGCTTATGTGGTGCTGCAGAATCGAACCCAGGGCCTCGAGCATGCAAGGCAAGCGCTCTACCACTGAGCCACCTTCCCAGCCCTATTAGAATTCTTGACTATAGCCATTCTAACTGGGGTGAGGTAGTATCTCAGTGTTGTTTAGATTTGCATTTCTTTTATGGCTAGGGAGATTGAGCATTTCTTCATGTGTCTATTGGCTATCTTTCTTTCTTCATCAGAGAAGTTTTTCTATACATCTTTAGCCCACTTATTTATTGGGCAGTTGTTTCTTTGAGGATTTGTTATTGGAGGATTTAATTTTTTGAGTTCCAGGTGTATTTTAGATACACCTTGTCCACTGTATGGCTAGAGAAAATATTCTTCCAATCCGTGGGTTTTCTATTGATCTTGCTACTTTTGTCCTTTGCCATGCAGAAGCTCTGCAATTTCATGCAATCCCATTTGTCCAACCTTTCTTTGATTTGTTGTGTTTCTGGGTCTCTATTAAGGAAATTTCAACCTGTGCCAAGGAGACATAGTGTATCTCTTATATTGTCCAGTAATTTGGAGTTGTTTTTTGTGCAGGGTGATATATAAGGATCTAGCTTTAGTTTTCTACAAGTGATTGACCAATTTTACCAGCAACATTTACTGAAGAGGCTGTGTTTCTTCCATTCTATTTTTTTAGCTCCCTTATCGAAGTTTAGGTGGCTATAGATCCATGGGTAAATTTCTGGGTTTTTAGTTCTATTCCATTGGTCCTGTGGTCTGTTATTGTGCCAGTACCAATCTGTTTTGATTACTATGGTTTTGTAGTAGAGTTTGAAATTTGGTATTGATATTCCCCCAGCACTGTTCTTTTTGTTAAGGTTCTTTTTTGGTATTCGAGGTCTTTTATTGTTCCATGTGAATTTTTGGATTGCCTCTTCTATTTCCTTGACGAATGAGGATAGAATATTGATAGGTATCGCATTGAATTTGTAGATAGCGTTGGGAAGTATTGGCATTTTCACAATGTTGATCCTTCCAATCCAGGAGCATGGGAGGTTTTTCCACTTTCTAAGTTCTGTTTTTGAATTCCTTTTTCAGGTTTTTAATGTTTTCTTCATAAAGGTCCTTTACTACTTTGAATAAGTTAATTCCTAGGTATTTTATTTTGGGGGGGCTATTACGAATGGAGTTGCTTTCCTGATTTTAGCCACACTTTTCTCATGTTGGCATACAGAAAAGCTATTGATTTTTAAGATTTAATTTTATACCTTACTACTCTGCTAAAGTTTTGAATCAGCATAAGTAATTTGGGAGTGGAGTCCAAGGGATTCTTTAAATGCAAGATCATGTCATCTGCAAAGAGGGAGAGTTTTACTTCTTCTTTCCCCATTTGGATCCCATTTATGTTTGCATCTTGTCTTATTGCTGTAGCTAGGCATTCTAATAGTAGGTTGAAGAGAAGTGGAGAGAGTGGACATTCTTGTTTTGTTCCTGAGTTAAGAGGAAATGGCTTTAGTTTTCCACCATTAAGTATAATGCTGGCTGTAGGTTTGTCAAATACATCCTTTATTGTATTGAGGCATGTTACCCAGATTCATTGTTTTCCCAGAGCTTTCATCATAAAAGGGTGTTGGATCTTGTCAAATGCTTTTTCGACATCCATTGAGAAATCATGAATTTCTTATCCTTGCTCTTGTTGATGTGATGAAATATTTTTATTGATTTGCATATATTGAACGAGCTTTGCATCCCTGAAATAAATCCTGTTTAATCGTTGTGTATTTTTTTGGAGGAATTGTTGAATTCGATTGGTCAAAATTTTGTTGAGGAGTTTTGCATCAATGTTCATCAAAGAAATGGGCCTATAGTTCTCTTTCTATGATGAGTGCCTGCCTGGGTTTGGGAAGAGGTAAAAGGGTGAGATGTGGTCCCCTCTGGGCGAAGGAAGCAGGCAACAGCTGTCACTTGGGCATTGAGTCCTTAGATGAAGTCTGGAGTCTTGGATGAAGTCTCGAGAAGACTCATGAGGCATTGAGGGACTGAAAAAAATACTAGAGAGCAAATAAATGGCAAGAGGAAGGACTTGGGGCTGAAAATGTTGGTAGAAATGTTCCTAGCTATTTCTGACATCTGGCGACTAGGTAGAGAAGAAGACAAGTGACAAAGGCAAGAATATAAATTCCTGTCCAATTGAAAGTTAGACAGGAATGAACATTAGATGGGCAGCCTTCTTACTTCTATTGATCTCCCGGCTCTGGTATATTTTGAAAGGGCAGGCACAAAGTGGCTGATGTGATATCATCTCCTCTTACTCCTCTCCATGATCCCCAGACCGGCCGAGCCTAGGTGATCATTGTTGAAATGGTTTGCCCCAGTTGGTATTCAAGGAGGTTTGTACTTAAGGCCTAGGCACTGTCCCTGAGCACTTCTGCTCAAGGCTAGCACACTACCACTTTGAGTTATAGTACCACTTGCAGTGTTTGCTGCATAGAGATAAGAGGCTCGAGCCATGCTTCCAGCCTGTCTTTGCAGGTTAGTTGGGTGATGGAGTCTGAAGGATTTTTTGGCCTGGGCTGGCTTTGAACTGCAATCTTTGCAACAAAAACCCTTTGTTATTTCTAATTAAAGCAACAAGGAGATCAAATAGAATAAGTAGGGCTTACCTGGTTCTTATCAAGAATTGACCAAATATTCTGCAATGACAAAACTCATTAGACGTGAGAATCTTAGCAAAGATATACTCAATATTTTATAATCACATAGTCAGTACCAAACTACACAACACAAAACAAAAAAGGCAAAACTCAAAACTTAAAATTTTTGACAACAATATTTAGACATCTTTGCTAACAAATCACATCAGATGGTTGGGCATCAGTTATCAGTGTCTGTGAAAAGAGCAACTTTTTAGCAAGGCACATTAGAAATAGATGAAGAGAGGAGTATTAAGCTTGGTGGAAGGGTACGGGTTGGATGGGGCCAATCCCTTAACCCACTATGTGGCCATGATGGCAAACTCAAGTTGGCAAATTTCTGAAAAAATGCAAAGAAAGACAACAAAAAATCAAGCCTTGTTTGGCCAGCCTTTGAGAGGGAACTAGAGGGGTCCCCAGGACCCAGCACATGTAGCACTCTTCAGGGCACAATCCAAAAAGTTGTAGAAAAGAAAGGGAGATATATGGAAAGTTGGACATGAATAGCAGAGATCAAAGGGAGTCTGAAAGTAAACAGACTTCGACCAATGCAGAGGCAAAAGTTATCTAAATCTGACAACAGCATAAAAATATTAGGTGTGCCGTCTATCCTGGGAGTGCAGGAAGCATTTCAGAGGGGTTTCACTGTTCAGGCATGGCTCGCAGAACCCTATTAAATGTGTAGGACAGTCAGTCTGGTGAATGAAGGAGAGCTGACCAGGCAGAAGTGGCATCCCATCTTCCCCCAGAGCCCTCTAGAGAGAAATGTCCAAGCCCCCAAACCAAGCATCCTCGGCTTCAGAGTGACTAGCCTTTCGGCTAAAGGCCCTAGGAGCTCTTTGGCGTGGTGGCACCTCTGAAAAGAGATTGAGAAACAGAGAGCCATAGAGACTAGTTTCACTCACCAGAGTAGAGAAGTGGTGTGGACGTGGATGTCAAGGCCAGCAATGGTATTGGTGAAAAGTCTTGTGTGGTGTCTCAAGGCATTTTGGTTTGCAGAAAGAGGGTGGTTAGGAAATTCTAACATTTCCAACTCAAAAACCCCATCAGAGACAGAGCACCATATATAAGGTATATTAAATAGGTAGGTTTCATTAGGTAGCTGATGAAGAGAACACCACATGCTATTCGGACTCTTCAGAGTCTTCTGGAAGCCTTGGGATGCTTGAGAGTGTGTGGTCCTCTGAAGGTCCAGAGACGGGGCCACATAAGCAGCCTGGTAAGAAGCCCTGCCACTTAAGCTGCTCAGCGTGGAGCCCCATCAACAACAAGGGATTTGGGAAGGGTCTTCCCACTTTAATGTCTGTGTAAGTTTTTCCCTTTTCTTTTTCACTTCCTGTAGCTCTCTGAATAATCACCCTTTTTCTGGTGGGTCACTTGGAGAAATAGAGAATTGAAATCTGTATTTGGTTAGAGAGAGCTATGGTGTTTCCCTGCTGTTCCATCGCCATCTTGACCCCTCCCCTGCAGGTGGAGTTTTTCCTAGGTGGCCTGTGGGCCTTGGTTACCAAAGGATAGGTACATAAAAGAATATGTTGTAAAGCCTGCAGATTGTAGTTAGACATTTATGTTAATATAGCCTTCCCAAGTTTAGCAACCAAAGGGGGTGGTCTACCATAAAGTATTTCAAAGGTATTAAATCCTTTAACATAAGGGCTACATATTGCTCGAAGGAGAGCAAAGTTCAGGAGGCTTACCTAGCCATGGCCAGTCCCTGTATTTAATTTAGTTAATGTTACCTTTAAGGTGATATTCATTCTTTCTAGTCCCTTGAATTCTGAGATCTATAAATGGATTGTAACTTCCAATTTATTCCTAGGGCATTAGTTAATAATTGAGAAATTTGGCCTTGAATGAAGGGGCATCTTTGGACCCCATAGCTAAAGGTAAGCCAAATCAAGAAAATATCACATGCCTCAGCTCAGCCTGAAAAAGTGTCCACAATTAGTAACAGATACCAATAACCATACTTTCCAGCCTTTACCTCAGTGAAGCCCACATTCCCAAATTCACCATCTGAGGTTCCTCACATATGAATTGTTTCCATACGTTCCAGCTTTTCAGCATTTACCTGTTGGAAATTACCTACACACATTACAAAGGATTGTCAGGCTGAGGTCCCACTGGTTTTCGAACAGTTATAATCAGTGGCCCGTGGCAATATACCAGGGTGCAAATATATACATGTAAACTGACAGAAAGCTTGAGCTTGCATGCATTTTTCACAAGTTCAGTGTCAACATTTGCACACTTATTACTACTGTTTTTGCTTCTGCTTTTAATCTTAACGACTAGTAGCTCTAGAGATCCCACTGGTTTTAGAGTGGTCTCCCAAGCTACCTGATCAGCTCAGATGTTTCCCTGTATCTTAGGGTCTCTAGTTTTACTCCTTTATAGTACGCTGAACTTTGGAAACTTCTTCCATTTTATTCTCCTCCTTTTCTCTCAAACTTGCTTTCATGATCTTACTCTCCTTCTCAATGTGCTCCTTAACCTGCAAGTATTTTGACAGGGTCACAGGAGAGTTCCTTTGACTGGTCAACTGCTGCTCCTTCTCACATCACCTTTGATTGCTCTTCAACTACTCCCTTAAGTTCAAAAAGGTGCTATTGAGAGGTATTTTTTCCCACCTCCATCTGTTCCATAGGGACTCGATGCTTCTGCATTACATTTATGGTGAAGGTCTCAGCAGTCTTTTTGGCCTTTTACTCTAGTATTTTCTCTTTCTGGTTTTCCACTTCAGTGTAATTTTGTGACAGATCTTTCAACTGTTTGTTTAGCTTTTCTGCTTTTCTTCCCAATGATCTTTCCCTTTCCCCAGCATTCTCAATCAGAGCATGTGGTCCTTTAAATCTTTCTGAAGATTAACAATCTCTTTCTTCAGCCTGATATTTTCCTGTACACTTTTCTTGGCCTGATCTTCTATGACACAGCACTTCCCTGTCTTCTCTGCTAACTACTCTTTCCTTCTTTCTCTGTTGCCTTGAATTTCTGGTGACACTCTTCAAAGCTTATAATCAACATGTACTTCACCCTAATACATTCTTATATCAGGTCTAGCTCCTTTTGCATGGCTATGATTTCTTAATGCAGCATCCAGATCTTTTCTTGGCCTCACTTGTGGTTAGCAAGGATGGCAGCATTGCTGTCCTGTGCTTCTGTTGGCCTCTGACCTGTAGTCCCCTAATTTTCCTCATGCTTACCCAGGCTAATGTACTTGAATTTCATTTGATTCTGGGTGTTTTCTAGGTTCCTTTTGAGGATTTTCTTCTCATTTTTGACTCTCACAAGTTCCTAATTTATATCTTCAAATCTTTTCTTCATGTTAAATAATTATCTCTATTTTCTCCTGTGTGCTCTATGTGCTTTTACCCTCTTGGTGGGTTTTGACTGGCACCTATAGGAGATTCAGTCTTTTATAAGCCTGTGTTTTGAGTTAGAAGTGGGTGAATTTTTTCTTTACCACATTTCTTCTTAAGTTCAGAGGGCTGCTTTTTAAATTGAACACAGTTGGAATTCGGGGCCCAAAGCTCCTTTGCATGTTTCTCCAGAGAAATGAATACATTTTCCAGGTGGTTAATTTGATTATTTACCCTGTCATTTCCTATCTTTCTCCTCCTTGGACATTCCTTTCCCCAATGTCCATTTTGCTTGCAATAAGCACACTGGTTTAGTCCTACTGGTTTTGTTTCCTACTGTCATTTTCAAATCGATTGTACTGTCTTTGCCAAAGGTTTCTTGATCCATATTCTGGTGCTCCTACCAAAAATTCAAACTCCCTTCTTAGACTCTTTTTTTTACAGGGTACCTCTGTTATCAAAAACCCACTGGGCAAACCACTTCCAACTTAGAATGCACCTTTCCCTCAAAACCTTCTAACATTTGAAGCTTTCTTCAAATCTCTGTGGCCGACTGGGTAACAAAGGCCATATTTAGGGATCTTTGATTCTCCAGGTCTTCAAGATCTATAGGCAAGGCCTATAGGTCCTATAGGTTTCTGGGAGAAGTTCCAGAAAAGCATTAGAGTACTCACTGGGGAACTGTTCCATCTCACTCACCTTAGATTGATGACTTGGCTTTCTAGCCACTGTGTTATCCCTGCTAACCAAACCTGGCAATAATTGGTAAGTACCTCCATACCTCGATAGCTGTTAGTTTCAGCTTGAGTAAGTCTCAGGAAAGACTTGTTCCAAATGGTCTGGTTCAATAGTGGGGCTACAGTGTGGCTACCATATTTAAGTCACTGAGCAGGACTTACTCCCTTTACTACCAGGTGAAACACACCTGTAAAATTTGCTGACACTCATCTCAGATGTGCTTGTGTGTGAAAATTACTGTCTCTAATGAGGGAATGAGCCCCTGGTTTTATTTTTTCTGAAAAGGATGTATTTTTCTGTTTCCAGGTATACAGGTCACTAGCTGTAAAGGGAAAATATATTAGAAAGGGTCCTGCCCACCATCTCTTCCACGTTCCTGTCTCAAGGGTAATAAGGGAACATACCATGTTGTACCACCTCAGGCTGGTACAAGTAACCACTTTTGGTATGGCAGGACTTTAGATTACAGGTGGTGATGGCAAAGAATAGGAGAGAGAGTATATCAGTGCATCGTCATCTGAAGGATTCTGTAACCCTGGGGGAGAATATTTTTTTGGATATGACAACTTTAGGCCTGTTCTGCCATCCTGAGAAAAGGAGTAAACAGAGGTGCATACAGGACACAGATCGAACTATCAGCATACACACACAGACCAATAGCCACAAACACTTAACCCACAAGTCCCACACCACTCAATTTTGACTCTACAGAGATCTGAGATGACAGAGAGAACATCCCAGATTGCCTCTTGAGGATGCTGCAGATGACCTCTGGAGGATGTCACATATATCCTCCCTAGGAGGCCCTAGATTACCTCTCCTGGAGGTTCCAAACGGCTTCCCAAAGAAGTGTCAGATGACCTCAAAATGAGGCCCCAGACGTCCTCTCAATGAGGATGAGATTACCTCTTGAGTAAGTCCCAGATGGCCAGTCAAGGAGGCCACATATGAACTCCAAAGGAGGTTCCAGATAACCCTCTTGAGTAAGCGACAGGTGACCTCCAGAAAAGGTCCTATATAGCTTCTCAAGGAATTCCCAAATGATGTCTGAAGACAGTCAGATTTTTCATAAAGGTAACCTGAGATGACGTCCCAAAGAAGCTCCACATGTCCTCAGGAGGTCGTCCTAACTTGCCTCTTAAGGAAGCCCCAATGACTACTTTTGAATAGGTGTCAGCTGGCCTCCTGAGGAAGCCACAGATGATCTCTGGAGAAAGTCCAAGACGACCACTGGAGAAGGCCCAACATGACCTCCAGGGAAGGTCTCAGATAGCTTCTCAAGGAAGTTGCAGATACACTCTTGATGAAGTTCCAGATGGCTTCCTAAGGAAGCACTACATGACCTCTTAAGGAGGTTCCAGATAGCTTCCCAAGGAAGTCACTCATGACCTCTCAAAGAGTTCTCAGATGGCTTCCCAAGAAAGCCACAAATGACCTCTAGAAGGGGTCCCAAAAACAGGCTGGCAAGCTTGCCCAGACGCACCCCTAGAGGTACCTATATGACTTTTGCCTATGTTGCTCCTCTGGAGACAAACACTCGAGGCCTTGAAGGCTGACACTCTCACCTATAGGGATTTTCCCCTCAGGCCAAGGCCTGATGCCAATCAAACGGATTAATCTTCATGGGGTCTCCAAAAATTCGGACCTCTAATGTTCAAGATAATCGATCGAGACACATTTAATATAATAAATGTTCTCCAAACCACCGAACCCCAAAATTATGATATCCAAAGCTCCAAATATCAAAGAGCAAGCCTTTTTTTCCCCTTACCTTTGTCTCTCCCTCGCTAAAGACCTATACTTCATTGAAGTCTTTCCCTTTATCCCTTCTACCAGTTCCTTCTTCTCTTCAGGCCTCTCTACTCTCCACAGGCCTGAACTGCTTTGCCTGGGTCGTCAGTTGCCATCCTTCACCTCCTGCTCTCCCTCAAATTCTTCTCCTCCCAGGTCTTTCCACTTCTGTTATCACACCACTTCCTTCCTTCCAGGACTTTTCAATTTTAATCTCCCCTTCCATTGCTGTGAACAAGCAGCATATATAAAGTTTGTACCCCTTCTCCACTCCAACTGCTAACAGTTTTCAACTATCACATCCCAAGCTCCCCACAGCCCAATCACTTCTTAACAGCTCAACTCTTGGTGATTAATGTACCAGCCTCTCCCACAGAATGCCCTGCCCTCTCCAGCTGGCCAGGAGATGGGGCCACACTGATTATTGGACCCCTATATATTATCAGTGCCCTGCTGATTATTACAGTATCCTTGTGAACTAGTTGCAATTGAAATCGGAAATTTGACTGTGATATTGCAAACTCATTGTGACATCACAAACCCATTTTGACATCATCATCAGCACGACATCACAAAACCTTTGTGACAATATTTTCATTGTAACATCATGATTCCTTTGTGACATCTCAAATCTATTATGACCTCTTAGCTCCTTTGAAAAATCACATACCCTTTTCAGCATTACAGTACCTTTGTGTACCTATATCCTTGTTGTTAACTAATGACAATTGAGATAAGACATGCCCTTATAACATCAAAAAGTGTTTGTGACATCCTCAAGAGTGTGACATCACATTTTCATTATGAGAGCATCAGCTCATTATGACATCACCAAACTCAATGACATAATCGCATTATGACAACAATTGTCATTATGACGTCGTAGACACATTATGAATGTCTATTCTGTGATTTCATTGTATTTCAAATATGGCATGAGAGTTGATATCAGAAACACACTTTTGTGCCTATATAACCATTTTGACATCATAATCACTTTGTGACATCACAGAGCCATTGTGATATATCTAATACCATGTGACATCACAAACCTCTCCTATCCTCATAACTTCTGTGACATGCTGACATTGTGATATCTTATGACTTTTTGCCCTCAGAATTTGTTTCCAACCTCATATTTCATGTATGACATGAGACATCAGAAATTCACTGTGACATCATGACCATTGTGACATCACACTGAGAGATGTCATGAACATTGTGTCACATTGTGACATTACAAAAAGTTTTGATGTCAAAATTAGTTAGTGATTCCATACAGGTAAGGGGTCACAGTAGGTCTATAATGTCACAATTGGTTGGTGATATCCAAATGGCATAAAGGTTCTCAGTTATTCTGTAATCACAGAGAATTTGAGATCACAATGGACTGTGGTATCTCCAAAGTCATGTGTTGTCACAAATGTGATGAAGTCCTAGGAGGATTGTGATGTTATAATGTGACAAAATGGTCATGATGTTTGTCAGTATGATGTCACAATGGTCATGATGTCACAGGGGATTTCTAATATCACATATCATAACTGAATTATTATGTTTGAAAACAGATAACGAGCTCATAAAGGGCCTAAGACACAATTGCAGCACGTCATAAGACTAATGAGGACAGGGCATGTTTGTGATGTCACAGATTGTTAGTGATATATCCATGGCACTGTGATGTCACAAAGTGATTGTGATGCCATATATTTATGAGATCACAATGATTTTCAGATATCAACCCACATGCCACTTTTAAAATAGAATGAAATAAGAGCATAAGCATTTACAATGTGTCTATTACCTCACAATGACAATATAATGTCATAAAGCTATGAGGTCATTGTAAATTGGTGATGTTGCAAGGAGGTGATGGTGTCATAATGAATATGTGTTGTCACACTGGTGATGGGGTCACAAAGTGTTTGTGATATTACAATGGCATATATGAATTCAATTGTCATGTGTTCAAATTGAGGATATGGGTACACAAAGGGACTGTAATGTCACAAATGCCATATGTGTTTTCAAAAGTATTTAAGGGTCATGATAGCTTTATGATTCACAGTTGTGATGAGGTCACAATGTGTTTTTGATGCTATAATGTTTTTGTAATACCTCAAACACATGTCCAATTTGAATTGCTAGTATTTCACAATCTGCCTACAAGTTCACAGAAGGATCTTGAGGTCCTAAGGGACATGAATTTTTTTTTTAATGTTATGAGGTCATATTAGGTTTTTGAAACAGTGGGACAGTGATATCACCATGGCAGTGTCAACTCACTACATCATGTCAGAATATAATTTTGGTGTCACAAATAGTTGATGATGCCACATTAATGATGAAGCCACAAAAGTTTGGTGGTGTCACAATGTGCTGGCCATGTCACAATGAAATGATGGTTCTCAACTGTCTTTAACTTACAATGAATTCATGAGTTCACAAAGGGACTGTGGTTTCTCCAAAAGTATGTGTTGTTACATATTGAAATCCTAAAAGGTTTGTGATGTCCGAATTTGACACAATGGTTATGACATCTGGCAATGTGGTGACACCATGGTCATGACGTGACTGGGAATTTGTAATATCAAATGTCATATGTGAAATCTAATGAGGTGGCCAACAGATTATGAGGAAAAAAAGGCATGTCACAAAAGTTATGATGACAGGACAGGTTTGTGATGTCACGCTGTGTTAGTGATATCACAATGAAAATGTGACGTGCAAAGGGATTGTGATGTCACAATGGTTATGAGTTTATGATTTGTTTATGATATCCACCTATATGCCACATTTGAAGAAGAATGAAATCACAGAAAAGGCATTCATAATGTATAGATGATATCACAATGACAATGTGAAATTATAATTTTATCATATTTTATTTTTGTGCTTTCACAATGAGCAGATGGTATCACAACGACAATGTGATGTCACAGTTGTGATGACCTCAAACTTTTTATTGTTAAAATGTCATGTCTGTTCTCAATTGTCAATATTTTACAGTGGGGATTAGGTACACAAAGGCACTGTTATCTCACAAATCTATGTATTTTTCAAAGGTTATAAGAGGTCATAATAGATATGGGATGTCACAATGTGATCCTGGTGACTAAACAGCAATGTTACGTCACAGTGACTTCATGATGTCACAGTGGTTTTGAGGTCACAATGGGTTAGTTAGATCATGAGTTTGTAATATCAAAATTATTTGTCCAATTTCAATCGCTACTATTTCACCATGAGGACACTGTAATAACCAACAGTGCCCCTATAATCCATGGGAACAGATAGACCTCCTGGACTGGACCACCAGACAGGGGGGTGCATGCTGCTGGAGTGGGCAGGACATGCTGCTGAAGAGATAGGAAGTTAAGCCCCACGTGGTGAGCTGCCAAGAAGTTATTGGGCATGGACATTTGGGAAGTGATGATTGAATACTGTTATGCAGGAAACATATTTTAGTGGGAGCAGGGTACAGTCTATATATAGGTTGCATGTTCAGAGGAACAGAAGCGGGAAGGAAAAGGGGAAAGGCCTGGAAGGAAAGAACTGTTGAAACTGCAGGAGCTTAAATTCCTGGGAGGAGAGAAAATTGAGCATGAGCAGGAGGTGAAAAACAGCAACTGGCCACCTGGACAGGGCAGGGAAAACCTGTCAAGAGTACAGCAATCTGAAGAGAAGAAGGGAATGGTGGAAGGAAAAAAAGAAAAGACCTGAAAGGTAGGACAGGTCTGTAGAGAAGGAGGATGAAGGAAAGGAAAAAGCCTTGACCTTTGAAGTGTGGAGCATTGGACATGATTATTTTGCGGGTTGGTTGTTTGAAGACCAGTTAACAAATGGCTGGGCTGCTCTTTGGAGGTCTGAGGGTTCATGGTTGAGGCTGTAATTAGCTCTGGGCATCCAACCCAGGTCAAGCTAGTTGCTTGTTACAAAATTTATGAAGACAAGACAGGTTTGTGATGTTACATTGCATTAATGATATCACAATATCAGTATGAGGTCACAAAGGGATTGCAATGTCGCAACGGTAATGTGGTTCACAATGGGTTTCTGAAATCAACCTATATGCCACATTTGAGATAGAATGAAATCACAGAATAGGCAATCACATTGTCTCTATGACCTCACAATGAAAATGTGATGTCATAATGCTATGTTGTCATTGTCATTTTGGGATGTCACAATGGGCTTATGGTATCCTAACAATAATGTGATCTCACTCTGTAGATGATGTCACAAAGCGTTTGTAATGGTACAATGGCATGTCTGATGTCAGTTGTCCTTTGCGCACAATGAGAATATGGTTACCTAAAGGGACTGTGGTGTTACAAACACGATGTGCTTTTTCAAAGGTGCTAAGAGGTCACAACAGGTTTGGGATATCACAAGGTGATCGTGATATCACTGTGGCAATGTGATATCACAATGGGTTTGTGATGTCACAGTGGTGATAAGTCACACTTGGATAGTGATGTTACAATGAATTTGTAATATCACCATTACCTGTCCAATTTCATTCTACTAGATCACAATGAAGATACAAGTTCACATAAGGAGCTAGAAATCAGAAAGGCCATAAATTTTGTAAAATATAATGAGGACATAATAGGTTGGTGAAAATGCAATGGGACAGAGATATTCCATTGGCAATGTGATGTTAACATTACATGAGATAGTATTGTTTTGAAGTGACAAATAGTTGGTGATCCATACAGGTGATAAGGTCACATAGGTTTGTGATTTCACAATGGGATGGTGATGTCACAATCTCCTGCCGGATCTCTAATTGACAATGAATATATAAGTTCATAAGGGATAATGATGTATCCAAAGGTATATGTTTGCACAAGTGTAATGGGTCTTAACAGGTTTGTGGTGTCACAATGTGACTCAGTGGTCATGACAACTGGCAGTGTGATGTCACAGTGGTGATGATGTCACAGTGGACTTCTGATATCATGTCATACCTGAAGTATGAGTTAAACAATTTATGAACTCAGAGATGCCAAAGAGATCACATTGGCAACATGTCAAAAAATTTATGAGAATAGGAGAGTTTTGTGATGGCACATTGGGTTAATGATATCATAATGGCAATGTGGTGTCATCAAGGTTTTGTGATGTCATAATGATTACGTGGTCCAAATATATTTCTAATATCAACCCACCTGCCACATTTGAAATAGAATGGAACCACAGAATAGGCATTCCAATGTATCTATGACATCTCAATGACCCTGTGATGTCATAATGCTATGATGTCATTGTTTTAGGATGTCACAATTTGCTGATGTTGTCATAATGACAATGTGATGTTACACTGGTAATGATGTCACAAAGTGTTTTCGACGTTAAAGTGGCATGTATGATCTCAATTGTCAATAGCTCAAAATGAGGATATGGGTACACAAATGGCCTGTGATGTCACAAAGGCCATGCTTTCTTTCAAAGATTCTGAGGTCCTAATAGGTTTGGGATGTCACAATGTGATCATGGTGGCACAATGGCAATGTGATATCACAAAGACTTTGTGATGTCATCGCAGTGATGTGGTCACAATGGGTTAGTGATATCTCATCATTGCCTTAGAGGTAATAATTACACGAGTTCACAGAAAGAGCTTGAAGTCTCAAAGGCCATGAAGTTTCTAAGATGTGATGTGGCCATAATCGGTTTGCAAAAACACAATGGGACAGTGAAATAACAATGCTAATACCACAATATCACGTCAAAATAATGCTTCAATACCACAATTAGTTGTTGATACCATCCTCGTGATGAGCTCACAATAAGTTTGTGATGTTACAATAGGTTCATAGTGTCAAAGTGGCATGGGATATCTCAATTTTCATTAATTGACAATAAATATATGAGTTCAAAAAGGGACTGTAATGTCTCCAAAGGCATGCATTGTCACAAATGTGATGCCGGTCTAACAGCTTTGTGATGTCACAATGTGACACAATGGTCATGACATCTGGCAGTATGATGTCATAAGGGATTTCTGATATACATGTCATACCAGAAATATGAGATTGAAAACAGATTATGAGCTCACAACGGCCCTACTATATTACCATGGCAGCATGTCACAAACTTTACAAAGACAGGACTGGTAGTGACGGCACAGCAGGTTAATGATATCACAATGGCAATGTGATGTCACAAAGAATTGTGATATCACAATGGTTATATGGTCAAAATGGGTTTCTGAAACAGAGTGAATTCACAGAATAGGCCTTCACACTGTTAAGTCATAACAATGTCACTTTGATTTATAATGCTATGATGCCATTGTTGTTTGGTGATGTCACAATGAGCTGATGGTGTCATAATGACAATTTGATGTCACTGCTGATTTATGATGTTACAATGGTTATGAGGTCACATTAGGTTTCTGATATCAACACACATGTCAAATTTGAAATAGAATAAATAAACTGGGTGCCAGTGGCTCACGCCTGTAAACCTAGCTTCTCAGGAGGCTGAGATCTGAGGATTGCAGTTCATAGCCAGCTCAGGCAGGAAAGTCTATGAGACTCTTATCTCCAATGAAAACCACTAGAAACCAGAAGTGTCTCTGTGGCTCTAGCGATAGAGTGCTCACCTTGAGTTGAAGAACAGGGACAGCACCCAAGCCCAGAGTTCAAGCCCAAGGACTGGCAAAAACAAGATTAAAATCAGGCATTCATAATCTTTTTATAACATCACAATGGCACTGTGATCTCATAATGCTATCTTGTCTTTGTAGATATATGTCAAAAGTAGTTGATGCTACCATAATGACAATATCACACTGGTGATGTCACAAAGGGTTCGTGATGTTACAATGGCATGTTTGATATCAATTGTCAGTTCATAATGAGGGTATAGTTACACAAAGGGACTGTGATGTCACAAAGGCCATGCGTTTTTTCAAAGGTGCTAAGAGGTCCTAATAGGTTTGGGATGTCACAATGTGATAGTGATTTCAAATGGCAGTGAAAGCTCACAATGGTTTTGTGATGTCAGATTGGTGATGAAATCAAATAGCTTTGTGAAGTCACATCTCCAGATCACATGTACAATTTCAATTGCTACTATTTCACAATGAGGATACGAGATCACAGAAGAAGACAAGTATAAAAGGCTATGAATTTTCCAAAATGCATTAGGTTTTTGAAAACACAGTGGAAGAGTGACATCACAATGGCAATGTGATGTTGCAATATGATGACTTAATAATGTTTTGATATCACAATTGGTGATGACATACTGGTGATGAGTTTACAAGAGGTGTGTGATGTCACAATCGGTTGGTGATATCAAAATGACACAGGTGATCTCAATTGTCATAAACCCACAATCAGTATATGAGCTCACAGAGGGACTGAGATGTCTCCAAAGGCATGCATTGTCACAAAAGTGATGAAGTCCTAACAGGTGTCAGAATGTGACAAAATGCTCATAACATCTATCAGAGTGATGTCACCATGTTCAAGTTGTCACACTCTATATGGGTATCACATTTCATACCTGGATTGGGTATGAGAGGATTGGAATTTTACATTGGGTTAGTGATATCACTATGGAAATGTGGGGTCATGAAGGTATTGTGCTACCACAATGGCTATTAGATCACAATGTGATTCTACTATAATAGGTTTGTGCTGTCACAATTGATTGGAAATGTCAAAATGGCATACCGTATCTCAAATGTCATTTATTTGCAATTAAGATATGAGTTCACAAAGGGACTGTGTTGTTTCCAAAGTCATGTGTTGGCACAAATGTGATGAAACACTAACAAATTTGTGAGTACACAATGTGACACCATAGTCTTGATGTCTATCAATGTGATGTAACAATGTTCATGTCAGAGACAATTTCTGATATCATATGTCATACCTGAAATATTATGAGTTTGAAAACATATTATAAGCTTACTAAAGGCCTAAAATATACTAATGGCCGCATATTGCACAATTTATGACTAAAAACTCATGGTCTTTGGAGCTTAAGATTCTTTCTTTGAAATTGTATCCTCATTGTGAACTAGTAGAGTTTGAAATTGGACATGTCATTGTGATATTACAAACTCATAGTGACATCACAAACTCATTGTGACCTTGTCACCACTTTGACATCACAAAACCATTGTGACATCACATTGCTGTTGTGCCTTCACAATCACATTGTGACATCACAAAGCTATTGTGAACTCTTGATGTACAAGTCGTTATGTCGAAAATGAACTTTACAACTTTCGTGCGGAGAGGGGGAGGGGGAGCGGGGAGGATTCAGTGGCATGGCAGGGAGAGGATGGGAAGGCGTGGGAAGGGGAAACAAATTAGGAGGCTACAATGTTTGATAAGAAATGTACTCATTATCTTGCCCATGTAATTGTCAGCCCTCTGTACAGTATTTTCACAAAAACACATGAAAAAAGAAGAAAAAACAAACACATGACCTCTGTGGCATCACAGACCCTTTGTGTACTCATATCTTCATAGTGAACTAATGAAAATTGTTATCACACATAACATTGTATCATCACAAACACTTTGTGCAATAATTATGACTGTGAAATCACATTGTCATCATGACAACACCATTCATTGTGACATCACCAAACCCCAATGACACAATACCATATTTTTCTTTTTTTTCTTCTGTGGGTTTTTTTTGTAGTAAATACAGTGTACAGAAGTTTTACAGTTACATGAGCAAGGTAATGATTACATATCCTATCAAACATTGCTGCCTTGACATCCCATTGTCATTTTCCTGTCATAGACCCATTTTGAATGCCTATTCTTTGATTTCATTCTATCTCAAATGTGCCATCTGTGTTGATATCAGGAAACCCTTGTGAACTCATGACCTTTGTGACATCTAAATCTCTTTGTCACAGCACATTGCCTTTGTTATATTACTAATCCACTGTGACATCAAATACCTCTCCTGTTCTCATAATTTTGTGACATGCCATTGTGATATCTTAGGCCTTTTTGAGTTGAAAATCTGTGTTCGACCTCGTATTTCAGATATGGCATGAGATATCTAAAATCCAGTGTAACATCATGATATCACAGCGCTGGACATCAGACACATTGTATTACTTTGTGACATCTCAGACCTGTTAGTTCTTCACCTTTTCACTACATATGCTTTGCTGACATCAGAATCCCTTCCCAAACTCATATACTCATGGTGTGTTAATGACAACTGAGATCCACATACCATTGTGCCATCACCAACACCTTGGGACATCTCAAATCTACTGCGACCGCCTCATCAGTATTGCATCACCAATTGTGACATCAAAACATTCTTATAACATGATGGTGAGATATCACATTGTCATTGTGGAATCACTGTCCCATTGGGTTTTCACACAGTATGACCTCATACTATGGAGCTTCTTCTATCACTTGGTATCCTCATATTGAATTATGAGTCATTGAAATTTGATATATCATACAAACAAACTGTGACATCACAAAACCATTGTGACCTCATCACCACTGTGACATCAAAATCCCAATGGGATATCTCATTTCCATTGTGACATTATGGATCACATTGTGCCATCCCAAGCCTATTATGACCTCTTACCACCTTTGAAAACACACATGCCTCTGTGACATCACAGAACCTTTTTGTATCCATATCCTCGTGGGGACCTAATGAAAACTGACATCAGATATACCATTGAAACATAACGAATTCTTTCTGACATAATCATAATTGTGACATCATGTTGCCATTATGACATGATAAGGTCATTTTGACATATAAAACTACAATGACATCATAGCATTGTTACATCACGTTGTCATTCTGATGTCATAGACACGTTGTGTTTGCCTATTATGTGATTTGATTCTATTTCTAATGTGGCATGTCGGTTGATACCAGAAATCCATTGTGAGTTCATGACCATTGTGATATCACGATGCCTTACTAGCATCACATTGCCAGTGTGATGTCACATTGCCAAATTGATGTCAAAAAGGGATTTTGATGTGACAATGGTTATGACATCACAATGAGTTTTTGATATCAACCCACATGCCACATTTCAAATACAATGAAATCACAGATTTGGCATTCATAATGTGACAACGATGTCACAATGCCAATGCCAAGTGCTATGCTGTCATTATCATTTTGTGATGTCACCATAAGCTAAAGATGTCATAACAACAATATAATATTACCCTGGTTATGATGTCACACAGGGTTTATTATCTTACAATGGTTATAAGGTCACAATGTGTTTATGATATCAACTGATATGCCACATTTGAAATAGAATGAAATCACAAGATATACATTCACAATGTGTCTATGACAGCAAAATGGCAATGCAATGTCATAATGCTATGATGTCATTGTAGCTTGGTGATGTCACAATGAGCTGATGGTGTCATAATGACAGTCTGATGTCACACTGGTGATGATGTCACAAAGGGTTTATTATGTCACAATGGCATGTCAGATCTTAATTGCCATTAGTTTATAATGAGGATATGAGAATGAAGTCACAATGACATATACAAATGAACTGTGGTGAAACAAAGGCCATGTATTTTGTCAAAAGTGCTAAGGTTCCTAACAGGTTCTGGTTGTCAAAGTGTTAATGATATAAAAATGGGTTAGTGATGTCAAAACTAGTTTGCAATATCTCATCTTACTTCAATTTTCAATTGCTACATGTTCACAATTATACAAGTTCACAGAAGGAGCTTGATGTCTCAAAGGCCATAATTTTCTAAGATGTGATGCGATCATAATAGGTTTGTGAAAGCATGATGGTTCAGTAATACCACAATTGCAATATGATGTCAAATTACAATGTCATAAGAGTGTTGTTATGTCACAATTAATTGGTGATGCCATAATAGTGATGAGTTCAAAATAGTTTTGTGATGTCGCAGTAGTTTGGTGATGTGACAATTGCATTCCAGACCTCAATTGTCATTAACTCATAATGAGTATATGAGTTTAAAATGGGATTGTGAGGATTCCAAAGTCATTTGTTGGCACAAATGTGATGAAGTCAGAACAGATTTGTGATGTGACAATGTGACACAATGGTCATTACATCTAGCAGTGTGATGTCACAATATTCATAATATCACAGTATATTTCTAATATTTAATGTCATACCTGAAATAATATGAGGTTGAAAATAGATTGAGCTCACAATGGGCCTAACACAGTGGCAACATGTAACAAAAATTATGAGGACAGGACATGTTTGAGTTGTCACAGTTGTTTAGAGATATCACACTGGCAATGGTATATCACAAAGGGATTGTCATGTCACAATAGTTATGAAGTCAAAATGTGTTTTTTGATATGAACACACATTTGAAATACAACGAAATCACATAATAGGCCTTCATAATGTATATATGTTTTCTCAATGACAATGTGGTGTCATAGTGGTAAGATGTCATTACAGATTTGTGATGTCACAATCACCTGATGTTTTAATAATGACAATCTGATGTCACACCAATGATTATACTGTAAATGCTTTGTTATATTACAATGGCATATTTGATCTCAATTGATATTTCACAATGAGGATATGGATGCACAAAGGGCTTGTGATGTCACAAAGGCCATGTGTTTTTTCAAAGGTGCTAAGGATGTCATAATGTGTTTGGGAGGTAATCAAGGTGATCGTAATGTCACAATAGCTTTGTGATGTCACATTGTTGATGAGGTCACAATGGATGGGACAGGTTTGTGATGTCAGAACAGGTTAATGACATCACAATGGCACTGTGATGTCACAAAGGGATTTTCATGTCACAATGTCCTTGAGGTCACAATGGATTTTTGATATCCACCAATATTGCTAGCTTGTAATAGCATGAAATCACAGAATAGGAATTCACAATAGGTCTATAATATCACTGTGACATATAATGTCATAATATTATGATATTTAAGTTTAGTGATGTCAAAATGGCATGTCTAATCGTATTGCTAATTAAATTACCATGTGGATCCCAAAAGTTGCTGTGTGCTGAGTCCTTCAAAAGGCACATTGTGCTGAATCCATTACACAGGGTTCTTTGAGCTTTTTTTTTTTTAAATTGTGCTGTGTGCTGTCATCCCAAAAGATTCAATTTTCTGATTCCTTGATAGGACAATCACACACTCACATACACACACACATACAAACATACACACACACACACACACACACACACACAAACCCGGAGCATTGCCTTGCATCTGCTTGGTGTGTGGTGTGGATGGAGAATTGTCTTCCCCAGTGTTTGGGGTGAGAGGATCTTCAATTCCCCCAGGCAGCTGCTGGGCTTGGGAGGAAGCCCTGAGCTGAGGTGACGCTGCTTCTGTAATGGCCTGGTAGCCTTAGAGCTGAGTCAGGGCAGCACAAAGCAGGAGCAGGGGAATGCCCGAGGTGGGGAGGGGCTGTGACTGAGGGGAGGACAGGGCATGGCTGAAGGAGCACATAGTTGCTGCAGCCAGGGGAACACGGTAGCTGGCATACTTGCGCAGCAGGGACTGGGCAGTCTGGGTGAGAAGTGGGGCAGAGAGAGAGCAGAGAAGAGCAGGCACATGCACCAGGGGTGGCAGCATCAATGGCTGGCCTCCACTGCTGTAGGAACACAGGTGTGGGCCAGGAGCACAGAGGACACAAAGCCAGCACAGCAGGCACATCCGTCTCAGAGCCTCAGGGAGGCTTAGAGGCCAAGTAGGCCCTGAGTCCAAGGTCCTTGCACCAGAAGCTCAGCCCTGCCACCTGTCTGCCCCTGCCGAGGCCCCTTCTCCTGCCCTCCCCGTGACACTGCATTTGAAACAGGTTGCTGCCAGCTTGGACCAGTGGCGCCTCTTGGAGTCATCCAGCAATGGTGTACCCCTGGCCTCCTTATGGCCCTGACCCGGTCCCAGTCCCCAGTGGAAGCCCGTGGTCTGCACCTCACAAACTCCTCCTACCCTCCACCTGCCACAGACCTAGACCTGTGACTCCTGTCTCCCCTCTTGTGTCCCAAACGCACCTCACCAGCACCAGGCAGGCCAGCTCTGACTCTGCCACAAATGAGCCCCAGGAATGGGGGGTAGGGGAGTGGATGTTGATCCTGGGAACCCACCCCCATCCCTAGTGGACAGTGTCCCAGCAAAAGGGCAGATGCAGGGTTGGGTGATGAGGGGGTGCCACTGAGCCCCTGGCCTAGAGCAGTGGGAGCCACAGAGCCATGCATCTGTACCCTTCCTCTCCCTGGGGAGAACCTGGTGGCTTTAGTCAGAGGTGGGGAGCAGCAACTCCACACCTGCTTTCTTGGGATTTTTCCTTTTTTGGAGGGGTAGGAGGTGTTGGATGCAGAAGATAGCCCCACCACTTCTGTGTGAGCCCTTGTCTTTTGTGCTTGGTCACCCTTTCCACTGAGGAGGGTCCCAGAAGAGCCCACTAGGGAGGTGAGGGCACTAGGGATCAGATAGAAGGTGAACGTTTGGGGAGAACATGCCCCTCCAACACACGTACACCCTGCCTGTCCCCCCCACTCCAGCAGTCAATAGCACTAACAGGGTGATCACAATTCCCAGCTCTGCCACCATCTGCCGGTGCTCCAGGTCCATCTGGTTTCCTCATCCTCCCCCAGAATCCACCAAGTCACCCAGAAGCATCTAGGCTGGAAGTAGGAAGTTCATCCATGTATGTAGCCTTTAGGACCCCATCCATTTACCCAACACTGCCCCGACCCCGGGTCAGACACTTCTCTGGGGGCACCATGACCTCCTGCTTGTTTTCAGTCTAGGCTCTGAAGAGCCACCTGTCTCAGGACTCCTTCACCCAGAGAACTGGTCTAGGGTTTTGGTGAATGGGGTGTCAAGGCTGGTTATTCCCAAGGGAAGGTGTCTGGCCCTGAAGAAAGGGAGAGGCAGGGTGGTTCAGCATGATTAGAGCAGTGCTTCCTTGGGTCGAGCCCCTGGTTCTGACAAGGGAACTCCCGTGCTCCAACTTGTACATTGTCCCAGATGAGGAACCAACAAACTCAGGAGGGGCACTACTCTGAGTCTATGTGTATAAGCGTGTGTGTGTGTGTGTATGTGTGTGTGTGTGTGTGTGTGAGAGAGAGAGAGAGAGAGAGAGAGAGAGAGAGAGAGTGCATGAAAGAGAGAGAGAGAGAGAGAGAGAGAGAGAGAGAGAGAGAGAGAGAGAGCCTGACAGTGCTGAGGTGAATGATCAGTTGACAAATTGCAGGTGCTGCATGGATGAGTCTACAGTCACTGTGTCACTGTTCTGGATTTGTGTGTGTGTGTGTGTGTGTGTGTGTGTGTGTGTACTTGTTGTTCTTTTTTCATCAATGCCAAGTATGAGACCAACCATAATTTTTGTTTTCACCTTCACTGTTTCATGGCTCCTTTGAGCAAGATTTCAGTAGATGTTCCTTTTCACCTCTCTCTTCCCCCTTTCCTATAGCCTACAGTAGCTGCTGGGCCTGCGTGGGTCTTCCCTAGGAGGCCTGTGTGAACCACAGACCAAAGTGGACACCTTCTGTCTTAAGCCTGAAGGCTTGTGAGACGAGTGTGACCACAGCTGCACTCTTCCAGCCAGACAGTCTGCTCTCGTTTGTATAGTTGGAGCTAATTCAAGGGTTGGGAATGTGTCTGCCAAATGTAACTAGAGAAGGAGATGGAGGGGGGGAGTAGGGCAGGGGCTGTGAATCTAGGAGGCTCTGGGAAGTGGTGAGCGATGTGACATTGCAAATGGTTCCCCACTACAGAGGATGAGAGGGCAACCTTACCAAGGGCATTGAGGGTGTCCATGGGCATCTAGGCAGGGGGCTCTGGGACCCCACTGGTGGTGTGGATTCCCTCCTGGGGGAGTGCACTGGTTTGAAGTCCTCCCTGGTGTCCTGCAGACTCTAATCTGTGTCCTGCCTGTGCTGTTTCCAGCTGGGCAGTGGTAGGCAAATGCATTCCCCCTGCTGGAGCCTGCTCGGTATCAGGCCGTGGCAGTTAGGTAGGACTTGCTGAATGCCATTTTCTGTAACCTGCTGTGGGCTGTCTGGAAAGAAAAGGGGACTGCTAACATTGGAATCCTTTAAGTTTTCTCTTTTTTTTTTTTTTTTTTGTCGGTCGTGCAGCTTGAACTCTGGGCCTGGGCACTGTCCCTCAGCTCTTCAGCTCAAGGCAAGCACTCTACCACTTGAGCTACAGCGCCACTTCCGGTTTTCTGGTGGTTTATTGGAGATAGGAGTCTCAGGGTCTTTCCTGCCTGGGCTGGCTTTGAACAGCGATACTCGGATCTCAGCCTCCTGAGTAGCTAGGATTACAGGCGTGAGCCACCAGCACCCGGCTTGGAAACCTTTAAGTTTTATTGGGACAAATGAAATACCACCTTTTAGAGGTTTTTTTTCTTGAAGCTGGCAATTTCTACTAACAACTGGGATTATTGGTCAAATTAGACGGACCATTTCAGCCAACCATCAATGACGTTCAAAATATCACAAGCAGAGTTTCCAAGCCAGATGGTCTCCTGCTATGAACGTTGTGCCTTGATTATTTTTATGCGGCAGCTGTTGATTCTCCTCTGACTCTCTCTAGTGTGACCACCACAGTTGAGTGAAGGGTTAAAATACTTGAGGCAGTGACCATTTGTTGCTTGTTTCAGAGCATAGCAACACGTGGTGCTAAACCACCTGGTTGTGTGCCTTTATAAGACCTGTAAATCCTTAGCTCAGGGCTCTCCTCTTGGGCTCCACTGTATCACAGTGTAGGACAAGGCCCCAGCTGCAGCCTGTTTAAATAAAACAGCTGTAGAGTCTGACTCTTGGTGGTCTTCTTGGTGGGGGTCCTGCGACCAAGGCATAACGTTGAGGATGTCATGGGGAGAAGAGGTTATGACCTCACCATCCCTAGCCTGCCACCTGTGAGTAGAGAGGATTCTCAGCACCTGCACTGGACTCTGGTAGATTCAGAAACCCAAGATGCCTCCAGGATCCTTTCTCTGCAACATGAAACGGGGGCCAGATGTGATGGGCCATCCTGGCTGGCCCCAGGGATAGGAGAGTAGGCCCCTTGAGCCTGGTCTTCAGCTCATGGCAACCTCATTCACTCCTGACTGGGGAATTGAGAGCCACAAAGCTGGTCAGCCGCTGACCAGAGATCTTTGTGAAGATAGGCATCCCAGAGGCCCCGGAATCCAGCGAGTACACCGTGGATCATATCATCGGAGCCCAAACAGTTATGTTTGGTGGCACCAGGAGGATGGGAATAGGGAGGAGGGGGAACTGTGAGAGAGCTACATCAGGCTTTGTCCGTCCACCTGGATGCTTACCTGGATGCGATGGGATTTTATGTAGTATTTTTGTAGACAGATGCTCATTTATTTATCCAACAGAGTTACAGTGTGTGCCAGGCTCTGGAGGGGTCAAAGACAATGAGAGTTTCCAGTGCTGGTTCCACAGCACGTAAAGAAACCTTGGTTTGAGCTGGATGTCGGTGCTTCATGCCTGTCATCTTAGCTACATAGGAGGCTGTGATGGGAGGATCGATGCTTGAGGCTCAGGCAGGAAACCTGTAAGACTCTTATCTCCAACTAACTACCAAAAAGAAAACACCAGAAGTGGATGTGTGGCTCAAGCCGTAGTCTGTTGGCCTTGAGTAAAAAGGCTCAGGGACAGCACTTGGGCTCGGAGTTCAAGGCCCAGGAGTGAGAGAAAGGAAGAAAAAAAGAGAAGGAGGAGGGAAGGCTGGATGGAGAAAAAGAGGAAAGGAAGGAAGAAGGGAGAACATGTGAGCCTTGGTTTGGAGTCCCAGGATCAAGGGAGCCAACCATTCACAATCTATGTGTGAACAATTTCAGAGCCTAAAGCCAGTTTGTAGGACGAAGCTACTGACACCTCAGCAACTTGCTGACATCTAGGAGCTGTGTGGCAGCCCACTGCAGAGGGAAGCAGCCTCAGGTAGGCACTAGGACTCAGGGCGGGTCACCAGGTTTCAATCATCCCTGGTGCCAATGACTTCATTTTCTGGTCAGATAAGAACAAGCTGTCCAACAGCTAAGGAGGTAGTGGTGTGAGGGAGTGTTGAGGGGGGAGCAAGGGATAAGCAGGAACATGAAGAGTGAGGACAATCACGGGTCAGGAGTGTCAGGACATTGGAGACATGACTTCGCCTGACAACCTAGACCAAAAGTCATAGAGCCTTTGACCCAGCCACACTGCTATTAAGAGTCCTGGCACATTGGATTCACCATTGACTACCTGGCTATCGTCCACTGAAGGATGCCTGTGCAGTACATCCTTGGCGACTGGGACTCTCTAGGGCTCAATCTGAAGTTGACACCCCCTACCCCGTTCTTTTCCTCCACCAGAGACAGAAGTGAGCTCTTCACTAGCACAGGGCAGCCAGGGAATGAGGGTGGGAGTAAGGACCCTTGTTGCCCCAGACTTCCTCTAGGGGGCGCAATGGCCCCGTGAATGCCATTCTCAGAGGCAGAGATGGGTCTCTTTGCTGGCTCAGCCTTTAGCCTAGATGGCAGATCTGGGATTCAGAGAGGGCAAACTGAAGGTGGGGAAGATTTGTATAGAGGCTGGTGGGAAAACCAGAGGCACTGGTCTGTGAGCAGGGTTATTTCTTTGAGGATACTCAGAACCCAGGAAAATTCCTGGGATAGATCAGCCCTTTTCTGCTTCGTGAGAGAGAGGGACCTGGAGCCCTAGTGTCTGCGTCCCATGTCCAAGAAATCCTTTCATTCCCACATCCTGTGGTTGGTTAACTACACCTTACTTCCTTACTAGTGTAGAGGCAGGACAGTGAGAGATCTTGAGTCTTTGATAAGGTCAGGGGATCCTGAATATGCGATTGTACTTGAACATCCTAACTTGCTGCATGGGAAGTTCCATCTAGGATTACCATGATGTAGGACATAGAATCAAGAGAATCAGAGCAGGATGGGGTCTGTTCTGGGAGTCTTGAGTATTATGTGTGAGCTTTCAGCTCCTGTATGCCCACCCGTTTCCCTTTCTTGGGTGCATCTTTGCTAGAAAAAGCTTGAAACTAGGGACTGGGTCCTATCCCTTGTCATTTATACTCAAAGCTAGCACTCTACTATTTGAGCCACAGCTCCACTTCCAACTTGTTTGGGTGTTTATAATTGGAGATAAAGAGTTCTCATGGAATTTGTTGCCAAGGGTGGCATCCAACTGCAGTCTTCAGATCTCAGTCTCCTGAGAGGATAGGATGACAGGCAAAGAAAAGTATCATTGGCAGGGTGGTACTAGCTCATGAATGTCTTCCTAGGTAATCAGGAGGTGAGATGTGAGGATCAGGGGTCAAAGCCAGCCTGGGCAGAAAAAGCCCTGAAGCTCTTATCTCCAACGAACCACCATAAAAGCACAAGTGGTGTTGTGTTGTGACTTAAGTAGTAGAGTGCTCACCTTGAGCTGAAATGCTCAGGGACAGCACCCAGGCCTAGGGTTCAAGCCCCACAACTGAAAAATGAAAGAAAGTAAAACACATTTGCCTGCAAAGGATGGTCCAGGTGTGAGAGGGACGGAGAAGGGGGTGCTGTGGTTGGGAGACTAGGTGTTTGCCCCACTGTACAGACATTTCTAAGAACTCCCCAAGTTTATCCCAGCTTGAAGGCACAGCTTCTAGAGGACGTGGCTTGTGGCAGGCAGGGAGTGGGCGAATGGGTGCAGGGGTGGGATAGCTGTGTCTGTATTCTCTCCAATAAAGGATGAATTTGGATGCTTGGTGACAAAGTCTGAAGTGAAGTGTTGTAAGGAGTTTGTGGCCTTATGAGATGGTTTTCCTCTGGGTATGTAAAGGTGGCTGAAACCGGAAGTCGCCAGTGGCTCACAACTGTCATCCTAGCTACTCAGAAGGCTGAGATGTGAAGACCATTGTTCAGAGCCAGCTTGGGCAGAAAAGTTTGTGAGACTTGATGTCCAATGGACCACCAGAGAACAGGAAGTGGTGCTGTGGCTTAAGTGAGAGAGTGCTCACCTTCAGCTGAAAATCTGAGGGACAGTGACCTGGCCCATAGTTCAAACCCCATGAGCAACAACAAAAAAAGAGGTGGCTAAGTTTTCTGCATAGCAGTGTGTACGGTATGAAATGCCATGCTGGTCTATGAGACGTTCCAGATATGTGAGAGGCTCAATGTTTTGTCTACAGTGGGTCTGAGGTCAATAGTGCCACCTTCTTGGGGATTGGATGTGATCCTAATGGAATGAGTTCATTGTTCTGTTCTCAGGGACTGCTGAAGCCTTGGGCTGTCCATGTGTGTGTGTGTGTGTGTGTGTGTGTGTGTGTGTGTGTGTGTGTGTTTGTGTGTGTGTGTGTGTGTGTGTGTGTATGTGTTTGTCGTGTGTCTGTGTCTGTGTCTGTCTGTTTGTAGTTAGAAGAACTGGGTCTTGAACTCAGGGCATAGGTGTTCTTCCTGACCTTCTGAACTCAAAGCTAGTGCTCTGACACTTGAGCCACAGGTCCATTTCTATCTATTTGGTAGTTCACTGAGGTAAGAGCCTCAGAGCCTTTCCTGCATGGGCTGGCATTGAACTGTAATCATCCACAACCTCCTGAGTAGCTAGGATGACAGACATGAACCACCTGTGCCGGATTTCTGTGTGTGTGTGTTTGTGTGTGTGTGTGTGTGTAGAAGTGGGTTGTAAGAATTAGCTCTGGACCCTTCGGGTAACATCTAACTGCTATCTTTGGGGGGGGGTGCATGGATGTTGTGTCTTAGGTTTTGGGGCTTGGATCGGTGAAAGGCATAAATTATAAGAACCAAGGGATCGGTGTTCCCTGGAGCTGTCTACTCCCTTGTCCCTGGTTGGTGACAGAGGGAGCTTGGGAGGACCTGGGGGTGCGGCCCGCAGGGGGTGGCTCCCCAGGGGGACAGAGAGCATGGCCAGCACTTAGTAAGGATACCAGCTCTGTTTGCATGGAGCGCACTGGATGGATCAGATTCTGGGTCTTCTCATCATGAGGTCTGATGGGTGAGGCAAACTCTATTTTAAACCTTGACCTATGATCTTCAGATCTCAGCCTACTGAGTATCTAGGATTATAGGCATGAGCCTCTGGCAACGGGCCTCTTATTCATTTTGGTATATTAGGGTTTCAACTCAACGCCTTAGGCTTGCCAGTCAGGTACTCTACCATGAAAGCCAAGCCTTTCTGTCTTGGGCATTTCCGAGATAGAGAGTCAATATATGATCAGGCTGGGCTGGATCAAGGTCCTCCTGTGACAAGTGTGGGCCACCATGACTGGTTCTCTGTATTGGGATGCTAGACAGGTAGTGTCACGTTTAGTCATAGGTTTAGATGGATTGTCCCAAACTCTTAGTACACAGCAGCTGATTCTTGACCACAGGTGAAGCACTGTACCTTGACCGTCGGACCTAAGGATCCTCCTGGGACAGTTGCGAGGAAACAAGGGATCAATATAGGGAGATCCCTGGGGCAGGGCCAGGCATAGAAGGAGTGGTTGCCAGATATGGTTCTTGGAAATTCTGTGAGCATATGACAGGAAGATACCCTGCAAGGGCTCAGATGGGACCTCTTATTTATCACGCAAAAGGTATGGGATTATAAAACAAAACATGGCTCTCTTTCATCCTTACCCTATCTGCATGTGGAAGGGGATCCTTCACTGTTCAGTTTTGCAGCTGGATAAAATGAGGCACGAAGAAGCTGGGTGACCTATTTATGACCCCCAGCTTACAGGAAGCTCAGCCTGAGTTCTCTGCCATGCTCCCCATGACAATAGCTGCTATTCCACTTGTTGTGGTGAAAAGTCCACTTCTTGTCAGTCCAGGGGCTTGAATTCTGGTCCTGGGTGCTGTCTTCAAGCTCTTCAGTTCAAGGCAGGCGCTCTACCACTTGAGCCCCCAGCACCACTTCTGGATTTCTGATGGTTCTTTGGAGATAAGAGTCTCACAGATCATTCCTGCCTGCGCTGGCTAAAAACCATGATCCTCATATCTCAGCTTCCTCTATAGCATTATGCCTGTGCCACTGGCATCAGGCCTAAGTCCAATTCTGACTTTCTCTCTCTCTCTCTCTCTCTCTTTCTTTCTTTTTTTCTTTCTTTCCTTCTTTCTTTCTCCCTTCCTTCCTTCCTTCCTTCCTTCCTTCCTTCTTTTCTTTCTTTCTTTCTTTCTTTCTTTCTTTCTTTCTTTCTTTCTTTCTTTCTTTCTTTCTTTCTTTCTTTCTTTCTTTCTTTCTTTCTTTCTTTCTTTCCTTCCTTCCTTCCTTCCTTCTTTCTTTCTTTCTTTCTTTCTTTCTTTCTTTCTTTCTTTCTTTCTTTCTTTCTTTCTTTCTTTCTTTCTTTCTTTCTTTCTTTCTTTCTTTCTTTCTTTCTTCCTCTCTCTCTCTCTCTGTATTTCAGGAACTGATTGAATGGGTCCTGGAGGAGGTGGCTCAGCGTCTCCATGTGGCTGGGACCCACGGTAACCCTCTTATTCTTGAGCTGGGCTGTGGGTCAGGAGCTGTCTTGCTCAGCCTGTTGAAATAGCTCCATGAGATAAGTCCCTCTGTGCCCGGGCTAGAACGTGAAGGTTATTCATTGTTCATCCATCCTCTGAGTACTTCCCCACTACCTTCTGCTAAGACAGTTAAAGGAAAGTGGATGAGGAGGCATCGTGTTGTCCAACTGACCAGCACCATCCTGGGCCTCTGATCCTCACCGCCATCTATCTGGCCAGACCCTGGTTATAAGAAAATGAATTCACTCTATGTCTACTTTGCTTTGCTGGGGTGTGACATTTCAGGGAGGGTGGGTGGTGTGCAGAGGAAAGACTCCAGACCTGACCTTTGTTCTTGTGACAGAGCCAAGTCATTGTTGTGGATAAGGAAGTAGCTGCCATCAAACTGATCAGGAACAATGCTCAAAGGTAAGTAAGCAGGCTGTTGAAGTATCAAACCCACCCATGATTACTTCCCATTCACAACAAGAGGGGTGCAGTGCAGGTGGCTGGCACTGGCCCTAGAGGAATATAAATGGATGATGGCCATCAGGTACTGGGTCTCCCACCCATCATCCTGGCTATTCGGGAGGTTGAGGTCTGAAGGTCATGACTAAGGGCCAGCGCAGGTAGCAAAGTCTGTGATATTCTTATCTCCCCAAAACCACCTCCCCCCACCAGAAAAAATCTAGATATGGTGCTGTGGCTCAAGTGGTAGTGCCTCAGCCTTGAATGAAACAAGCTCAGGGATGACACCGAAGCCCTAAATCCAAGCCCTGGGACTCACAAAAAAATAATAAAATAAATGAATAGTGGGCACCTGTTACCTTACTACCAAAACGAATTGATTCAGTCTTCTCTCTGGTACTTGTAGCCAAAAGTAAGGGGCTTCCTTTGATGCTCCTCTAAACCTTCCTTCTCTCCATTAGCTCAACAGGCTTCAGTTTCAGGATAGAATTCAGATCATCCCACTCTATGTTACCTTATGTACCCTCCCCTCACCAACTTCCTTGGGGTGAGGATCCTGGATATAGTCACCACTGGGAGGATGAGGCACTGCAGATATGGGGGTAGGTATCCCCGAAACTCACACACACACACACACACACACACACACACACACACACACACACACACACACACACACACACACTGACCTAGGCCAACTCAGACTAGCCTTCTCCAAAGGCACCTTATCTCCTTGTATTAACTGACCTAGCAGAGACAATTGATCCCTTGTAAATGACTATTTTAACTAGGGCTTGCTTGTTGGCACGAGCTAAACAAAGAAAGGGTCTGGTACCCATCACCTCTGGCTCAGGTTCACGTCTGACACACCTACTTAGGAGGGAAAGATCTGAGCATCAAAGATCGAAGCCAGACATAAGCTGGAAAGCCGGTTAGAATCCACTCTCCATGGAACCAGCAAAAAGTTAGAAGTGGAGCTGTGTGATAGAGCACCAGCCTTGAGCATGAAAACTCAGAGACCACTCCCAGAACATGAGTTCAAGCCCACACACAAAAATGGTCCCATCTTGTCGCCCCCAGACTGCCTTAACCTTGAGTGCACTCTCACAGAGTGTAATACAGCACTGGTCGTGGGTAGTGTATCAGAACCTTCAGAAATTGGGTGGTGGAAGCCAGGTCTACTCATTCATGTGCTCTTAATCCACACCAGCCAGAAGGCAGAGCGTGACAAAGCAGGCAGCCTGCAGAGCGGACAAGATCTTGCTCTGCCAGGGCGATTGGAGTGGGCTTTTTAGAGGCAGCACTTGAAAAGGGGTCTTGCTTAGCAAGAGGATCTGACAGGAAGCACAGAGAGCAAAGATCCTGTAGATAAATTACAACACAGTTGAGCATGTTTATTTCCAGCCAGGGCTGCTGGTGAGAAACTCAATACTGCTGTGCAGGACTATCCCGAGACAGGCCTGAGGGCTCATAGAAGACCAGCTATCCAGGGTTGGGATTGTGTCTTTGCAGTAGTGGGCTTGCCTACCACACAGGAAACCGTGGGTTCGATTCCTCGGTCCCATCATACACAGAAAAAGCCAGAATTGGCACCATGGCTCAGGTGGAAGAACGCTTTGCCTTGGGCAGAAGAAGCTCCTAGACAGCACCCAGGCCTTGAGGTCAAGCCCCAGGACTGCGAAAATAAAATAGCACTCCGATGGAAATTGGTGACAGGTGGTTGGCTATGCCCTGTAGATCTTAGTAGATCCATCCATGCTTAGTGTCTCCTTCTTTGACAGAGGGGAGCTGGACATTCCTTCTGCCCTGGACACCCCTGGAGGTGGTTATCAGCAACCCTCCCAACATCTTCCACCAGGACATGGAGTAGCTGAGCCCAGAAATCCACAGGTACAGGTTGGATGGGGCGGGGAGATACAGGGCAGCCCCCAGAAGTCCTAGTGGGTCTGACCTGCCCCAGAGGACCAGACCATCCAGAGGAGGTGGATGGGAGCTTAGAGAGGGGTAGAGATGTGGAGGGAGCTCTTTAATGCCCATGGCCCCAACCAGAAACAAAATTTCTCTTTGGTTTCTGTGAGGGAGATGGAGGAGTGTCTAGGTGGTAGTGTACAGAAGAGGACTAAATGGAAATTCTAAAGAATGAATCACTGTAAGCCATGTGCTGGTGGCTCACGCCTGTCATCCTGGCTACTCGGGTGGCTGAGATCCAGAGGATCTCGTTTCCCAGCCCAGGCAGGAAATTCCTATGAGAATGTCATCCCCAATCTCCAAACAGAAATGGTGCCATGGCTCAAAAGGTAAGAACTGGCCTTGAGCAAAAATTATCATCAGGGAGAGTTCCCAAGCCCTGAGTTCAAGCCCCTCAACAAAAATAACAACCAAAAAACCCCAGAAAGACACCCCTTGCCTGCAAGTGATGGTGAAGCAATGGGGGTACTGTGGTTAGGAGACCAGATGCTAGCCTAAGTGTACAGAAATTTCTAAAAACTCTCCAGGTTTGCCCCAGTGTGAAGTCACAGCAGCGTGGGCCTTGCCTTACCAACTACTCCAGAGGTCCTGACCTGTCTTAGGCATGGAGTGGGCTAATGGGAGCAGGGATGGGTGGGTATTGTCAATTATATTCTCTCCATCCATGGAAATATAGTTTTGGATGCTGGTGTCAAAGTCTGAAGTGAAGGGTTGCATGTGGTTTGTAGCCTGACAAGTTGGGTTTCACCTGGCTATAAGAAGGTAACTGAAGCCGGGTGCTGCCAGTGGCTCACAGCTGTCATCCTAGCAACTCAGGAGGCTGAGATCTGAGGCTTGCAGTTCAAAGCCAGCTTGGGTAAGAAAGTCTGTGATATTTTATCTCCAATGAACCACCAGAAAACCGGAGGTGGTGCTGTGGCTCCAGTGGTAGAGCGCACACTTTCAGCTGAAGAGCTGAGGGACTGCGTGCAGGCCCATAGTTCAAACCTCATGACCGACAACCAAAAATAAGGTGGATGAGTTTTCTGCATAGAGTTGTGTACAGTAGGAAATGCCATGCTGTGTTATGAGCCATTCCAGACGTGTGAGAGGCTGAGATTTGTCTACAGTTGGTGCAAAGATGGTAGTGCCATCATCTTGGGGTTTGGGATGTTCTGGTGCTCAGGGATTGATAAGGCCTTTGGCTACCCCTGTGTGTGTGTGTGTGTGTGTGTGTGTGTGTGTGTGTGTGTGTGTGTGTGTGTGTGTGTTTGTGTTTCCCTCATCTTTCTCTGTTCCATTCCTGGGTGCCTGTCTTCCTTTTCCTGACCTCGGATGTTGCCCCTCTTCCATTACAACCTTGCCTTTAGCCCCCTTTCAGGGTCTACAATGAGTCCCAAATTGCCAGAAACCTACATAGTCCACCTTTTCATTGGGGCCCAAGTCCGGCTGTCCATATCTTTGGCCACCTCCAGGGGATTCTGAGTCAGCAGGGCTGACTGGTGTAGGTTCTCCCTTACCTCTGGAGGGGTGGGGTTCAGTCATGTGATGTCTTGTCCTTTTCCTTAGCTGGGCCTTTGGCTGAATGTCCCTCCCAGCAGGCTGGCAGTGGAGTGAGGGAAGGGTGGTTGGCAGTGGCTCTGACCAACTCCTGTAAATCATAAGTTCATCACTTCTTCTGGCACCATATGAGCACAGGTATTTGCTTATAATACCTCCACATAGTTTAGACGTCAATGCCATGTACTCTTCTGCCAAATATGCAAGGACATCCTTTGTAATTCTCCTTGAATTTTCACTGTTCTTCTCTCTACTCTCCCATGCTAAGTCCTGTGATGATCATGTTGATTTTCTCCCCTGTTACATTCATCATTGCATCTTGGCAAATACTGGTATGCATTACTGTAATTCTGTCCATTCTCCTTGTGCTTTGTCTTGTACCCCTCTCACCGCGGAGGGTCAGAGGTTGGGGATATTTTCTTCAAACTTTAGCTCAGACATCTATCTTTACTTTCTAACAGTACATTCATTGAATTCTTTCTGTAAAGTCTAATGTCTTGAAAATGATTACTGCATTTTCATGGCTTTGCTATTTGGCATTAGGGAAGAACATAGGTCAGTAAATATAACTTAGGTAAAAGAAGATTGCAATCATGCCTCCATAGATGTTGTTAATTGGATAATGTTTAATTCAAGGTCTACCTGCCTGCTTCCTTTTCACTGTTTATTTTTCAATGTAGCCTTTTCTTCTGGAAAGTATTTATGGGCCTAGTGAAGATCAACCCCTACTGTACTTAGTCATTAATTTTATTCCAACATCATTTCACAGATCTTTCTGAGTTTCTTCAGGGTCTGTATAGTAATGCTTCACATTATTAGATATGTTTTTAATATCGATGGATCCGATGATAAAGACACATTGCTTAAGTCACCATTTTGTTGATTGAAAAGAAACCATGCTGCAATCTCACTATATCGCAATTTTCTGGTTTTAAATTCTTTTAGATTAGAATTGATGCTGGAGAATGAACATTCTGTGTACAATTTTATATTTTCCTAATTTTTTAGTATACTTTCCAATATTGTATAAAGTTAAAACATTACTACTTACTTAGTTTTAGGATGTCTAAAATGGTTAGAGTAAAAGTTCTATTCATTCACAATTTTAAGACAATATTGTCCATTATGACCAAGTGAGATATTGTAAACAGTTTATTTTTGGTCCTTAATGGTGGTGCTGGGGAATCAAGTTCTTAGCTTCATGTGTCTTAGTCTACTGTGTGCCTCTGATCATGATGTAACCTATTGTTTTATTTTCAATCAACTGGAATAAAGAAAAATTTCCCGAGGAAGGAATTAGCACTTGGTTACTTTCTCCTGTATCTCTCACACACATAATAGTAATATAATTCTACACTGACAGAAAATGGTGTTCTTATACTGTATTTATTAGTAGTAACTTCTTATTTTTTGTAGCCCCACTCTTCACTAAGTCTTGCCAATTTTCTATCTCTCCTTTCCATAAAACTTGCCTAGATCAACTGTAAACCCACTTCTAGTCAGCCTCCTCCTTAAAAAGCTCAGCCTTAACTACCCTACCCCCTGGTAACCCTGCTAAAAACTTTCAAAGGCCTGACTGCAACCAGACTCCTTCCTGATAGCCCTCCTCTGCTTTAGGGAAATCCCTCTTCTACTCCACACCTTCCTGGAATCCCTGCTCTGCACCATCAGAAACCAGGTCACATCAGTATCTCCTTCTATTTCCCACCTTGCTGCAATAGAACCCCGCCTACACCAGGCTCCTCCCTCAAATCTCCACCTCATCCACCAGATGAAGTCTGCCTCTAACTATTCTAGTCCCTCATAGTCGAATTGCTCCCATATCCTAGTACTTCCAAACTCCTCCCTTCCCTTTTATACCCCACCCCCAACTAGACTTCTCACTCCAGTGCCCCCCCCCCCGGTTTCATCAGAAACTCTGCCTATAACTAGCCTACTTGTAAGAGGCCTAACCTCTCAAACACAGCCCTTAACCTACCTCTTCCCACAAAGCCCATCATGCTATACCAAAACCCCTTCACCTTCCTATAATTGCCCTTGAAGCCCTGCGTTCTTGACCAGAAGCTTCTTACACAGCCCATCTCCTGCCTGGAAAGACAGCCCTGCTCCACCACAAGCTTCTCTATTTCCCACATCTATGCGCTCAATGGCCTGCCTTGCTCTCCAGATAAACCTGCCCCCTATTGGCTCCTCCCTCAGTTCCAAATCCTACTCCACCAGATACCCTGCCCACAAATATCCTACCCATTTTTAGCTCTTCCACTCCTTCTCAAAGCACCTCCTCCAACTAGCCCCATGGCTCTAAACCCTGCCCTGCTCCTGAAAAACCCCACTAGAAAACTCCCACCACTCTATGCCATTTCTGGACACCCACATTGCTCCACTGGAAACCACTGTTCCAGTTGGGCTCCTTCTGGAAGCCTAGAAAATCCCCACCACACTCTCCCATCTCTGGACACCCACATTGCTTCACTGGAAACCACTGAACCAGTTGGCCTCCCTCTGGAAGCCTCACTAGACTCAACTGTAAATCCCAGTCCCTCCATAGTCCCTTTTGGAAGGTTGTTTTGCCCTGCTGGAAATCCTGTCCATAGTCCATGTCCTGCCTTACAACACTGAAATACCCATCCAACCTTACTCCTCTTTTCGAAGTGGTGACTGGCTACAACAGAAACCCCATCCTAACTAGTTTAGTGCACTGGATCTTATCACTGCTCTCACAAAGCCCTGGTACTGATAAACGCCTCCATACATTGTGACTACATCCTGCTCTGCTGGAAACCCCACCTCCACCCTAATACACTTCCCAAAGCCCTGACATTCTCCATGAGAAACCACACCCCTTACTAGCCTATGTCTTCCTAGTACCACCTTGCCCTCTCAAACCACACCCTGAAAAGCCACTCCCTCATAGCTTCGCATTCCTGCTCCAGAATCCCCACCTTCTGTCAACCTCTGGCCTCCCTTCCCTGCCCTGCTTTATCAGAAACCTCACCCTACATATCCCACAAGGGCTCACAGTGTTCCACCAGATCCCCTCCACTAAGTAATCTCTTCCTTTGTAGCCTTGTTCTTCCTTTTCAAAGCCCTGCCCCAAACAGCCTCCTCTCCCGTGACCCCACCTTCTTCCAATGAAAACCTGTCCACCTGCCAGACTCCATCCTAAATCCCGCCTTCTCCGTAAGAAACCCCTCCCCTAACAAATCTAGTCCTTCCTGTTCCCTTCCTGATGTCTCAAAGCCCTACACAGACTGGCCTTCACCCTCAATGCTCTGTCCTGTTCCACCTTACAGGCTGTGCCAATACCAACTCCTCCCTTAAACCAGACAGAGCTCTACCAGAAACCCCATACCACCTCTTCCATGAAGGTCTCATCTAGTAACTTTTATTACAAATGTGATTTTGAACATATCTGTGGAAATAAAAGTTCCAGCCTCCAGCTGGTCTCAATCACAGATAAGGATTTGTGCCTGTTTTTGACTTTTCAGCTAGTCCTGACAATGTAAAGTGCTCTTGTGTAAAACTGAATAAAAATCTGGCCAGTTTAATTTCAGGTGAATACCGCCCCCAGCCTTCCTCAAACAGAAGGGATTCAAAAGACCAATTTTTGAAATGCCTTGCTAAATAAGCAAGCCCTGAGAAAATGAAGCTCAACAAAGTTACTTAGATTAAAATAAATACTGTATTAAATTTTTCTTTCAAAATTTTAAAATGTACATATAAGTGATTTTGAATTTTTGTGTGCTTAAAATTTTCAGTGTGTTTTGTATGTTTTGTGAACATTTTCATGATAGAAATTGTCAGCATACTGTAACAATTGGCTGAGTTTAAGTTTAAAGTTACAAAGGTTATGAGATTTGATCATTACTAAAAAATTTTTAAAGCATTTTCACATTGTTTGAAATGGTTTTTTATGGATTCTTTAACTTAAAAAATAGAAAATCTGGTGTTTTAGAATGCATAAGGCTGTTTACACTGTAATCAAGATTTATGGCTTAACAAAAAAGGAGAAATTTAGGAGTGAAGGGTGAACAGGTAGAAGTGCAGTTCAGCTGGTCATGCATGGTGGAACAGGCCCTGGGAAAAGTCCACACATGGTGAAAGAGGGCAAGCTGGCAAAAATGCAGTTCAACCAACCCTAAAGAGTCGGATTGGGTGTGTGCCCATCTCCACAGGGACAAGTGGCCCATATTTATTCTGCCCCATTACCCTGCAGATAGACACTGGAAACATGATGGTAAAAATGAGTGATGTGAAGATCTGATTAACATTGCTAAAATTACCCCTTGGATCTGTTAAAATTAAAATTAAGAAGGCCTTAAAAAGAGGGTTAAAAAGTTTATTTGTATAATGTGGTTTGCTCTCAATGATATTCTGTCATTGGACATGTTATTTTTAATGCAAAAAGGTGTTAAGTCTACCTTCTTGGTACAGTGATGGTGATTTTAATTTTTGTATTAAGAAAAAAATGTTATTTGAGCTTAAAATTTTCATGTGTATCTGTTTTAAAACAAGCAGCCAAAAGGAAATGAGTGACACCTAGCCTCGAGAGTTTAAGGGTTTTTTCAAAATGCAACTAAAAACTAAATTATAGAATATTAAAACAGAGATAAATAGAAGGCTTACAAATTAGGAATGGATTTCTGTATATAAAGTTTAAAAGTAAAATTGTTCTAAACATTTGTGTCAAAGTACAAAAAGGAAAAATTAGAATTACCAAAGTTATTGCTTAATTCCTATTTCAGTTTAGTCTCAGAGGTTTTATTTTTTGTAACAGTTCCCAGCAGATCCACAAAAATGAGTGAGGATTCTTGTAAGTTTGTCAGATGTAACTTTGGCTCTTAATAAGTTTCAGGTAAGAATATGCTTAAAACCTACTTCTATGTTGACTGCCTTGTTGCTTTTAATTGGAGTAAAATGGCCTTTTATGAGACTCATTGATCTGAAAATTGGTTCGAATCCAGCCTGTGCAGATAAAGGTCTCTGTGAGAATGTCACCTCTACTCAGCCCGCAGAAGTCAGAAAGAGCAAGCAGACCTGCTTTTGGATTCAGTGTGGCAGAGTGCTAGCCTTGAGCTGTAGAGCTGAGGGACAGCACTCAGGCCCCAAGTTCAAGTCCAGCAACCAACTAAGGGAATTGCCAATGAGGCATTGTTCCCAGTGTGGAGAAGACACTCCTTGGACGAAAGTAATGGAGGAGCATCCAGATACCGTAAGCCAATGCTTAGATGGCAGAAATAATGTAAGATCCTTGAGTCATTTGTGCATGGCCCTTCAAAAATTAGTCAGAGCAAGGAGGTCATGGGAAGATAGTTTGTAAGCATGCCTAATGTCTATGACTGTAAGGGACAGGAACTTGTCAGTCATCTGTGATAGTAGTAAAAAGCTAAGGCTGTAAAATGTGGAGGATAGTTTAAATCCCAACCCCTGTATGTGCCAAAAGCTCTAATTGGCAGTAACTTTTGAGCTGACACCAGCTACATGAAATTCATCTGCTCAGGAAAAGTTTGTAAACCTGAGAGTGTGTTTCTATTGATATCTGTCTGAAGGCCTACATAGGTATCTCAGACATTGTTAGGATTACTAGAGATTACGTTCCTAAGCCATCCATAAAGATCCTTTTGCAAACCAGAAGGCTAAATAAGCTCCACTGCTGTAGCCAGAAAAATGGTCTGTGCATTTGTCAAAAGTTAAAATATTGTTCTTAATGATATCTAACCCTCGTAACCTCTTTGTAAAATAGGCTAAGTTTATAGGTTCCTGGCAAGGTAGGATCAACACTCCTGAGTCAGCTTGAAGAAGTGACAGAAGATGAATCTTTGCCCATCATCCCCTTTTAAGAACAAGGGAAAATATTCACTTTTTTTAAAATGTGGCAAAAATAGACAGAAGGAAAAGGCATGGGTAATAATAGTACAGGCCTGAGCCCTGTATATATATCTGCTTAGAAAATCTTAGCCTTATTAAAAGAACTATTTGTTTAAAAAGTTGTCATCTTGGTAAATTGTCCTGGGCTATTGTATAAATTGTCTTAAAAACTAGTGGGGTCACAGCCTGCCAAGTGTATACAATGTATCATTACCAGTCTATGTAGGAATTTACAGTGCAGCACGAGGTGTGACAGTCCCTTGGAACCACTGAGAGACCCTGTTGCTGCTGCAGCACATACTAATGTGTAAACTTCAACAACAGCCTGACAGTTACCTCGAGGGAATCTACATCATCACCCAGACCACCTCCACCTTGGTAAAAGTAGACTACACTCCTGCCTGATTCCATCACCTGAAAATGCTTCCCGGTTCAAAGCTGCTACAACTAAGATCTTGTGGGACATTCTCTTGGTAATATGCAGTAACCCTCTATACTCTCACAGTAGATATTGGGAACGAGGATATCACTGGCTTGCCTTAGGCACTTCAGGGTCACATCCTAGTCAGGTTCTGGTATGGTAATAACCTGCTTCCTTCTGGGTGTGTTTTAAAGATAAAGGAGAGATTTTTTTTAATCAATGAAGTTAGTATGAAGAATGAGACCCAGTCCCTAATCTTAGCCTTAAAATCTAGCAAGCTTAGGCTGGGAAGGTGGCTCAGTGGTAGAACGCTTGCCTTGCATGCCTCAGGCCCTTGGTTCGATTCCTCAGCACCACATAAGCAAAAAGAAAAAAGCCGGAACTGTCGCTGTGGCTCAAGTGGTAGAGCACTAGCCTTGAGCTAAAGAGCTGAGGGACAGTTCCCAGGCCCAGAGTTGAGGCCCCACAACCGGACACTCCCCCAAAAATCTAGCATACTTTTCATCCCAATGGTGCCTTGAGGCTTTCTGAGATAACTTGGTTCCACAAGTCAAAGAAAAAATGGGCAGTTTTAAACTTTCACCACAAAGAAGCTCAAGGAATTGTAAAGAAGATGAGGGTAGTACAGAAAGCCTTAGGAAAGGAACTGGGGGAAAATTGGTATCCTCTGGATAAGAAAGGATTTAAAAAGTAAGGATTGTCTTAAAATGTTTGTAAAGAAGACAAACCTCAGAATGTTTAAGTATGTAACAAATGGTATGAGTATGTCTTAAAATTGGAGCTTACGAGTACAGCTGGTATAAAATTAAGTTAGCTGTTATATACAGAGTCAAGATTGCTAGAAGAAAATGTCAGGGCCTTTGGTACTGTTAATTTTGTTACTCACAATCGGACCTTGTAGACTGGTGTCCTTTGTGAAAGAGAGGATCAGCACAGTCCATCTATTAGTTCTGAGATCCCAATACCAAACTGTAAATATAGAAGACTGTGCCAATTAGGGGAACATGATTGGACCATGATGCTTTACAAGAGGAGGGAATGAAGAGCCAAAGTAACTCCAACTTGAGATTAACCCCACCATCTTGTGCTAGGCTGCCCCCAGAGTAACCCCAAGAGAGAGAAAAAAAACACAGGTTGCCACCAACCGTGCCCACCCTTAAGAAAGCAGAACAGTTGGCCAAGTATTTGAGGAACAGAACATACCAACAGTTCAGAAAAAGGGCAGTATGTTTAGTGTGGACTCAAACCAATCATGTAACTGCTTGTGTAGAAATTCCCTAAACTTGTTTGTTCAATACTATAAAAACTGTGCTGATTTTGTGCTTGGGGACTCTTACTGTCATCGGTTACCAGTGCGTGGAGGACCAAGCTTGAGCTTGCAAATAAATGACTCTTTTGCTGTTCCCATTGGTCGTAGTTCTCTGATGGATTTTGGGGGTCCCAAGTCCGTACAAGAGGGCTTGATATAAAATGTCTCTGCCCAGAGATTTGAATGAAGGCATTTATAGTTTAAATGATTTAGGGTAATTATTAACATCTATCACATGCTGAGGTTTTTATTTATACCCCTCTTTCACCCTTTCTTTCTTCCTCCCTTTCTTTCTTTTTTTCTTTTCCTTCCTTCCTTCCTTCCTTCCTTCCTTCCTTCCTTCCTTCCTTTCTTACTTTCTTTCTTACTTTCTTTTAGTTCCTTTCTCTTTTTCTTTCTTTCTTTCTATCTTTCTTTGTTTCTTTCTTTTCTTCTTTCTTTGGTTCTTTCGTTCCCTTGCTTCCTTCCTTCTGTCCTTCCTTATTTCCTTCTTTCTTTCCTTCCTTCCTTCCTACCTTCCTTTCCTTCCCTCTCTCCCTCCCTCTTTCCTTCCTTCCTTCTTTCTTTCCTTCTTTTGTTCCTTCCTTCCTTCCTTCCTTCCTTCCTTCCTTCCTTCCTTCCTTCCTTCCTTCACTTCTCTCCTCCTTCTGTGCTTTCTTTTCTTTCTCTTTCTTTCTTTCTTCCCTTTTCTTTCCTCTTTTATTAAATGAGTATGAATTTAGATATTTTGTTTGCTGAGCAGTATTATACCATTAGAACAATCCTTTTTTAATTTAGTTACTTTGCTCATAGGTTATCAATTTTGCTGAGGGCTGAACAGAGTCTAAGTTCCTTACTTATGTCTGCCAAGTAACTGGGATCACAAATGTATTCCAACTTGCTAGACTTTAGGATAATATGAGAATCATATTACTTTCCTGGCACACTGGTTCTGAGGTGTGATCCTCTCAAATTCTCCCCCTTTAGTTAGTGATGTGAGCTCCAATAGATGGTCCTCAGTATAGATTATCTAAATGAACGATTGAAGGTAATTTCACTTTAATCTCTTTTTTCCCAGTTCAGGGACTGTTATAATTTTATTTCTATACAATTTTTGTGTATATGTGCACATTACTTTTAAAATGTTGCTTTCCCTCACTTTTTTTTTCCTTTTTTATTTTTGTAGGTCATGGGGCTTGAACTCCAGGCTTGGGTGCTGTCCCTAAGTTCTTTAGATCAAGGCTAGCACTTTACACTTGAGCCACAATGCCACTTCCAGTTTTTTGGTGTTTAATTGGAGGCAAGAATGTCACAGATTTCCTGCAAGGGCTAGCTTTGAACTACCATCTGCAGATCTCAGCTCTTGCATAGCTAGGATTACCGGCATGAACCACTGGCTCCCAGGTAAATTTTACTTATTTTAAGTTCTATGATTTAGTTGATTGATTAGCATGAGTGTGGAGAAAGGAAACTTTCATTTTTTTTTGGGGGGGGTGGAGGGGAAGACATTCAAATTTTATTTTCCAACAGCATCAGCAGGTACAAACCCCAGGGACCTTCCTCGGCCCCACATTCATTGGCAGGCGTGTTCAGCTGGGTTGGGCAGTGAGGAGCACCTCAGGGTGCTGGTCCCCTAGAACGACGCTCACTTCACAAGGTAAACAGGTGAGCCCCAGTATTACAAACACTGACAATTCTAGAAGGAAAGGCACGACGTGGCAAGAAACAATCTTTTGGGATCCTAAAGTCAGGTGCAGTATGGAAGAGACAAAACCTGGGGTGCAATCTTTGTCCTCATTCCAATATGGGGGGAAAATTCGACACAATGGAGGAAGACTCCCCCCACCCACACCCCCAGGCTGGGTCCTTCATGCTCATAAAACCATTAGGCCAACCTCCTGTGTACAAAGGAGGACAATAATAATACAGCAATCAAAGATTTCACAAAGGTCTTAACTGTTCCCACCCATACAATCAACTCTGAGCTTTTCAGATAAAGCCCGTATTATCACAGTAGTCAGATATTTTCCTAAGTAAATTTTGCTTCACATTAAAAAACATCTCGACCAGAATTCAGGACTTATTTTGCTGTCTGTCAACTTGTATGTTTTCTGGGAAAATAAACTTAATGTCTTCCATGCGTGGTAAAGATCTTTGAATGGTCTGATATGCTGGTTCACATCTATAATCATGGTTAGCAATCAGAAGTAAATAGATCACAATTTGAACATAGCCTAACCAAAAATATAGGCAGTCTCAATCTCAACAAACTAGTGGATGATGATGAAGCATGTCATTAATCTGAACACCACAAGAGGCTAAGTCTCTGCCCAATATTTCTGTCACTTAGGTAACTGGCTCACTTGGAGGCAGTCACCTCTCCTGATTCAAGAGGAGGGAGGAGTCTCCCCCACTGTCCCTGGGTGGACCTCCAGAATGCAGTGAATGTGCTTGCTTTCCTCCTCCAAATGGCTTGAGATGCCATCCTGCTGAGTGCTCATTATTTGATTCCAGTGACCTGTGGTAGAGGTGTAAGGTAACAGTAAATTAAATTTCACATTTTCCAATTGAGCTGTTCTTCACAGCCTGTGAGTTCAACTCACAAAGTGTCCATTTTTTGAGTTTTGAGAATACTGAGGTAGGAGAGAGAGGGAGGGTGAGTGAAAGAGAGGAGAGATAGATAGAAAAAAAGAGAGGAGAGAGAACAGAAAGAAAGGAAGGCAGGAAAGGCAGGAAGGCAGGAAGGAAGGAAGGAACGAAGGAAGGAAGGAAGGAAGGAAGAAAAGAAGGAAGAAAGGAAGGAAGACAGAAAGAAGGATGGAAGACAGAAAGAAGGATGGAAGGAAAGGAAGAAAGAAAAAAAGAAAGAAAGAAAAAAAGAAAGAAAGAAAGAAAAAAGAAAAAGAAAAGAAAGATAATAATTGAGAATAAATGGTTTGGAGTCAGGAGTTACATGGCAGAGGTGCTACCTGTATTTGGTATTAGGTCTGCCCAAGCCATGCAGACCCTATGCAGACACTTCCCCTCTTCTTGGCTAAGTTTCCCTACTTTATGTGTTACCTAGGCATCTGGCATTCCTGGAGGCAGACACCTCCCCCTCCTGCTAAATCACAACCTGGTCAGTCTCTGGTCACACTTTCCATTTGACCAGAGGAGATTCCCAGGCCCTGAGGTCACATTCAGTGTGGCCAGAATCCCCCACCAGGCCATATCTCATCCGGTCCTTGGCCTAGATATGTCCTGGCCCAAGGTTGTGTCAACCCCCTTTTTTTCACATGCCTCTCCACCATATATGGCCTTTGCAGCAGTTCAGTAAATAAACTACTTTACATGACTGAATACCATGTGGTGTTCTCTTCATTGGCTACCTAATGAAAGTTGCCTAATTAATATACCTTACACTTCAGAGTTTCTAGTTATGAATTCATGGATATTTTTCTGACATATGTGAGATCAGTATTTACAAAACATATGTACTAACTCATCATTTAACAGTATAATTCTGCCTGGAATCTTTTTTTTTCAATTTTTTTATTTTTAAAATAATGTACAGAGAAGTTGCAATTACATTTGCAAGATAATGAGTGCATGTCTTATTAAGCATTGGTGCCTCCTCCTTTGTTTCCCCTTTTCATCCCTTACCATCTCGCACTTCCTCCTCCAAAGTTGTAAAGTTCCTTTTTTGACATAATGTGTTGTACATATCATTGTTGCTATGGATCCACCTGTATCCCTATTTACATAATTTGTTTTTACCCTTCCTCTCTACGAAGACTACCAACACCTGAATTTTTAATAGCAGCCTAATTAACCTTAAAGTCTATTTTGTTTGTTTTGCTTTGTTTTGTTTTTAGCTTAAAGTAATCGAAGATTTGGTGGGACAATCTGAAAAGATCTCTGCCTTCATATTTTCTAATCACCCTGGGCTACAACATTTGTGATACCAGGTCAGATGAAATACTAGAAAGCGGATGCACATCATAAGGTCCATGGCTTTGGGATTTCTCAGATTCTTTTTTAAATGTAATTGTTACTACTGTGTGTAGAGTGAGTTTACCATATCACAATTCATGAATGTGTACATTTGCCTTGTAGACAATGCCATCCTTTCCTGAGCTTTCTCCCAGTTTTTGTTTGTTTTGTTTTTGTTGTTTGTTTTTGTTTTTGTACCTAAACATCAGGTTCAACTCAGGATTGGTTGCTGCACCTGAGTTTTTGTAATCAAGGCTACTCTACCTCTGGAGTCCCAGCTCCCTTTATGGCTTTTTGGTTGTTAATTGGAGAGAAGAGTCACAGATTTTCTCACTCCTGCTGTCTTTGAACTGTGATCATCAGCGTCCTGAATAGCTAGGATTATAGGCCTGAGTCCACAGTGTCCAGCTACTAACGTGTTGGTTTCATGCTTCCCTGGTTGTGTTACAATTTTCATTGACTCTTGGCACTAATACTACATATTTCCTGGCTCAAATCTGAATTGGTGAAACATGCTTGTATTTTGAGGAAGGCAGGATTAGGAAACTATAGGCCATAGGGACATATAAGCTAAAGAAATCATTTGGAACATGGCAAAAAGACAAGTAAATTTATTGCCAGTTGACTGTGTCTTGTCTTTATTTCTAATTTTGCAATGCCTGTGAATGATGTTAGACACATCCAAATGGCAATTGGCAGAAATAAGGTTCTCATCCTGTTCTAAAAACAAAACAAAAAGCCACCAAAAATATTATGTATGAGTCCAGCAATTTCCTCAAATTAGAGACCAATCTGCCCTAATTTATGAAAAAATGTCCTTTATTCAAGTGCTGCTACTTTATCTAACTACAAATATAATGAAATCTGTAGTAGTCTGTAGAGTTGTATACCATAGTTGTCATTTTAATTTACAAGAAATTCCGACTTTAAAATGTTTATTTATTTTTTTGACAGTTGTGGGCTTTGGACTCAGGGACGGGCACTGTCCCTGAGACTCTGTGCTAAAGGTTGTTAGCATTCTACCCATTGAGCCACAGAGTCACTTCTGTTTTATCAGTTGTTAATTGGAGATAAGAGACTTATGGGGACTTTTCTTCCTGGGCTGGCTTTGAACTGTGATCCTCAGATCTCAGACTCATAACTAGCTGGAATTACAGGCATGAGGGACTGGCACCTGACTTCAAATAGTCATTGTTAAAATGAACTACTAGGTGCCTCTGGCTCACATATATAATCCTAGCTATAGTTAGGATTACAGTTATGAGAAACAAACACTAGTTAAGTGTTGGTCATGATGGTTTGTATTGCCATGCTTTAATATTGTTTGTTTCTTATACTACAATGCTCTTATTTTTATTTTCACTTAGGTGGGGGTGATAAGTGCTAGCCAGTGTTGAACTTTCTTTGGTTAAGATGGAGCCATGTGGACGATCTTTCCTAGAATGGCATGGAAATGAAATCCTCCTGCTCTCAACTCCCCATGGTCCTGGGATGATAGAAATATTCCATCACGCATAGCCAGGGGTTGGGGAGCATTGCAGGTAACTTTACACTGGTCTGGAACTGATGTCCCAAATACCTAGCTTTACAGGCAAAACCACGTTATATTCCATTTCACTTTGAATAGCTTATGTATATACTTAGAGAGTACAATGATAACACACTACATGTTAAATATATAAAATAGCCAATATAATTAGCAGGTTTATCTCCCTAAACATTCAAGCTAATTTATTTTGGTAATCTCCTGACTCTGCTAGCTATTTTGTAATATACCATAAACACGAATACACTGACAATGTGCAGAATATTGGAAGCTGATAGAGAAAGGGACAAGTTAGACTATGTTTGGTAAATATATATTTATCTATTGCTCCTCTGAAGAATATTATCATATATTCACCATGACAATAATTTTCCGCAGTGCAGAATTTCCCATTTCATAATCTGCCATCTTCATCTTTTTACATCTTTTTACATTATAAATATGAATGTTTTCCTGTTTATTATAATGTTTTGAAATTATTATATGATGGAATTGAAAATTTGTAGAGTCTACTGAAATTATCTCATTTTGTTTGGATGTGTAATGCTAAATCATTAAGACCATGGTTTCCTGAAATTTATGCTAACAGACTATATCATTAAATTATATTCTAACTACATCTTATTATTGTATTTTTATATAGGGTTCTACATTTACTGTTTTATGATATAGAATGTTGTGAATCTAGACTGAAACTTACAATCCCGCTCCCTCCAGTAACACTGTTTTATCACCAGGTTATGGAGGCTGATAACTCTAACTAATCAGGAGTTTGAGACCTGAGATTTAGTTCAGACAGACTGAGCATGAAATTTTATGAGTCTCTCCTCTCCAGTTCACTACAGAAAGCTTACAGTGGAACTTCGGCACAATTGGTACATCACTACCATCACCAGAAAGAAAATCAGGCTTGTCATATAGCCCCTGAATTCAAGACCTAAAACACAGATATGCACAACACACCCTCACACACATACACACACACACCAACACACATGTACACACACAGATTCTCTGGCAAAGTTGTAGATTAAATTCTTATCCAGAGATTGGGCAATAGCACACTCATTTGTGAAGGTTTTTTCCTGATTATTTTGAAGGAGGAGGATAGTTCATGGCACAAAGATGACAAGACTTTAGTGAGGAATTCTTTATAAATGACTACTTTATTAAAAACAAACAGGAGCACAGTTTTTATATTTAAAGCTTACATTCCTTCAACTATAGTATTTCTCTATAATAATCATTGAATTATGAGAAGACAATGCAGCACCTCTTCCCTCCTCCCCTTCCCCTCTGTCATAAAATATGACAAAAGTATCAAAAATACTCTCTTATCTTACAAGAATGTACATCTCTAAAAAGGTCTGAAAATATGTGTAAGGTTTATTTTTCAATACTTGTATGATTTTCCCAACACTAAGTACTTACCTTTTTTCCAGATGACTGCACCCTGGGTCGAAAAAGATTAGGAACCAAAATCTAACAAATTCCTAGGATGTAGATGTCAAAAATAGATGCAAGAAGTACATGGCAGGCTGAGAGGGCCCTGAGAGGCAAAATGATTTCTGCTGGATGAGAGGAATAGTGACAAATAAGGCATGGATCTGACCTGGAAAGTGTTCCTTGAGGTTGAGAGCATGCTGATTTCCAGACCTAGCTGAGGATGTTGGGATTTGACAATGTTCGCATGTGTATAGAGTGATGTGGGAGGGGAGATTTCATGCTCCAGTATGTCTTTGGGGTGGTCTTATGTGAGTAAGCAGCTTCGATCATTGGGCTCTGAGAGATGACACTCTCTACCTCACAATGGAATAGAATATGGAACTCTGAGCGCCAGGAAACTGTAACTGACAGTTAGCTCAAGCCAAGTGGCCTGTACCTCAGGAACAAGAAAGATGTTCCTGTGTTGTTTTCAAAGTTCAAGAGACTCTGGTCTCAGGCATGAGAGGTGTGAGTGCCTCACTCAATGCTGCAGACATTGGATAAGTGCCAAAACACGAATCCATATTCTCAGACCTTTTTATAAGAAGAAACCAAGGAAATCACAAGGCAACTCAGGCCAGGTATAACTATGACAGGAAACCTATTTAATCTCAACCTAGCCCACATTACAACCTTCTTCTTGTGTGCTTTTATATGTGTATGCTGAGAAAATATTTACTGTGTACTTTTCAATCCACTCTATTTCTCATTTTCAAGTGTACTCCCAATTCCATGTTTCAAAAATCCATTCTTTTTACCACCTCAGTGTTACAATGAGTCAGCCCAAACCCTGAATATGCCTTATAATATAGGGAGCTTGTACTCAGGCTTGTTGGAAATGCTGGTAATGGACCTGGTCCCTGCCTACCAGAAAGGTGATCTTTTCTATGTTGGAAACATCCTTCACCACTATAGAGTAGGAGACAATGGAGCAGTCACTGGATATTGTTTAAAAAGTGAGTGTTCCTCTTTCAAACAGGGCTGATGAAACACCCTGGCAGATTATTGGAATATTTGGTACCTCTCTGAGACTGTTTCACTGGGGTCTGATCACAGGAGCTTGTCTTGCGCCAAAGAAGTTCACTTCCCGGCTAACTCCTTAGGACTGGGCTGCCAGAACATTTCATTTGCCACAGAAGCTAGTGGTGCCTTAGCAGTTTGCTTGCTGAGAGACTAGAATTAAAGGAATGAGCCAGTGGCACCCAACGTCCACCCTCACCTAGGAAACCATTGTCTTGGAGGCCTTTGAAGGAATATAGACAGAAGAAAGAATGCAACTTGAGCTTGAATTCGGGGCCTGAATGCTGTCCTGTTCGTAGCACTCTATAATTTGATTCCCAGGTCCAGGTCAGGCCTTTGGCTGGTTAATTGAAGTATCTTTAGAATTTCACAAATTAGACTGTGTTCAAACTGTGATCCTCAGATCTCACACTCCTGGTTAGTAGGATTAGAGGCATGAGCCATTTTGCACTTATTTGGACAGATGCATATAAGCATCCTCACAGAATTTCCTTGAAATTGTGTAGACATATCTCCACTTTTTGTCTGTCATGTTTACATTACTCTGTGGACTTATTTTAACCAGTCCCAAGTGTGTCCTGTTAGTTCAGAAAAAGGAGAAGCACAGAGTTATTCTCCTTCTCTCCTCCCACTGGTACAGATCCTTCTACTGTAACTGGGAGGATGATGAACAAGATGAAGAAGAAAGTGGACGTTGGGACAAAGAGAAGTTCTGTCCTTGAAAAATGGGTATCTCAAAGTCAACATTCTTCTTTGCACACCAGTTATGATTTTCACCAGGGGGTTGAGGCTTGGCACTTCAGTGGATAGTAGATTACACATTGTGGATGCGCTTGTTGTTTTGGACTCTCATGGATGACAAGGAGGTCTGTGTATACCAAGTCAGATTCAGTGGGGAAACAAATTTCTCCGCCTATCACAGGGAGAAATTTAGAGTATTGTATTTGAGAAATTGTGAGGAGCATCCTGCTTGCAGGAGTCTCTTCTCACCTCCCAACATGCATGGCCTGCCAGAAAAACGCTATAGGCTCAGGATGTTGAGGGCGGGCTCTCATTTTCCTTGTCTGATCACAGCATGGTTTGTTCCATCTTTCTTATGTGGATGGACTTCTACCATGATTATTTCTCTGAGTACAAGTACCATGACACCATGAAAGAACTTGCACAGTATGTCAAGCTCAACATGCCCTCTTCAGACTTGCCCTTCTTCTGACATATTCTTCTGGAGCAGCTGGAGGAACGCATGATCCTTGAGACCAAGAAAAAGAGGAAGAAGTCCTTGTTTAGATGCCTCAGAGCTGGTAAGTACAGATGGAACCTGGGTCTCTCGGTCTGTGCCTCATTGGCCAAGAGCCCTTAGTAAGCACCAACATGGCAAAATGTCCTTTTATTGATATTCTTTGCAAGGTAATATCTGTTCTCCTTTTAAAAGAACTTGGATGTAATCACTCATTAGAAACACCCTACCTTCTCATCAGTGTTCAGTCCAAACTCAAGTTCTACAGCTTTCCTCATTAGATCCTCATGAAAGTTTAGTCACACCTTAACTTCTATAGTTCTAAGACTCCTGAACCTATTTCCATGTTCAGGTTTGTATCACCGTAGAACAACTGCTGCAGAACTCCAGATAAAGAACTCATCAGTGATGTCATCTATGGTGACTGATAGAGATCAGAAGCCATCACTAATCTCCAGAAAGGATGTGAACATAGAGGGCTTTTTTGAATTTGTGGAAAGGCCCAAGCAAGTTTTGAGTCTTGTGGACATCTCACTGGTTCTGAACACCACATGTGATGCAGGTGCACCTGCACATACAACCAAGGAAGAAGATGATCCAGAATGTCTCCCATTGACATTCACAATCCACCTAGATCGGTGCCAAACCAGTCAAAAAGACTCGTCTTGGTGTGCAGGGTAAATGTGTGCTAATGGAAAATGACCCCAGTCTATGTTCAGGAAAACCAATAAGAGAGGTCCAAAATCTAGAAGAATGAGAAACTTTCCTCACAGAATACCCAGACCAATCTGTCCTCCTGCAGGGGATCCAATTTCCAATTAAGAAATTAGAATCTGTCTATCCCTGGACTCAGGAAGAAAATCCTGTCTTTAATGAGGAAATAAATCCCTTTGAGGACTCAGAAGCAGAATTTCTGCCTGAAGGCAACTTAGAGGCCAATCTAGATTTAGAGATTCCATTCCCCCTTCCTGGAAAAATCTTTATTTTTCTTTTTGTTCTGATTGTTGTAAAGCGTTAATTATATTTATTTTTCTAACTTTATTAAAATGTCAATATTTTTGATATATTGTAGATTCATGAATCCTAAATATGTTTCTTTTCAATCCTACAATCTGAAGCATCTTGCATACGTGTGCTGTTGGGGGAAAAACACAGAGTGACAGGGAGCTGTACAAGAGAGCTTACTGTGTATAAAGGGAACTGTTAAGTGCACAGGGAGCGACAAAGAAGCCAGGCCATACCTGGCTGGGGTAATAAGGTGTCTAGAAAAGGTTTTGGACAGCAGATAAAATGTCCTAGAAAGCTATTCTGTCAATTGGGACAAATGACACAATACTTATAGTGGTATGTGGGACACTCATCCAACAGTGAGTACAAATCTGTATATATTTTCTCTGTGCTTTGTGTAAATATGGAAGAAAAATTTGGCTCCAATAATATAAAAATCTACTTATGGTTGATATTTGACAAAATATATAGGAAATATGTATACTGGAAAGTAAAAATTGTCATCAATAGAAGAAAGAAGGCTTACATAGATGAAGAAACACAAAATCAGGCAGGAAAATAACACAATTAAATCAGTTGTATGTAAATACATGTTATATTCTTGATGTTATATATAGTATAATATATGAAATTGAATATGATTTTTCAAACTACGAAGGCATTTAAATTTTTAGTCTTGAGTAATTATTTCACAAAATATTAGTGTAAAATATTTTTGGGGAAACACAGCTATACTTTGATTATAATTATATGATTATATGAATATATATTTATGTGTTTCTAGAGATAACATTGATTATAAATAGATGAATAAACATATACATATATTTGTATATATCTGTCTATGAAGTGAATATAATGAAACTGACTATGCTATGTATAAAAATGCAGCTATGAGTTGAGTAAAAGAGACTCAGGCCTGTAATCCTAGTGATGTGGGAAGCTGGGTTCTGAGGTTTACCCCCAAGGCCTTAGATTTTCAGAGGAGGCCTGTACCCTTCAGTGTAGCAAAGAAACACATATGCAGTGGGATCACACTCCCCAAAACCCAGAGGAAAGTCAGTAGAAATCAGGACAAGCCTCTTATGACACTCTACTCAGTTTCTGTACCAAGATGGCCATCTGTAGAACCTCAGATAGAAAGTAGACATTTCCTCCAAAAGAGTCTAAAAAGAGCCTTCTGAACTATAATCTCTGACTATACTGAATTAAATCTTATTTCCCTTACCAAGCTGCAAACACAAAGAAATATGGCAAGGGCTCAAGAGAGATGGAAATAGACGTACAAATACATAAAATTATATACTCTGTTTCAGTAATTCAATGACAAATCACCAAAGCATGTCTTGAATTTTTCTTTTTTTTTAAAGGAAATGGAAACATACTCTGAGTGTATCAGGAACTGGATGACAGTTTTGTTGTTGAATTGTTGAATGCACTCCTGGGCAAAGGAGACACATATATGGAAGACATTATGTTGGGGTGAATGTCCTCACACAGCTTCACAAAATAATGGCTATAACTTCTATGATGTCACAGCCACCATTGCCACAGCAACAAATAGGTGTCAGGCACTGGTTTTGCCCTGAAGTGGACTCATCAACACCAACAGGCACAAAGAATGAGAGGGAATGACTACTAGCCACCAGACTTCAGCTTGAAGAGCTGTCCTGACCAGAAGCTAGGATAAATCGAGCTGGGGAAGGTGGATCTCCATGTAAGACACCTGAACACAAAGGATTAAGCAGTATTAGAGGTATTGGAGAAACAGAAGTGAATGTGGCTCTCTCCTTACCAATTTCATGCTGAAACGAAAACCAAAAATCATAATTATAATTCCTATAAATCAGAGACATGACATTGGTGATTTTGTAGCAACAACTTCACAGTGAGTATGGGAGGAGACAACCTTGAACAAGAGATAGTTGATATGGGAGCCATCATCCAGGCAATTATCTAGGAGCAGGTACTCCAGGCAGTAAGAACAGCAAGTACATCCCCCATTGATGGGGATGAACCTGACTTCCTTAAGAAAAGGAAAACAGCACTGACATACTTGCTTGTGAAATAAGAATGGAAATGTACAATGAAGAAAAAAGAGGTCAGAAATGAAGATAAGAATAAATTAGATAGATATGGGATACTGTGGATTACAAGAAGAAAAGTTCTGATATTGGTATAAAACTGACATGACCCACTGGAACCAAAGTGCTAAAATAGCAGTCAGACACATCTGATTCATCTAAAGAATACTTCTAAAATGGGATTCTAGCTGGGCTCTTGTGGCTTACAATTGGAATCTTACTTACTCAGGAGGCTGATATCTGAGGATGAGTTTTAAGGAAACCCAAAGAGGAAATTTGTTAAGACATGTCCAATTAAACACCAAAAACATGGTATGAAGTTGTGGTTCAACTGGAAGATCACTAGCCTTGAGGAAAAAACTAAGAAACAGCACCCAGGCCTTAGGTCCAAATTCCAGGACATCAAAAACAAAGAAGCCAACAAATAAAATTTGGTGCTCAGTCATTCATCACTTAGCATTCTAGTTCAATGTATTTGGTATGAGTCTTAGAAATTATATCCTTAGCAAATGCTCTGCCCGGATATTTTGCTTCATTACCAACTTTCAAACCCCTGGCAGCACCAATGTCTCCTCCCAGTTAGCATAGCAGTCAACCATTGGAAATTTGAAGATATACTTTATTAATCATAAGAATTCTTATCATCTTTCCACATACATCAAATGAGTAGTCGCCACATTTCACTATTCTGAATGTTTATAATCCTCCTTTGAGTTAATAAGCATTAAAGCTTAAAAATTCTAGAGTGGTTATCAAATTAATTCAATAGTCATCATTCTTCCACCCAATTTTGTAACATATGTTTATAAAAGGAGAGATTATTTGAAAGTGTGTACATGATACCTTCTATCTCTAATAATCTCAAGAAATAGGGTTTTACAGAAACATCCTGATTGTTTTGCCAAAGGAAAGGATAAGAGATTTAAAAAAGAGACCTAACATCTCACAAGGAAAATGCTATTGGCTTTAGAACAATTTCATTTTCTAGAACTGTGGAAATCAGTTTCAGAAATGCCAGAGGCAAAGGGTATTATTCAAATCACATTATCATGAGGTACAAGCAGTCTGTCTAGATCAACCTTCCAGGAAAAAAATTCAATGAATGAAAAGCAATGCTTCTAAAACAAGCCGGGTGTTGGTGGTTCATGCTTGTTATCCTAGCTACTTAGAAGTCTATGATGAATGGATCCCAAGTCAAAGCCTGGCCAGTAAAATCCTCCCTGTCTGCAACCAGCAGACAGTAAATATTAGCTCTATTCCTGAAGCCCAGATGGACGGCCTCTGACAACAGACACCCAGACACACAATAACACCCCTATTTGAAATATTATCAAATACATTCACGTAATATCTCCTGCTTGGGAGATAATGTTTAAAAGATGTATCAAAGACAGTTCAAAAAGGCATTTAAAAATTGATATTGGAAATATGTACTCACTGACTGAAATGTAAGTTACTGCAAGAATGGAGTTAGAGGCCCATTTGGTAACTTATCCACTCAACCATCTTTCCTCACATCCTGTCAGCCTGAACAGTGAGACTTTTGAATGCAAGGAATGTGTGTGAGCATATAGCTTGTAAAAGTAATAATCAAAAGCTAGGCCTTGGAAACTCAGGCCTGTAAAACTAGGTACTCAGAACTCTGAAATATGAGGAACTCAGTTCAAAGCCAACTGAGCAAAAAAGACACTTACCTCCATTTAAACAGTAAATAAAGAAAGCTGAGCTGTGCTTCAAATGGTAGAGCATATAAAAGCTAAGCAACAGTACCTAGGTCCTGAATTCAACTCCAGTACTGCCTCTCATACACAAAATAATCATGATTACACCACAGTATATGCACATGTTGACAAGGGATGTAGATGAATGGGATGATGACATCAGTTACCTCACCTTTAGTCTCAAGTTTTCTGTACAGCGTAGCCCAGTCTGTGAAAAGCCATAGGTGAAATCTTTCCTTAAAATCAGCGGATACATCCTCACTTCCCTCTGCACATTTATATTATGTATACACACCTATAAGGGCTAAATTTTATCACTCATTTTCTTTTTTTATTGTGAAAATACTGTACAGAGAAATGCATAATCTTACACACATGCTTCAGAATTATGTGCCCTTGTTTATGTTTCATAGGGAGCACAATATATTCAGCCTCTGGATCATTGTTGTAATCTTAGCTGTTCACAAGGATGGAATCTGAGGATCACAGTTTGATGCCAACCCAAGCTAATAAATCCTCAAATTCTTATCTTCAATTAACTAGAAAAAGCCAGAATTGGAGATATGGTTCGAGGGGCACAGTGACAGCATTGAGAAAAGAATCTAAGCAAGAGCTCCAGACCCTCCGTTCAAGCCTGAATATTGGCCCACTAGTACTTCAAACGCCAACCTCCCCCCAAACACTAAACCAAAAATATGTCAAAATATTTTGTAACTCATGAAGCAAAATCCAATGAGACAACATAGTTGCTAGTTTGTTAAAGAGTTGGTGGGGAAACCCCAAATTATACATGTGTTCAAATAACATAATGAACAAGCAACCAAGTAAAGTTTCCCAGTAAAGAAACTTCCTTAGTATTCACTGGGACCCCTGACAAAGAGACATTTTTCTATGCTTTTTGAAAATTAGTGTTTTTTTTTCAGTAAAGTAAATAGTATAAATCTTTACTGTAAGTTATAGGAGTAATTGGAAGCTCCAAGTGAAATGAATGTACAACAAAAAGCATACAATATTACAAGTTTCTATGCCTCGGTTGACACACTAGAAAGTTGTTATACTGTGGCCTCTCGGAAAGAGAAGGGGGATGCTCAGCATCACTGGTCATAAAAGAAATGCAAATCAAAACAAAAATCACATTTAGTTCCCACTCACCCCAGTTAGAATGTCCATTATCAAGAAAACAAATAACAGATGCTGGGGTGGATATGCCTAAATGAGAACCCTACTACACTGATGGTAGGAATGTAAGCTGGATCAACCACTCTGAAAGGCAGTATGGAGGTTCCTCAAAAGACTAAATATAGAACTCCCTTAAGATCCAGCAATCCCACTCCTCACAGTTATCCAAATGATCTCAAACTTGGGGGCAATAAGGTACCAGAACAACTATGTTCATTGCAGTATTGTTTACCATAGCTAAGATATGGAGCCAACCCAGTTGCCCCTCAATAGATGAATGGATCAAGAAAATATGGTATATTTACAGAATGGAATTTTATGCTTCTATCAGAAAGAGTGGCATCGTCCCTTTTGTAAGAAAATGAAAAGACTTGGAAGAAATCATACTAAGTTAATCAAGCCAGGCCCAAAGAAACATGAGCTCTATGATTTCCCTCACTTGCAACGATTAGCATTAGCCTATTACTCCTGAAAGTGGATCATAGTAGCGCAGGAGTTATGAATATATACATGACCATACAAAATGATGCTAATTGAAATGAATGCCAATATATAGAAACGGCAGGTCTTCTTTTGTTTAGTTGTCAAGCGTGATGTAACCAATGTACTACAGATAGTTCATTCTTCTTACTTTATGTTATTTTTCTTCTCCTATTGGTTTTATCCATGGCAATTCCCTTCTGTGATTGTGGTACCCTGCATTCTGTATATTCATTTATCTGATTGGGGGAAGGGAAGTGAAATAACAAAATGCTGAAATAAGTATAAATGGTGATGCATTGCAACAATGATACTCACAGGACATTGTGGGGGGAATTAACTTTACAACGCAGGGGGGGATTGGAGGGAAGGAACAGAGGGAGATAAACACTGGAGTGGGTAACAATGTTCAATGAGAAATGTAACTTACTCATGTAAATGTAACCCCTCTATACAGCATCTTTATAATAAAATAGATTTTTAAAAATATAAAAATTATTTTTTTCATAAAATTTCAAGCTGATACCAACAGAACTTCTGAGTTCGTGTCAAAGAGATTTTCAGGACTTTCAACAAGCTAGTCCTAAATACATATAACCACAATTAAGAGATAATGAGAAAAGTAGTGCTTTTTATTTTGTTAGATGAATAAAGGAAAATTTGTTTTTGTTTCTGTTAACATCGAATATGTGTTTGTTATCTGCATTGTTCCCAAGTCAGACTAATCTCTTGTCCTTAACTTTCTTTGGTATATATAACTTGGACATGTAATCTGAGATATAAGAAGTTCTTTGTTCAATTTGGAGGCACTCTTCCCTGGTCAAGAAGTTAGACTGGAAGAGCCTTCACACTTGCTGTGGTTTCTCTCACACAGCTTACTGAGGAACTTAGGAGTTTGAGAAAATGACTGCTAATTAAGTGCCTCTAAGTAATAAGAATTATTGGTAGAAACTGAAAACATATTTGGGTAATAAATAGACTAGAAAAAGGTTAAGTTTGCTATTTTATATCACTGCATTTCTTTTTGTCTAAGTATAGAAGCCAGACTTACACTAAGGTCCTAGAAGAAGCAAAATGGCTTATAGAGCTCAGATCATTTCCTTCCACAGAAGATGACAGCAGCAGAAGATATACAGGTCCACAAGTGGCACAAGGAAGTGAGAGTTTGATTTCTCCTTAAATTTTAGGGTCGAATGAATGTTCAATAAGGAACCCTATGGACTGATGACAGCTTAAGGAGGTATCATTTCCTGTGTTGTTCCATCTTAGGAAGCTGTCACCAGTCTCCCATCACACTGTAGGTGCCATGCTTGACTGGTGACCTTAGCTGTGTCCTGAGAAGGTCCAGCAAGGCTCTGTAATGTTCACTGGAGAGTCAGGATTACACTCTAACAGGACATACAGGAATGTGGTAATAAGGTCTGAGTCAAGGTTTTGTCAGATCTAGATGATTAGTAACAGTCACTACTGTCTTCTGGCTAAGAATGTGGATATATTATCAGGGTCCTGCACACAAATTTATCACAAGTGTTAGTTTGCACCATTAACTTATGAAAGTCAACAAAAGGTCATTAATGCCCTCTGACAAATTCTCATTAATATTTACTAGGTTAAAAGCTCTATAAAATCAAGTTCATCATGAGGAAAAAACCCAGACAAAAACCAAAACTGTTTTTCTGTACATATCATATGTGACAAAGTATTAAAAGTTAATGAAGCTGGGAAAGTTAAATGGATTTCTTTTTTACTATGGTTGAAACTGTCTTTTACATTTCAACTACTTAACAAAAAGAAGGCAGGCCAATCATGGCCAGTGGCTCACACTTGTAACTCTAGCTATTTGTGAAGATGAGATCTGAGGAAAGTGGATTATAGCTAGACCAGGTTAGAAAAACCTGTGAAATTTTGATCTCCAATTAACCATCCAAAATCAAGAAGTGAAGGTTGGTTCAAGTCATAGATGGCTACCCTTGAGTTAAAAAAACTAAAAGTCAGCTCCCTGAGTTCAAGCTCCATTATACACACACACACACACACACACACACACACACACACACACACACACACACACACACACACACACACACACACACCTGTTTTATCTCAAAAATAGCCAGTGACCAGGAAACAGAAACAAGATGATATTTTTCTTTATTTTCTTTCATTTTTTTCATGTTTCTTCATTTATCTAACTTTGAGAAGTGAAAGGGGTCATATTAAAAGTGAGACAAATGATGAACATGTTCAACAGTGATATTCAATTGGTACTATATTGAAAATGACCTATGCAACTTGTTTGTGGGGGAAAGACGGGGAAATGAAGAGATGAAGGGAAAGGGTAATATTATCCAAAAAGAAATGCACTCAGGGAAGTAGTGTCATTCTTTAGCAATAGATCTCAGAGACAGTGCTCAGGCCCTTGATTCAAGCCTGATTACTGACTGAAACAAAAACAAATACAAAAGAAATGTAGTCATTACCACACGTATGTAACTATCCCTTCTACAGCAAAATAATGATAAGAATAAGAAGAAGAAGAAGAAGAAGGAGGAGGAGGAGGAGGAAGAGGAGGAGGAGGAGGGGAAGGAGGAGGAGGAGGAGAGGAAGGAGGAGGAGGAGGAGGAGGAGGAGGAGGAGGAGGAGGAGGGGAAGGAGGAGGAGGAGGGGAAGGAGGAGGAGGAGGAGGAGGAGGAGGAGGAGGAGGAGGAGGAGGAGGAGGAGGAGGAGGAGGAGGAGGAGGAGGAGGAGGAGGAGGAGGAGGAGGAAGTTAATAAAACCAAACCAGTGAGAGAGAAAAATTGAGAGAGCAAGGGAAGGGGTGATATTTCAAAAAAGAAATATATCCATACCTGACTTATATGACTATAAACTCTGTGTAGCTCATATTTGTAATAATAATACAAAGAAAAAACAGAAATATAGTGCTGGAGGCATAACTCAAATGGAAGATCTGACTAATATGTATGTGATACCAAGTTCAAAACCCATTATCAATTTCCCCTTCAAAAATGGCTCTTCTCATCATGTGTGCTTTCCCTAGCTTATGAGAAGGGGTGCAAACAGTTAAAGAGAGAGAAAAATAAGCTGTCAGGCACAGAACTGTGCTTTTAAGGAGCAGTACTTGCTAGAACACGTGTTGACTAGAACAGATGATGACTCCATGTTTTCTGAAATAAAGAGACCTAGTTGAACTTGAATACAGGCTCCACTGTATATGAGATAGGGACTCAAAATTAACTAAAATCTCTGGAGCTCAAAGTCTTAATAGTTAAAATGAGCATAACAATACATATCTCACATTATGAGATCTGGATGTTATCAAATCTGGAGTGGGTTTTATCTTATGTGTGTGTGAAACACTCAAACACTGCTGGAAGAAGTATAAACTGGCATGATGTTTACTAAATTACTTAACAGTAATACAGCAACTATACCGACTCCTGCCTGATATCTTACAAAGAGGCTGAGAAAAGAGGATCAAGGTTCTAAGGCAGAACAGGAAAATGGGTCAGACTCATCTCCATTAACCTCTAAAAGAGCTTGAGGTGGAGTTTGGTTCAAGTTGTAGAGTGCTAGACTTGAGCAAAAACCTCAGGAACAGTGCCCAGGCCCTGAGTTCAAGCCCTAGGACCAGCAGAAGTGCCCGCGCGTATGTGTGCGCACACGCACACACACACACACACATCACAAACACACATACACAAACACACACACAATTTTGTATGTTCCTATCACCCCACTTAACAATACTTTCCCATTTCCAAGCTCACCAGTTGTTGTTGTCTTGTTTTGTTTTAAAAGGGACTTGCTGTGTAGCTCAGGCTGCTCTTAAGCTTACAATCCTTCTGGGTGCTGTGATTACAGGCATGTGTACCATAATTGGCTTCACTCAGTAACTCTATCTATAACATTTTTTGCAAGAAATTCATTCATACTCATGAAGATATGTGGCTTAAAGCTGTTCATATTAATATTCTACTATACAAATATAAATAATATAGCTGGACATGGTACTATACTATCACATGGTAATGCCAGACAGAATTAGGAGTTGAGGAAAGCCAGATTTACACTGCAGAACCTTGTCTCCAAGGAAAGAAATTCTATAAATATAAATCTACTCTGAGACATACAATATGTTAAATTAATATAATGGAACATATAGATTATTGTTAATGGAAATAAAATCTTGGCAGAAATTTTAAATACATACATATGTATATATATTTGAATTTGAAGAAATAAAATTTCAAGTGGTATTATCTGCATTTTTCAGTCTGTCACCTACCTATTTACTCACACATTGATTTCTGTTTAGTCTTTACAAAATACTGTTCTCTCACATAAGTACAAAAAAACTGCATAACAAAACGTACAAAAAAGTGCATTATCATAAATGCAAATGTAGTTTATTCCCTACCATGATAATTTGGAGAAAACATGCACTAAGCTAATGGCATTGAATACTGGTCAAGAAGGGGACTCAAAGAGAATGTAGATTATGTGTTTGTGTGTGTGTGTGTGTGTGTGTGTGTGTGTGTGTCTATGTGTGTTCCATGAGTAAATAATGGAGTCAGAAGTGACCTAATATTCCTGTTTAGCCTTTTTGCTCAAAGCTGACAGTCTACCATGGGAGCCACATCTCCACTTCTGGATTTTGGTTTCTCAATTGGAGAAATATCTCAGATTCTTCGGCATAGGCTGTTTTAAACCAGGATCCTCCGATTTTTACCTCTAAAGTAGCCAGATTTTAAAATATGAGCCATAGGTGGACAGCAACTACATTAATATTTTTGCATGTTTGAATGAATTTTAGAGTAAGACATATATGTTACTTTTGAGAATTGAGAATGTAGGACAATAGTAATTAATATTTAAGAGATCATAAAGCAAACAAACCTGAAAATAGAATTTAGCTGAGAATAATAGGGAATAAGTCAAAATTACCCATGACAGTTTTCAGTCTGTGCACAGAAATGATTGCATTGTTGGAGCCCAAGGCCATCAGATAGCTAAGCTCCAGCTGGCTTCTATGCTCATGAGGCCAGCTAGTGCTATTCACAAGAATGTGATGTTGTTGGATGGCAGGGATCAGCTTCAAGTTCAGAACCTGAAATATTTCTATTGATCTAGAAGTGGAAACACAGCAGGACAAGAATGTGATTAGAAGTGCTGAATGCAAAAACCATAGACTCCAAGGAAGACAGAATAACTCTTTCTATATCTGAAAGAGTATTCTCCCACAAAGAATCCTGAGCCGAATATGGTGGTCAATGTGTGTAATCTCTGAACTTGAGAGGATGATTTAGAAGTTAGCTTGAGACCAGCCTATGTTTTAGGCCAACAGAAGGACACATAGTAAAATGCTATCTTAAAACAACAACAACATTGTAAAGCTGGTTTTGACATGACATTTTGTACTTTTCATTGTTGCAACAGGTCCACCTGAATCCTTAAACGACTTGGGAGCGGGGGTATGATTGGGTGGGGGGGAGGAGGGAGGTTGAGACGGGAGGTGAAGGGTAAACAAAGGAGGAGGCTGCAATGCTTGGTAAGAAATGTATGCATTATCCTGCCCATGTAATTGTAACCCCTCTGTACATTATGTTCTCAAATAAAATAAAATTAAATTAAAAACAACAACAACAACAACAACAACAGTCCCAATAACTGGGAATGTGGTTAGTGGTAGAGTGCTGGCCTCGCATGCATGAAGCACTTGATTTGATTCCTCAGTATGATATAAGCAGAAAAATTGGAATTGGTAATGTGGATCAATTGGTAGAGTGCTAGTCTGGGTCAAAGAAGCTCAGGGATAGGGCCCAGGCCCTGATTTCAAGCCCCAGTCTGGCAAAATTAAGCAACAACAGCAACAACCAAATGCAAAGTGCTGTTTGTTGAAATAAATATGTTGAAGAATTGTTGATGCTCACTAGAAAATTGTGCTGTCGCCATTCATAATGAACTTTGTTAGAAAAAGTAAAATAAATTAATGAAATATTATCTGGCATTAGACAGGACATAGTGAGATCTAAAAATGATAGCTGCCTATGGTGACTTGACACAACTAACATTACAGATACACTTTCTAGATTGTAATTTTTAAGGATACAATCGTGGGTTTTTTCTTTTTCAAAATAATTATACTGCCGGGGGCCAGTGGCTCACCCCTGTAATCTCAACCCTCTGAGTAGCTAGGATTATAAGCATGCACCCCTGGCAACTGGCTAAAATAATTGCTTATCTGAGACAGAAGCCAGTTAGTATTAATTGTCAATCATGTTTAACTTTGTAAAATAAACTTTACTGAAAAGCCTTACAGTAGAAATAAGGAATAAAATGTATCTGTTTGTTAAAAAGTTCTTACTAAAAGCTACATATTTTACTTGATTTTTTTCTTTCAAAATTGTGTTTTCCAGAATCATACCTTATCTTTCCTTGCTGTTTCTTTCGTTTATTTCATACATGCCCACAGCTTCTTCAACTATCATTTATGTGAAGAGCTTGCACATATCTATTTTCAGTCCAAATTCCTTGTATGCATCTATCATACACATATTCAACTGCCATAAAAACTTGTGAAACAATAATCACTCCTTTCCATTACTGGATATTAATGTGTGAGTAAAATTTAGGAAAACAAAGAATAACATCAATAAATATAACTAGATTTTAATAGTAAGGTTAAACATAAATTCAATATTGATTATTTTCTGAGCAATTTAATAAAAACCTCAAGGAAAAGAAATCAACTATTTTGTGTGCTGATATTGTGGTTTAAACTAAGGATCTTAACTTCTCACTTAAGCTTTTTCCCTAATGGGTGGTGCTATATACATGAACCGCAGCTCCCCTTCCAACTTTATTTTGGGGATTATATAGAGATAAGAATCTCATGGAATAAAAATTCAGCTGTGTCCCTATCTTGGGGTTCATTTCAATTAACATCATCTTTAATGGTCATATGGTACCATGTACTAGTTATTACAAGTAAAGGAAACTATGGGACCTATGTTTATTTGGGCCTGGAATATTTCACTTAATATAATTTTTTTCACATCTTTCCATTTCCTTACAAATGGGAGATGTCATTTTTCTGATAGAGGCATAGAATTCCATTATATATATATATATATATATATATATATATACACACATATATATACATATACATATACACATATATGTACATATATGCATATATATATATATATATATCACAATTTCTTTTTTTTATTGGGCAAATACCATACAGAGGGTTTGCAATTACATGGGCTATGTAATGAGTGCATTTCTTATCAAGAATTGTTGCCTTCTCCTTTGTTTCCCCTTCCCATCACTTTCCATTCCCCCCCACCCCTCGTCCCCCCACCCCAAGCCACAGTAGTCATGTTAGTTTTTCAACATAATATCTTGAACATCTCATTGTTGCAATGGGTCCACCTATATCCCTATTTAAACAATTTGGTTTTCCCTTCCCCTCCACAAATTATACCACCATAAAATACAGTGAAAACAGGGGTTATACTGTGGGGGAGGGCCATACAAAGCAACAAAAAAATCATCTTATAAATATGTTAGAAACCAGCAAAAGAAAGAAAAAAATGTTTGAAGCCTTATCTTGGGGTTCATTTTGCCTCACATCAACTTATCTGACCTTTTCTACTTGTCTCAGACATATACTAGTTATTGCAAATAAGGGAAACCCTGGGACATAAGTTTCTTGGGGCCTGGTTTATTTCACTTAATACAATTTTTCCAAGTCTTTCCATTTCATAACAAATGGAGCTATGTCATTCTTTCTGATGAGGTATAGGATTCCATTGTGTATATATACCACATTTTCTTGATCAGTTCATCTACTGAGGGTTACCTGGGTTGGTTCCATATCTTAGCTATAACTGCCAAGACAGCCATCTACCATCTCAACAAATGAGCTGGCCATCGTGATTTACATCTGAAATCCTAGCTAATTATGTGGGAGGCATAGGTAATAAAGTCTCAGTCAATCTAAGATCACACCTGTGCAAAAAGTGCAAGACCTCAAGCAAATTATATGGACTAGAAGTATGGCAACATTGGTTGAGCTGCTTGGTGCTATACAACAAAAGTCCTGTCTAGCAAGCAGAGAACTCCTAGATAGAACCCTAGTAATACTCCTTTCTTCCACCAAAAAGCCTAAATAAGTTTGTCCTATTTGAACATCTAATTTCAAGGCCACTGACAGATCAGAGATGGTGACCTTCTCTTTAAAACCTAACTTTCACCCTAATGATAATCCAATTCTAATGTTTAAGAAAGATACTCTAGTTTTTAATCATTCTAATGAATATTCCAGTTTTCACTCTGGAAATGAGTTTCAGTTTGCTCTAATTCCCACAAATTTTCTGACTCTACCACTAAAGTTATCTTGTTCCCTCACATGAGCCATTATATTACTTGTCCTCAAGTTCTCTTATCAGGAAAAATACTGTAGTTTCCATTGATTCTAACTTTTCCTGAACCACTGTATCTGAAAAGTTTCAGATTTACTTACCATCTGGTCCATTACTTACCGCTAACTCTCAACCTAAACCTGGCTGGAAAACTCTCATTAATCACTACAAGAATGAACACTGAGAAATAAATATAATGATAATGTCTTAGTTACTATTCAGCCTCACATATTTGCTTCTACTTGTTAGTGAACACAATTTTATACTAAAAGCTTTCTTATTCGTAACAGTAAATAAATCAGAAGAAAATACTGATCCTAATCTTAATCCAAATTATATGGCAATGCTAACACTAACACAAGTACACTAGTTTTCACTCACCCTTCCAAACATAAGTTTCAATTTTTTCCAATATCTTAGTCATTTTCTAACACTAAACTTAATCTTTCTTAACTGGAACATTGAGAATAACCATCAGCCTAATTGTAAGAAGATTCATATATTAATAGCAATACTCTAGTATACATTCATTCTAATTCTTACCAGGCATATATTAAAATTTACCTTCAATTTGACCCTCATTTTTTTTCTCCTTTACTCTAAGCCTAACCATGGCTGGAATCCTAACCATAACCTTGACAGTACTCGTATCCCAATTCTAAAATATATGAAAAATGCTCGTTTTGTGCAAGCCTAACTGAAATTCCACTGGTAATTCTTGAAATAAATTGCAGGTTTTCTGTAAACCCTACAGATTTTTTCACTCTTAACTCTGAATGTATTTTGTTCCATAATAGGAATCATTATACCCATTGATCTCAAACCCTGATATTGTGAAATGCATTGTACTTCCATTATCCCAGCTTTTCCTAAATTCCTAGAACCTAAAAAGTTTCAGCTTTACTTAGTATTTAACATTTCTTTTTTTTTTCTTTTTGTGGTCGTGGGGCTTGCACTCTGGGCCAGGGCATGATCCCTGAGTTCTTTACCTCATAGCACCGCTTTTGTGTTTTATGGTGGTTAATTTGAGATAAAAATCTCATGGACGGTTTTGCCATTTTTTAAGTTCTGTGTTGATTTCCTTTTTCAAGATTTTAAAGTTTTCATCATAGAGGTCCTTCACTTCTTTAGTTAAGTTAATTCCTAGGTATTTTATTTTTTGTGGGGCTATTACAAATGGAGTTGCTTTCCTAATTTCAGCCACACTTTTCTCATTGTTGGCATACAGAAAAGCCATTGATTTTGGGGGGTTAATTTTATAACCTGCTACTTTGCCAAAGTTTTGAATCAGCTTGAGTAATTTGGGAGTGGAGTCTATGGGATTCTTTAAATACAAGATCATGTCATCTGCAAAGAGGGAGAGTTTTATTTCTTCTTTCCCTATTTGGATCCCCTTTATGTCTGCATCTTGTCTTATTGCTGTAGCTAGGCATTCTAATACTAGATTGAAGAGAAGTGGAGAGAGTGGGCATCCTTGTCTTGTTCCTGAGTTAAGAGGAAATGGCTTTAGTTTTTCACCATTGAGTATAATGCTGGCTGTAGGTTTGTCATATACAGCCTTTATTGTATTGAGGAATGTTCCATGGATTCCTATTTTTTCCAAAACCTTTATCATGAAAGGGTGTTGGATCTTGTGGAATGCTTTTTCTGCATCTATGGAGATAACCAAATCTCATGGACTTTCCTGCCTGGGCTACCTTTGAACTGTGATCCTCAAAAACAGCTTCCTGAATAACTAGGATAATAGGCGTGAGCCACTAGTTTAACCCATTTCTTTACTCTATCCTCAACCCCGGTTAACCAGAAACCTAATCCAAATCACATTCTGATTTAACACCAAATGGCTAATGTAAGGAAAATTGTCTAGATTCTATTCAATCACACATTTTTTTTGGCTTCTATTTCTTATTGGAAAACTAAAATTTACCGTAAAGCTTATCCTTCCCTAACCCTAATGGGAACAAAAAAGTATCTCTCACTTTAAACCAAATTATATCTGAATCTTTAAAGTAACACAGACTGGTTTTCATTCATTCTTGCCACTCATTCTTCTTAAAATATGTGGCAGTTTTACACAATGTCTTACATGTTTTTCTCATCCTAACCCAGCTCTAACTGGCACACATTTCCTAATCCTAAGCCTAGATGTAACCGAATCATCACGTTAATAGCAAGCCACTTTTTCATATTTATCCTAACTCTTGCTCAGCCTGTAGGTCTAAATTTTACTTGCATTTTGAATATATTTTTAAGTGTTTTTCTATTTCCAGTCAGGTTTTATTGTTCATTATTTTTTAAAATTTTTATTTTGTTGAAAAGACGCTTTAAAGAAGGATTAGTTACACGTGTAAGGTAAGGAGTACGTTTCTTGTTGAGCATTGTTACCCACTTCTTTCTTGTTCTCCCACTATCACATCCCTCCCCACTTCACTTACCCCTCCCTCCCCATGGTGTAATCTTCATTTTCAACATAGTGTCTTATGAGTATCATTGTTGCAATGGATCATCCTCTGATGAACCTAAATTTTCTATTTCTCTAATCCTAATTCTAATTCTGTCTGGGATCCTAACCATAATAATAATGATAACTCAATTCAAAAGTTAACAAAAAATATTCAGGTTTTTATTCATCCTATTAATTCTCTGTACATCTTGAATTATCTTGCAGTTTAGCTTCAATCTTCCAAATTAGTTTATATGCGCATCTATAAAGATGTAATTTTATGTGAAAAACAGAAGATCTTTGGAGGAAGGAGTAATGACAAGGAAATAGAGGGAGTAAAATCCAATACATTAAATATATTATGGAATTGTCACTTCTGACAATTACTAGCTATTAACAAAATAACTAAATATTAATAAAGAACACACTGCCTTCTAGTGTTCTTTAAGATAGCCATGATCTGACTTTTGAAAAAAAAAAACTCGTGCTAGATAAAATTTGTCCATGCATAATTTATATTGTTTGCCAATTATTTAACTTAATGAATAAAAATTTATCGAATAAGATTCTTTGACAAAAAATATAAAACAGTGACTTAGCAATTGTTTGAGAAAAAGTTATTCTTATGAGTTTTAAGAAACGGAATTGATATTTCCATACAAAGCAATGAATTAGGTTTACTAATCTAGTATTTGTAGTAAGTTTAGAGAACATAATTGACATGAGAAACAACTAACTGTATATCTTGTTTCTTGAATGAGTGATATTTTAAACATTGTCTTTTATTCAAATAAATACTTAGGTTTACATTTCAAAATAAGTGCAATTTTAACTCCTTTCAGAACATGTACTTACCCTGCAATTAAATGTACTAGCATATTCAGGTATTTAAAAGCTAAATTTTCTATGTTTTATATGCAGCTCTACATATTCAGAATGACATGATTTTTATTCATAAATATCTCACCCCAGATTTTTCCTTTATCAATATAAATTTTCTCATGAGTTTGTAGTGAAGTCTCCAGTAACCAGACTGGTTAAAACAATTTCCTGAATTCAAAATTTTAAATCAAATCATTTTTAAGCTTTGATAATATCATTTATTGTCTCTTCAGAGCACTTAAGCTAAAACAAATACTACTTTTTAAACATTTCACTCACATTGTAAAGAATATTAACATAGGTCAAAAAGAAACTATTTCAGACTCATTGTATTTGGTGATTTTATTGTGAAGAATGTAGAGAGTAGAAGGTCCTTATACTCAATAAATAGTTTTGGTTAAATTAAATCATATATCTGGATTTCTGATTTGGAGCTTAATCACATGGAAACAGGAAAATAATAAAAAAATTACTTTGGGATCACCAGAAAAGGATATTTGTGCATGTACCACAGTTGCTTTATTAGTTTGTAGTTGAACACTGCTTCGATTTATATCTTGGCTGTTGTGGTGAATAATGTGAATAACAATGAACTACAGATATATTTATGAGTTACCCACAGACAAATAATCACACGATTGGTGGGTCAGACAATATTTCAACTTTGGATTTCTTTAGGAAACTGCATACAACTTTCTACAACGAGAACACTAACCTGTATTTTGACCAAGAGTGTAGAAAATTTCCTTTTCTCCACAGTGTCACCAGCCAACATTTTTACCTTTTTAGTTTTTTTAAAGGACATGTTTTTACTGTGTGCAGTACCCAAGACTGGCCTTAGACCCAAATCCTTTTACTCCAACCTCCAATCACTTGGAATTAGCAGCCTTTACCACCACACCTGGTTCTTTGGCTATTTTTATGAGTTATAATAGTTAAGAAGTAGTATCATAGTAATTTTGAATTGCATTTCTCTAATGACTTCTGCTCACAAAGCATTAAGCCAACATAGACGTTGTATTAAATACAAATTTGTAAATCCACAGGCGATTTTCAGGGCTTTTTGGAAAACATGTCTATTCAGAACTTTTGTCCATTTTTAATCAAGTTTCTTGTTAATCTCATCTTTAATCTCTCTATAGAAAAATCAATAATTAATTCAAGGTAGTAGAAAGGAAAAAATAAGCTGCTCCTAACATTTTTAAATTTTTAATAACATGATATTGCTTAAATCATTTTTCTGTTGACGCTTGAGACTCTATAACTCAATTTAGTTAGACCTTTTACAAGGCTATATATATTTTATTTATTTTACTTTGTTCTTTCCTGCATGAATAATTTAACTTGATTTCTTTCAGTCTCATTTAATTCAGATTTCAAACTGAAGAATAAATGGAAGGAAGCAAACAAAAAATATAGTTCCCCTCATCTGATGATGCCTCTACAAAAATGAGGAAAGTGTTCATCCTTCTAAGGACCTACGATAGAATATTAAAAAGACAATTTATTCTTCTAGGTCTTCCTTATCTTTGCGATGTAACTTAAATGATACAAAACACAATATACTGCTCAGATACTTTTATGTTTTATCAGTTTTGCACATTTTCATATGGATTTCACCTCAGTCTACAACATTCCTTCATCGTTCTGTCCCTGTTATTTTTATATTATCACAAGATAAGATAACCAGTTTGATTTACAGCATAAGTTATCCACTGGCTTCCTTGGAAGCAAAGCATGGTCAATAGATATTACTTCTGGTTGCTCACACTACATGTAATGGTTTCTGTACTACTTATCACATTCTAGTTGGTATTTAAAAAAGAATGCTGGCTAAACTCAAAGCTCATTCATAGGTTTACGTTAAGTGTTTCACAAGTTTTATGCTCTTAATTCTTAAGATAACATTCGTTATAATGCTAATGTTATTACCATTGTAATGTTGGGAAAAATTATAGTTAAAGACAGTAAGTGCATGGCCCAAAGACACACACAGTGAGGAAGAAAATGAGTCAAAGTTTCCAAAAGTCTTTCAGCAATACCAAAAAGGTTTATAAAATCTCTCCATTCTCTTACACTCTCAATTCAATATTTATATTGCCCAAGAAATAATAGCGTAGCAAATATTACAAATAGTTATTGTTTTCTATCACATTTTGTCTTCAACACAGACTGTGGTGGTGACATTGGGGTATCATGCACAGAGCTGAGCTTACAAATTGAGGTCCGAAGACAGCCAAATTTCTTCTGTCCCACAGTTCCAGTTTCTTTTTTAAAACGTACCAGAATTTTTAAATATCATCACTTACTATCTTTTCACAATCCCCTAACGAATTAAATTGACATATAATCACTCCAAAAGGCTTTCAAATAAGGAGATGATACAACAGGCTCCCATAAAGTAAATTTTCTTTTATTTTTAAAATTATTCTAAAAACATTGTGCTGGCTGGTCACACTTATAATCCTATCTACTCTGAATATTTGCTCAGGAGACTGAGATCTGTGGATTACACTTGGGAGCCAATCAGGGCCAAAAAAAAAAACTTCATGAAATTATTTTTCAAAATGTTTAATGAACTAGCAAAGAGCCAGGAATTGAGATGTAGCTTACATAGTAGATCACCAATCTAGATAGGAAAGGCCTAGCAAGACCTTGAAGCCCTGATTTTAAACTCTGAGCATGATGATATACATGTATGACGTGTGTTAGCAGGTACATGCGTGTTTGCTTGAATGCTGCGGCACTCACACTCACATACATTTATTCAAATTACCTTCATATCAGTGTTCTGCATTAATTTCTTTGTTAGCGATATTATATGGGTAAAATAGAGGAAATAAACTCTTCCATCTCAGAACATTTTTATATGTTTTTTATTGTAATAATACTGTGCAGAGGAGTCACATTTACATGAACAAGGAAACTAGTACATTTCCTAACAAGAATTCTTACCTCCTCCTTTATATTTCCCCTACCATCTCTTCCCTTCCACCTCCACAAGTACACTCCCCTCCCCCTTCCTTCCTCCACCTAAATTGTAAAGTTCATTTTTCAACATAGTGTCTTGTGCATCTCATTGTTACAATGGGTCAACCTGTATCCTTATTTGAGCAATTTTTCCCTTCCCCTCCCCAAATTAGAGAAGGATACATTCAAGATGTATGTGCACCAACTTCAAATACAGAGAAAACAGGGGTTATAGCGTGGGGAGAAACATACAAAGAAACAAAAAAAATGCCATCGCTCATTATAACTACGTTAAAAACAATAGCAAGAAAGAAAAAACCACTTGTGTCACTATCTTGGGGTTCAATTTCTTTAATATCATCTTATCTGGTTCTATGTACATAGCTTTTCAACTTTTCTGCTTATCCCAGACATACATTTGTTATTGAAAATAAGGGAAATCATGGGACCTATGATTCTTTGGACTTGGGTTACTTCACTCAATAAAATTTTTTCCAAGAGTTTCCATTTCCTAACAAATTGGGCGATGTCATTCTTTATGATGGAGGCATAGAATTCCATTGTGTATATATACCACATTTTCTTGATCCATTCATCTTGTGAGGGCATCTGGGTTGGTTCCATATACTAGCTATCGTAAATAATGTTGCAATAACCATAGTTGTGCTGGTAGTTTTAGTATGGTCTTGTTTATGATCATTTGGGTAGATTCCCAAAAGTGGGATTAATGGGTCATAGAGGAGTTTTATGTGGAGTCTTTTGAGGAACCTACATACTGCTTTCCAAAGTAGTTGAACAAGTTTACACTCCCACCAAGAATGCAGTACGGTTCCCTTGTGGCCACATACCTTTCAGCATCTGTTGTTGTAAAAATATGGAATGCTCCACGAATTTTCATGTCATCCTTGCACAGGGGGCATGCTAATCTTCTCTGTATCGTTCCAATGTTAGTGCATGTGATGCTAAATTGAGCAAAGAACATTTTTTATATATAAAGTATAATTTGTATTGATTTTATGAAACTAGACAATTTAACAAAAATAAGTTCAAAAGAATTGTTGTGAAATTTTAGAATCATGTAATTCTTACATAAGCACACATTTAAGAATAAAATCAAGATAGACATGCCAAAAACAAAATAATTCCAGATATTTGTAGTTCAAGAGATGTGTAGGAGGAGGAATTCAATTATTCTATACAAGGCACCTGTCAAAATGAACATTGCAGCAAGTGTTTAGGTTTGTTAAAGTTTTAATGTTTTAGGGCTGGGAAGGTGGCTCAGTGGTAGAGTGCTTGCCTTGCATGCATGAGGCTCTGGGATCTATTCCTCAGCACCACATAAGCAAAAAGAAAAAAGCGGTAAGTGACGCTTTGGCTCAAGTGGTAGAGTGCTATCCTTGAGCTGAAGAGCTGAGGGACAGTGCCCAGGCCCAGAGTTCATGCACCACAAACGGACCCTCCCCCCAAAAAACAGTTTTAATGTTTTAAATATGCTTAATTTTGGGATTTTGCTTATATATGCCAAAAATAGGACTGTTTGGCAGGTATAAAACTTTTTGATAAAGTATTTAAGATTTATGGTAGTAGACATTAAGTACTAAGTATGTACATTTTAAAGTATATGGAAACTTTATTAATGAGAAGTTGCAAAGTCTTTGTGTAAAGAAGCAGAGTGAAGAGTTAAGACTTTAACTATACAGTTTTTGTTAAAAATTTAGAGATTCCTTACTTTATTTGATGATATAAGCCATAATGTACACATGTATGTTACTAGTCACACACATACATATACACATGTATTCATGCACACATGGAGAAAGACACATAATTACAGCCAACACAATTTCCCCCAGTTGTTGAATATGCCTTAAACGGAACACTTGGAACAATATATGTTGAAGATGTATTTGTCTCTCATAGTTCATTTACCAATCCTCTTATCTCTTAAAACTGGTAGTTTTAGAGAGATTTGATTTACAAAATGCAGTACAAGTGATAGCAAGTCACTTGGAAACCTCAGTAAGTATAAGTGATATGGTGTCTCCCTGCTCCTCACGGAATGCTTACTCTTGTAGACACTCTCGACCACCGAAGTAGCAGGAAAATACCCTGGTAAAGAGTAAAGTTATAAGGCTTTAAATGGCATCCTAACTTGAGCTCTTTTCCCAACAACCAGCATGAATTCCTAGGCAGATGTGTGAGTCCTCCGAAAACTGGACTCTACATATACATTTTACTAACCCATGTGAAAATTCCTATATGAGAAATGCTGACTGAGGTCTTGCTGATTTCCTGGCCAAGAAAATAAGAAAAAAAAGAAAGTATTTTTAATGTTTTAAAGTTTGAGAATAATTTTTAACCTGTCAATAAATGTGTAGAACACAATTATACCAACTGACAAAATAATGATGGCATTTCATTTATGTGCTCTTGGACTTGGCCAGTGATTTTAAATGTGTCTACAAAAGTAGAATCAGCATAAATCAAGCCAGCATTTCTTCATTTAAGATATAAGGAAAGGATACTGGTTGACCCATTGTAACAATGAAATATACAAGATACTCTACCAGAGGATGGGTGAAGGGGGGAGGTGGGGTGGTGTGAAGGGAAGGGATGGTAGGGTTAAAAACAAAGGAGGAGGTAACAATGCTCAATAAGAAATGTACTCTTTACCTTACTTATGTAACTGTAACCCCTCTGTACAGTATTTATAATAAAAATATATATTAAAAACATACAAGGAAAACTTATCCCCATTGTATACACACTTAATCCAGAAATTCATTACTGAATTCAAAACCTGTTAGAATTAAATTCCTAAATAGCAGTACTGCATCTATATACCAGTATAAAATTTAAGCATTTTTATTTTTTAATTTTTCACATCTCCTTTCTATCCCTCCCTTTCTCTTATCCTATTCCCGTCTTTCTCTGAATATTATGTTTTTAATTTGCATAATTTTAAGTGTTTCACTTTTAAGTTTTTAATTTTTGTTTTACTATTTTTCCTTGTCTTTTTTTTTCTCTTTCTTTTTTCCCCAGGCTCTACTATCATTCTATCCAACCTATTCCCTGCTTTTAGATTAAGACTAAGTTAGCTCTCCCTCTACCTTTCCACATCCCTCTATTCGTATTTATACCCACATCTCTCGCTAAAACTAATAACTTCTGGTTTGCCAAATTCTTCTTTGCTGTTCGTAGCCTATTAATGCATAGTTGTTTGATGTTGAAAAATATATCTGTTGAACTAGATTATATCTGCATGCTTTTGACTGTGCAACTACAGACTTTGCTGATGCTTGCCCTAAGATAGTTTTCTAGCACAAACTGCTGTTACTTTCATCCCAAATGGGCAAAATAACCCGGAAAAACACAAGAAAAATGTCACGTCCGGGTATCTCAACTCCCACTCATGATAATCAGTGGACAGAACAGATAATGAATAATCCAGAGCAGAACTCCCAAAAAGCTCTACAAACAATAATGGTAAACATGATAAATAAAAAGATTGAAAAACTGCAAAGGACTCTGTTTGAGCATGATAGGGAGAGAGAGGAAGCAAACCGAAGATCAAAACAGGAAGCTCATGGGTGTGAGGAAGCTACTCAAAGATAGATAAAGGAATTGCATGAGCAGCTTGAGAACACTCAAAGAGAAATAAAAGAATTGTGTGAGCAGGCTGAGATCAGTCAAAGAGAACTACAGTAATTGCATGAACCTGAGGAAGCTAATCAAAGAGTAATACAGGAATTGCAAGAGCAAGATGAGCATAGACAAAGATCAATAGAGGCATTCATGGAATCCATAAACAGAGAGCTGAAAGAAGTCAGGGAGTCCACAAAGGGAATGCTGAATGGATCCCAACAGAAGGAATGGAATTCCAAGGAAATCATAACCAATCAACTAAGTGAATTGAGAATAAACATTGAACACCAAATTAAGGAAGTAAAGAATTTCATACAAGATCTAAAACAAAGATCCAACAAAGAATTTGAAGTCATAAAAGCCGACCAACTAGAAGGAAAAGAAAAAAAAGTAGAAAATCTGGATAGTTGAATAGACCATGAAGAAGATTGAATTCTGAGGATAGAAGACATCCTAGATATTATAGAGAAAGGACATAAAACCATCCTAGACAAATCTAAGAAATATGATAGATCTATTCAACATTCAACCCTTGGAAGACACCATTAGAAGGTCTAATCTGAGGATAATTGTTGTAGAGGAGCACGTAGAACCAGAAGTCAATGGTCTAGGAAATTTGTTTAACAGGATCCTAGCAGAGAACTTCCCAAACATGCAAAAAGATAGGCCTATTCAGATACAAGAAGCTTTTAGAACTCTCAATAGACCAGACCAGAACAGGATTTCCCATTGTCACATTATATGCACAGGATCAATTCAGACCAAGGAAAAGATCCTTAAAGTTGTCATGAAGAAAAGATCAATCACCTATAAAGGGAAACCAATTAGAATCACCTCAGATTTCTCAGCAGAGACAATCAAAGCAAGAAGAGACTAGAATGATGTAAGCAATGCCCTAAAGACAAACAACAACCAGGAATACTTTACCCAGCTATACTCTCCTTAATAATCGGAGGTCAAATAAAACACTTCCATGGCAAAGAAAAATTGAAACTATATATCTCCACCACACCAACCCTACAAAAGAATCTTAAAGATATCCTCCACAGAGAAAACCAACAAGACCACAATAAAGGCCAAGAAACAGCACCCAAACTGAGAATCCAAGAACCATAGGAAGAACACAGTTGCCGCAGCCCGAAGAAGTTGGATAAAATGGCAGGAACTCTCAAATACCTCTCAGTTCTATCTCTCAACATTAACGGATTTAACTCTCCAATTAAGCGACAAAGTCAGTCTACTTGGATTAAAAAGCAAGATCCTTCTATCTGCTGCCTTCAGGAGTCACATCTTGCCCACAAAAACAAACACATTTTCAATTTTAAAGACTGGAACAAAATCTACCAAGCAAACGGCCCCCATAAACAGGAAGGAGTTGCAATCCTAATATCAGATAAAATAGACTTTTAATTAAAATTAGTGAAAAGGATGGTGCATACTAATTAAGGGATCACTCTTTCAGGAAGATATTACCATTCTGAATATCTATTTGCCAAACAACGGAGCACCCAAATTTATCCAAGAAACACTACTTTCCCTCAAATCCCACATAGATCCAAAGACATTAATCGTTGGGGGCTTTAACACACAACTTTCCCCACTACATAGATGAACTTCTCAAGAACTCAACAGAGAAACCGCAGATATAAACAACTGCATAGATCAACTAGATTTAACAGACATCTATCAAATATTTCACCCAGCAGCATCAGAATACACGTTTTTCTCAGAAGACACATGGAACATTTTCCAAAATAGACCACATTTTAAGCCACAAAGCAAACTTGTCCAAATTCAGAAACATTGAAGTTATACCTTGCATTCTATCAGACCACAAGGGAATAAAATTATAATTCAACACCAAAAGCCACCAAAGAAAGTCATGTAACACATGGATCCTGAACAACACACTGCTGAATCATGAGTAGGTCATGGAAGAGATTAGAAAGGAAATTCAAATGTTCACGATATTCAACAAAAATGAACACATCAATTACTAGCTCCTCTGGGAGACAGCAAACGCAGTATTCAGAGGCAAGTTTCTAGCTCTGAGTTCCTACATCAACAAATTGGAGAGATCTGAAACCAATTTAATGAGCCTCCTTGAAAAAGAGCAGCAAGATAAACACGATCCAGAAAATGGAAATAAATAATTAAAATTTAATCAGAATTAAATGAATTGAAATGTAAAAAAATAATAGAAAGATTCAAGAATCCAAAGAGTTGATTCTTCGAAAAAATTAACAAAATTGAGAGACCCTTAGCAAATCTTATCAGAAAAAGAAGAGAACGTACCCAAATAAACTCACAGATGAGAATGGAAACATCATCACAGAATCAATAAAGATTCAGAACATTATAAGGGAATGCTTCTAAAACTTTCATACTAATAAGTTTGAGAACTTGAAAGAAAAGGACCTTATCCTAGCAAATACTGACATGATGAAACAAAGCCAAGATGAGTCAAACTATCTTAAAAGGCCTATATCAAGCATTCAAATAGAAACAACAGTAAGAGACCTCCCATCTAAGAAAAGCCAAGGACCAAATTGTTTTACAGAGGAATTCTACAAGGCCTTCAAAGCAGACATCACACCAATACTCCTCCAAATCTTCAATGAAACTGAAAAAGAAAGTTCACTACTGAACTCATTCTATGAGGCCATCATAACACACATCCCAAAACCAGGACGGGACTCATCAAGGAAAGAGAACTATAAACCCATTTCTTTGATTAAGATTGATGCAAAGTTTTTCAACAAAATTTTGGTCAATCGACTTCAACAATTTATCCAAAAAATCATACACCATGATCAAACAGGATACATTTCAGGGATGCAAATCTGGTTTAATATATGCAAATCAATTAATATACTTCAGCACATCAACAGCAGCAAGGATAAGAACCACGTGGTTTTCTCAATAGGTGCAGATAAAGCATTCAACAAGATCCAACACCCCTTTATGATGATGGTTCTGGAAAAATGAGGAATCCATGGAACATTTCTCAATACAATGAAGGCTGTATATGACAAAGCAATAGCCAGCATTATAGTTAACGGTGAAAAAATAAAGCTATTTCCTCTTAACTCAGGAATGAGACAAGGATGCCCACTCTCTCCACTTCTCTTCAATCTAGTATTGGAATCCCTAACTACAGCAATAAGATGCAAATGTAAGAGGGATCCAAATAGGGAAAGAAGAAGTAAAACGCTCCCTCTTTGCAGATAACAAGATCTTGTATTTAAAGAATCGCACAGAGCCCAATCCAAAATTACTAAAGCCGATTCAAAACTCTGGCAAGGTAGCAGGGTTTAAATTAACCCTCAAAAATCAATGGCTTTTCTGTATGCCAACAATAAGAAAAGTGTGGCTGAAATTAGGAAAGCAACTCCATTCGTAATAGCCCCACAAAAAATAAAATACCTAGGAATTAACTTAACCAAAGTAGTGAAGGACCTCTATGATGAAAACTTTAAAAAACTGAAAAAGGAAATCAAAACTGAACTTATAAAGTGGCAAAACTCCCAGGCTCCTGGACTGGGAAAGATCAACATCGTGAAAATGGCAATACTTCCCAAGGCTATCTACAAATTAAATGTGATACCTATCAGTATTCCAACCTCATTCTTCAAGGAAATAGAAGAGGCAATCAAAAAATTCATATGGAACAATAAAAGACCCTGAATAGCAAAAATGATCCTTAACAGAATGAACAGTACTGGAAGAATATCAATACCAAATTCAAATTCAACTACAAAGCCATAGTAATCAAAAGAGCTTGGTACTGGCACAAGAACAGACCTCAGGACCAATGGAATAGAATTGAAAACCCAGAAATGAACCAACAGACCTATAGCCACCTAATCTTCGGTAAGGGAGCTAAAAAATAGAATGAAAGAAAGACAGCCTCTTCAGTAAATGGTGCTGACAAAATTGGTTAACAACTTGTAGAACACTAAAGCTAGATCCTTATATATCACCCTGTACCAGAATCAACTACAAATGGATCAAAGACCTTGCAGTCAAAGCAGACACTCTGAAAACATTACGGGATGGAATTGGAGAAACCCTAGGCCTTGTTGGCACAGGCCAAAATTTTCTTAATAGAGACCCGGAAACAACAAATCAAAGAAAGGTTGGACAATTGGGATTGCATAAAATTGCAGAGCTTCTGCATGGCAAAGGACATAGCTAGCAAGATTAATAGAAAGTCTACGGATTGGGAGAAGATCTTCATTAGCCATAAAATGGACAAGGGTCTCAGATCGAAAATATACCTTTAACTCAAAAATTTAAATCCCCCAACAAATCTTCAAAGAAACAACTGCCCAATAAATAAGTGGGCTAAAGACTTAAAGAGAAAATTCTCTGAAGAGGAAAAAAGGATGGCCAATACACACATGAAGAAATGCTCAACCTCCCTAGTCATAAAAGAAATGTAAATCAAAATAATATTGAGATATTACCTCACCCCAGTTAGAATGGCTATAATCAAGAACTCTAATAACAACAGATGCTGGAGGGGATGTGGACAGAAGGGAACACTACTTTATTGTTGATGGGAGTGTAAACTTGTTCAACCAGTTTGGAAATCAGTATTGAGGTTCATCAAAAGACTCCACATAGAGCTCCCCTATGACCCAGCAATCCCACTTTGGGTATTTAACCAAATGTTCACATACAAGACCACAGTAGAGCTTCCAGCACAACTACGTTTATTGCATCATTATTTACCATAGCTAATATATGGAACCAACCCAGATGCACCTTAGTAGATGAGTAGATCAAGAAAATATGGTATATATACACACTGGAATTTTATGCCTCCATCAGAAAGAATGACATTGACCCATTTGTTAGGAAATGGAAAGACTTGGAAAAAAATGTATTAAGTGATGTAAGCCAGGCCCAAAGAAACATAAGTGCCATGGTTTCCCTTATTTTCAATAACTAGTATATGTCTGAGACAAACAGAAACTCTCAGACAAGTTGATTTAAGGGAAATGAACCCTAAGATATATATTCAAATGTTTTTTTTTCCTTTCATGCTATTGTTTCTAACACATTTATAAGATTATTTCTTTTTTGCTTTGTATGTCCCTCCCCTACTGTACCTTCCCTGCTATCATTGTACTTGATGTTGGTATAATTTGTGGAGGGGAAGGGAAAAAACAAATGGTTTAAATAATAGGGATACAGTTGGACCCATTACAACAATGAGATATCTAAGTCATTATGCCAAAAACAAACTTTAAAATTTTGGTGGTGGGGGAGTGAGGATTGGGTGGGGTGCGGGGAGAGGACGGGAAGTTATGGGAAGGTGAAACAAAGGAGGAGGCTACAATGCTTGATAAGAACTGTACTTATTATCTTGCCCATGTAATTGAAACCCCTTTGTACAGTATTTCCACAACAACAAAGAAAAATAAATTTAAATATGGAATGAAATTAGTTCCAATATTGCATTGCATTAAGGTATTTAGAAATAACTGAGAAACTTAAAGGTGCATAAGATTTTTTTTGTTGGAAATGAAGGGATATTGGAATTTGATTCTCTATATTTTAAGCGATTTGCTTAAAAGAATAGGCAAAATTAAAGTTACATTTGCAGCAGACTTGACATATTAAATTTTGTATATCGAAAGGGAAACAAGCCTCAACAATATGTCAATTCTCTCTTCTTATTTATCTCTAAAGGTTTATGCTTCTTGTCTCTGAATATTAAAACTTCAAAAAATTTATGTTTACCTAGTTGTGCAAAGGGGTTTTGTTTCATCAAGTCAGTGTTGAATAGAATGTATGTGCATTTCAATATACAGTGCATCTGGATCATTGTCAAACTTCACATTTTTCTTCCTTCCCTTACGCCAACCCCACCTATCCCTTCATGTTTCCTACTTACATTCTCACATATGTACATTGAATGCTATGACTGTATTAGTCCACCATTTCCCTCTCCATTCTTCTACCCTACTCTTTTTTTGCCCAGATCCTCTTTTAATAGTTGTTTCAACTTCATGTTATTTTGTTAAATATCTCTACTTTGGCATTTGGTGATGGGTTTGCCACATCTTCTCTTCCATGTTTGACCTACATAAATGAGTATATTTCTCCACATTTCTAATCTCTGAATGGCTAAGATAGATCTCCTTTACTATTCACCTTCTGTCCTAAATTTAGAATTTGACTTTCAGGGACATCCAATAAAGCATTTTTACTCTCTACATATTGAAGATGGAAGGGAAGTAATTTCCATGCTCTCAGCATTATGTTATCCATCATGAATTCCCATCACTTATCACTACAGCAGTCTAAATTTAAAGTCATATCTTCTGCATTATATTCACACAGTATAAATTAATATCAAGGGCAATTTACCTAATATTGGAAGTTTAGGGATGATCTTTAATTTCTTATGATAGAAGCAGGAGTCAGTTTTAATTTTCAGATTCCACGATGTAGTGAGCCCTGTAGTCATCTAAATTTTCGATAAATTTCGAGTTACCTTTTGTTAATAATTTAAAAAGTTTTATTTCAGTATTTGAAATGCTGCTCCAATTATTTTAAAAGTTTCACAATAAGTTAGACTGAACTTTTTCCTCCCATGTTGCCCACTAGTTCAGGTTAAGTCTCCTTTCGCTTTATTTTTTGAGAGACCAAGGAATGAGGGTAAACAGAGAGATGATCATTACTCAGATATCTCCTTCCTCTTCTGTTTCTGCTGTAGAGAGATGATCATTACTCAGATATCTCCTTCCTCTTCTGTTTCTGCTGTTCTTGTTAAGAAGAAGACTGGAGCAGGGAACAAGAGTGATGCTTGACTTCACCATACAAGGGGGCATTCCTGGCATGTCAATTATTGTTTCTCAGAATCACTGAAATTGCTTACTCTTGCCATCTCTCTGACAGTAACCTAACTGTGGCTTCCTTGGTGCAGAAGGAAGCACACTAACAGGTTATTACCCATAAATTGGTATTTTATATCTCAGCTTACTACTACCAAAAATAAAAAGCTTTGGCTACATAAAAGCAAAGGTACTGATTGTCCAACAAAACCTTAGTGAAGAGTAGACAATTCTACTCAGCTACGCCCTCCTCTCATATCCTGCCTTCCACTCCCCTCCCCTCATTTAACCTCCCTTCATTTCTTCTTTCTTTGTGTCTCTCTCCTGCATATTCATCTCTATCTTCTCTCTTTTTCTCTTCCAGTAGCAAGTGCTTTGGTTTATCAGACAACACATAAATAATTGAACAATTTTTTTTCCTCATTTTGTGATTTTTTATTCTTAAGAAGTGTGTTCTAGCACAGCACCAGTGGCTTGCACCTATATAGTTGGTAGGTTCAAATTTGACAATTGCAATTCGAAGCTATTACAAGTGGATAAACCTAAGAGATTCTTTTCTGCACTTGTGGTAAAAGGAAGACGTGAAGGTGTGGCTCAGCTGGTATAGAGCAAGCAATTAGAATTAAAGCCCAGATAGAGCTCAAGGCCAGGAGTTCAAACCCCAGTACCAGCACAAGATTAAAAAAATGAGTCCTTAGAGTTCCGGGAAGATGGCGGAGGAGAAGCTGGAATCTGAACAAGCTCTGGCATTGAAAGCAGTTTTAGAGTTCCAGTGAACAGTCCTAAGCCAGAGAATCACACCAAGTGTGCCATCACAGGACAGAGAGTTAGACAAGAGAGGGGAAGCCAAGACAAGGAGACACATCTGAGCGCCTGCCAGCAGCCGCCGCGGCGGCGGCAGGGTCGCAGCGGCGACCGCAGCCACGGCCATACCTGAGCGCTCACACAGAGAGTCCGGGACGAAGGAGCCAGACTCAGCGGGCGAGAGGATTCTACTCAACACCAGCAAGAACCGACAAGGAGCGGACATCTTCATCCTGCAGTTTGCAGACCAGAGACCACCCAGGATCCAAGACTCAGCGGGAGTAGAAGCCTGACGCCTCACTCCTTCTCAGGGAGCAGAGGAGGGAAGGTCACCCCTCCCCCCCCCAGCACCGGTGATCTCCATCTTGGATACCGACAAAGCTCGGAAGAGCTGCTAGCTCCAACTCAGGCCTTGGAATAAAACGAGTCATTTAACAGGTCACAAGAACTTAACGGCGAAGTGACCTGCCAGACTCAGCTCCATCCAGGGAAAAGTCACCCAGCTCAGGCACCAGCCATTGGAGTGGCTTTCCTCACTGGGTAACCAGAGCCAGAGGCTGCCCCTCCCGCTAGCAGCCTCCACAATCAATTGAAAAACAGAAACCCTGAGAATGGCTCCAGGGTGGGCTCTGTGAATTTTTCACAAAATAGCCCCAGGGAAAAGCTACTGTTTGTTGAAAGGCCTCAACTCTACCAGAACCTAGCCTCATCACCCCTCTTTTGTGATTCTCAAAGCAGATCACCCTCCCTTTAACTAACCTGGGAGGGGGATCTCAAAATCTTGGGTAAAGCAGAGCATTTTTCTGCCTGTTCGAACAAACTGACTTAAGAAACCAATCAAGCCACAGGACCTCAAGCTGACCAGAGACTCCAACAAGAGGCTGGTTACAGACAAAAGGGAGATACAGGATTCTTCCCACCCCTCCCAAAAAAATCAAAAAAAAAAAAAATCAAAGAACTTTTTTTTTTTCTTCTTTTCTTTTTTTTTTTGGTACCTTATATATATATAATTTTTTTTTCCTTTTCTAAAACTTTTATTAATCTTTAATTTTTGCCTTTTTGGAAAAAATAATTGTTTTCCAGTAACTTTTTTTCCCTCTTATAATTTTTATTTTAGGAATACGTGAATGTACGTTTTCCTTTCTTTTCTTGTCTTCTCTCTCTTTTTCTTTTTTTCTTAATTATCTTTTTGTTTTTTGTCTAGCTCTACTGAACTTCTGATCTTTTTTTTTCTCCCTTTCTTATTCTTTTCACCTTTTCCTTTCTTTTGTTCTTCTGTATGTGACTTAACTCTTGTCCTGCACATCCTCAGATAAACCCATAGTTAACTAGTAGACCCTATCCCCCATTGTGTACACACTTAATCTACAAATTTATTACTCAATCCAAAACCTCTGAGACTTAAATTCCTTAATAGCAGTACTACCTCTTTATACCTATATAATATTTTAAGCATTTTTTAAGTTTTTCACATCTCCTCTATCTCCCTCCTGTTTTCTCATTATATTCACATTCCTCTCTAAATAGATGGTCTTTCAATCTCCATAACTATATTAATTTTTAGGTTTCTAATTTTTTTCTGGTCTCTTTTCATTTCCCTTGCCCTTTCTTCTTTTTCTCTCCCTCTCTACTTGCATCCTACCCAACCTATTTTCTGCATTTAGATTAGGACTTAGTCAACTCTCCCTGTGCCTCCCCACACCAATCTATTCCTAATTTTTACCCACATCTCTCCCTAACCCTAATAATTTCTGGTTTTCCAAATTCTTCTCTGTGGTTCGAAGCCCATTAACATATAGTTGTTTGATGTTGAATAGATGTATCTGTTGAACTAGATTGTATCTGTGGACTATTGACTGTACAAATGCAAACGTTGGTTGATGGTTGCCTTAAGATAGTGTTCTAGCACAAAACTGGTGCTATTTTCATCTCAAATGGGCAGAGTAAGCCGGAAAAACACAAGACAAATGGCAAATCTGGGTATTTCAATTCCCAATCTTGAAAATCAGGGGTCAGATCAGATAATGAACAATCCAGAGGAGAGTTCCCAAATAGCTCTACAAACACTGGTGGCAAACATGATAAATGAGAAGTTTGACAACTTACAAATGACTCTGTATGAGCGTGATAGGGAGAGAGAGGAGGCATCCCAAAAGTTTATACAGGAATATCATAAGCGTGAGGAAGCTACTCAAAAACTGATACAGGATTTGCGTGAACAACTTGAGAATACTCAAAGAGAAAGGGAGGAATGGCGTGAGCAGGTTGAGAACACTCAAAGAGAACTGCAGGAATCCCACGAACAGGAGGAAAGAGAACTGTAGGAATCCCACAAACGGGAGGAAGCTAATCAAAGAGTAATTCAGGAATTGAGAGACCAGGTAGAGAACACACAAAGATCACTAAAGGCATTCATGGAATCCATTAACAAAGAGCTGAAGGAAGTCAGGGAGACCACAAAGGGAATGCTGAATGGAACCCAACAGAAGGAATGGGAGTCCAAAGAAACCATAACCAATCAACTAAATGATTTGAGAACAAACACTGAACACCAAATTAAGGAAGTAAAGAAATTCATACAAGACCTAAAACAGAGCTTCAACAAAGAACTTGAAGCCATCAAAGCTGACCAATTAGAAGGAAAAGAGATAAAAAACAAAGTAGAGAGTCTTGACAGCAGGTTAGACCATGCAGAAGATCGAATCTCAGGGATTGAAGACAGCCTAGATATTATAGAGAAAGAACATACAACCATCCAAGACAAGTCCAAGAAGTATGATAGATCTATCCAACACCTGGAAGACACCATCAGAAGGCCTAATCTAAGGATAATGGGTGTAGAGGAGCATCTAGAAACAGAAGTTAATGGTCTAGGAAATTTGTTTAACAGGATCCTAGCAGAGAACTTCCCAAACATGCAAAAAGATAGGCCTATTCAGATACAAGAAGCTTTTAGAACCCCAAATAGACCAGACCAGAATAGGACATCCCACCGCCACATTATAATCCACACAGGATCAACTCAGACCAAGGAAAAGATCCTTAAAGCTGTCAAGGAGAAAAGGTTAATCACCTATAAAGGGAAACCAATTAGAATCACCTCAGATTTCTCAGCAGAGACAATCAAAGCAAGAAGAGCCTGGAATGATGTATGCCATGCCCTAAAAACAAACAACTATCAACCAAGAATACTGTACCCAGCTAAACTCTCCTTCATAACTGAAGGCCAAATAAAAACCTTCCATAGCAAAGAAAAATTGAAACAATACATCTCCACCAAACCAGCCCTACAAAAGATTCTTAAAGATGTCCTACACATAGAAAACCAACAAGACCGCAACAAAGGCCAAGAAACTGCACCCAAACTGTGAATCCAAGAACCATGGGAAGAACCCAGTTTTAGCAGCCCCCAAGAAGGTGGATAACATGGCAGGAACTCCCAAATACCTCTCAGTCCTATCTCTTAACGTTAACGGACTGAACTCTCCAATTAAGCGACATAGACTGTCTAGTTGGATTAAAAAACAAGACCCTTCTATCTGCTGCCTGCAGGAGTCACATCTTGCCCGTAAAAACAAACACATTTTCAATGTTAAAGGCTGGAACAAAATCTACCAAGCAAACGGCCCCCATAAACAGGCGGGAGTTGCAATCTTAATATCAGATAAAATAGACTTCAAATTAAAATTCGTGAGAAGAGATAAAGAAGGTCGCTACATACTAATTAAAGGATCTCTCCTTCAGGAGGATATTACAATTCTAAATATCTATTCGCCAAACAATGGAGCACCCAAATTTATCAAAGAAACACTACTTTCCCTCAAATCCCATATAGATCCAAAGACATTAATTGTTGGGGATTTTAACACACCACTCTCTCCACTAGATAGATCAACTCGGCAAAAACTCAACAGAGAAACCGTAGATCTAAACAGCTGCATAGATCAACTAGACCTAACCGACATCTACCGAACATTTCACAAAGCAGCATCAGAATACACGTTTTTCTCAGCAGCACATGGAACGTTTTCTAAAATAGACCACATTTTAGGCCACAAAGCAAACTTGTCTAAATTCAGAAACATTGAAGTTATACCTTGCATTCTCTCTGACCACAAAGGATTAAAATTAGAACTCAACACCAAAAGCCACCAAAGAAAGTCCGGTATCACATGGAGGCTGAACAACACACTGCTGAATCATGAGTGGGTCATGGAAGAGATTAGAAAGGAAATTCAAATGTTCACGCTATTCAACAAAAATGAACACACAAATTACCAGCTCCTCTGGGACACAACAAAGGCAGTACTCAGAGGCAAGTTTATAGCTCTGAGCTCCTACATCAACAAATTGGATAGATCTGAAACTAGCAATTTAATGACATATCTAAACCTCCTTGAAAAAGAGCAGCAAGATAAACCCCAATCCAGTAGACGGAAAGAAATAATCAAAATTAAATCAGAATTAAATGAATTAGAATCCAAAAAAACTATAGAAAGAATCAACAAAACAAAGAGTTGGTTCTTCGAAAAACTTAACAAAATTGACAGACCCTTAGCAAATCTTATCAGAAAAAGAAGAGAACACACCCTAATTAATAAACTCAGAGATGAGAATGGAAACATCACCACGGAAACAACCAAGATTCAGAACATTATAAGGGAATACTTCTCAAAACTTTATGCTAATAAGTTTGAGAACTTGACAGAAATGGACCTTTTCTTAGCAAATATTGACATGCCAAAACTAAACCAAGACGAGTTAAACCAGCTTAACAGGCCCATATCAAGCATTGAAATAGAAACAGCAATAAGAGAGCTCCCAGCTAAGAAAAGTCCAGGACCAGATGGTTTACAGCGGAATTTTACAAGGCCTTCAAAGCAGAGCTCACACCAATACTTCTCCAACTCTTCAATGAAATTGAAAGAGAAAGCTCACTACCGAACACATTCTATGAAGCCATCATAACCCTCATCCCAAAACCAGGCAGGGACTCAACAAAGAAAGAGAACTATAGACCCATTTCGTTGATGAACATTGATGCAAAACTTCTCAACAAAATTTTGGCCAATCGACTTCAACAATTCATCCAAAAAAATCATACACCACGATCAAACAGGATTCATTTCAGGGATGCAAAGCTGGTTCAATATACGCAAATCAATTAATATTATTCATCACATCAACAGGAGCAAGAATAAGAACCACATGGTTATCTCAATAGATGCAGAAAAAGCATTCGAGAAGATCCAACACCCCTTTTTGATGAAGGTTTTGGAAAAATTAGGAATCCATGGAACATTCCTCAATACAACAAAGGCTGTATATGACAAACCTACAGCCAGCATTATACTCAATGGTGAAAAACGAAAGCCATTTCCTTTTAACTCAGGAACAAGACGAGGATGCCCACTCTCTCCACTTTTCTTCAATCTAGTATTAGAATGCCTAGCTACAGCAATAAGACAAGATGCAGACATAAAGGGGATCCAAATAGGGAAAGAAGAAATAAAACTCTCCCCCTTTGCAGATGACATGATCTTGTATTTAAAGAATCCCATAGACTCCACTCGCAAATTACTCAAGCTGATTCAAAACTTTGGCAAAAGTAGCAGGTTATAAAATTAACCCCCCAAAATCAATGGCTTTTCTGTATGCCAACAATGAGAAAAGTGTGGCTGAAATTAGGAACGCAACTAAATTTGTAATAGCCCCACAAAAAATAAAATACCTAGGAATTAACTTAACTAAAGAAGTGAAGGACTTCTATGATGAAAACTTTAAAATCTTGAAAAAGGAAATCAACCCAGAACTTAAAAAATGGCAAAACCTCCCATGCTCCTGGATTGGAAAGATTAACATCGTGAAAATGGCAATACTTCCCAATTCTATCTACAAATTCAACGCAATACCTATCCAAATTCCAACCTCATTCTTCAAGGAAATAGAAGAGGCAATCCAAAAATTCATATGGAACAATAAAAGACCCCGAATAGCAAAAACGCTCCTGAATGGAAAGAACACTGCTGGGTGAATATCAATACCAAACTTCAAACTCTACTATAAAGCCATAGTAATCAAAACAACTTGGTATTGGCATAAGAACAGACCTCAGGACCAATGGAATAGAATTGAAAACCCAGAAATGAACCTACAGACCTATAGCCATCTAATCTTCGATAAGGGTGCTAAAACAATAGAATGGAAGAAAGACAACCTCTTCAGTAAATGGGGCTGGCAAAATTGGTTAACTACATGTAGAAAATTTAAGCTAGATCCTTATATATCACCCTGCACCAGAATCAACTCCAAATGGATCAAAGACCTCAGAGTCAAAGCAGACACTCTGAAAACATTACAGGATGGAATAGGAGAAACCCTAGGTCTCCTTGGCTCAGGCCGAAATTTTCTGAATAGAGAACCGGAAACACAACAAATCAAAGAAAGGTTGGACAAATGGGATTGCATAAAGTTGCAGAGCTTCTGCAGGGCAAATGACATAGCTAGCAAGATCAATAGAAAGCCCACGGATTGGGAGAAGATCTTTACTAGCCATACAACGGACAAGGGTCTCATATCTAAAATATACTTGGAACTCAAAAAATTAAACCCCCCAACAACAAATCCTCAAAGAAACAACTGCCCAATAAATAAGTGGGCGAAAGACTTAAAGAGAAACTTCTCTGAAGAAGAAAGAAGGATGGCCAATAGACACATGAAGAAATGTTCAACATCCCTAGCCATAAAAGAAATGCAAATCAAACAACATTGAGATATCACCTCACTCCAGTTAGAATGGCAAAAATCAAGAACTCTAACAACAACAGATGCTGGAGGGGATGTGGACAGAAAGGAACCTTACTTCATTGTTGGTGGGAATGTAAACTTGTTCAACCACTTTGGAAAGCAGTATGGAGGTTCCTCAAAAGACTTCACATAGAGCTCCCCTATGACCCAGCAATCCCACTTTTGGGCATTTACCCTAATGTTTACAAACAAGACCACACTAAAGCTACCAGCACAACTATGTTTATTGCAGCATTATTTACCATAGCTAAGATATGGAACCAACCCAGATGCCCCTCAGTAGATGAATGGATCAAGAAAATGTGGTATATATACATAATGGAATTCTATGCCTCCATCAGAAAGAATGACATTGCCCCATTTGTTAGGAAATGGAAAAACTTGGAAAAAATTATATTAAGTGAAGTAAGCCAGGCCCAAAGAAACGTAGGTCCCATGGTTTCCCTTATTTGTAATATCTAGTATATGTATGAGTCAAGCGGAAAAGATCAGATAATGTGATGTCAGGAAAATGAACCCTTAGATGTGTATTTTAATGTTTTTTTTTTCTTTCATGCATGTGTTTCTAACACATTTATAAGATTATCTCTTTGTTGCTTTGTATGTCCCTCCCCCACAGTATAACCTCTGCTTTCACTATATTTGATGTCAGTATAACTTGTGGAGGAGATGGGGAAAAAACAATTGTTTAAGGATACAGGTGGACCTGTTGCAACAATAAGAAGTACAAGTTGTCATGTCCAAAATGAGCTTTACAACGTTGGTGCGGGGGGTGGGGGTAGAAGGGGGGGGACGGGGGGGGAAGGAGAAGGATTGTGATTAGGGGGGGAGGGGGGAGGCTGGGAAGGGATGTGAAGGGTAAACAAAGGAGGAGGCTGCAATGCTTGGTAAGAAATATACACATTATCCTGCCCATGTAACTGTAACGCCTCTGTACAGTATGTTCACAAATAAAATTAAATTAAATAAAAAAAATGAGTCCTTTGTCTTTGAAATGGGATATTTCTCCAAAAATTCATACCTAGGACAATTTTCAAGGTCTAAGACTCTTTTTAAGGCTCTTTCACATGTTAAACTGATTCCTCTGCTTGATTCATATTATGGAAAATAGGAGTCACACTTCATATTAAAAAGTATGCACATTACTGAACAGTTCTTACAATTTTTAATGTAAAGGATGCATAGGAGAAGAATTCACCTCATATGGGTGAGTTAGGTTTGGCTCACTGACAGACTTTTGCAAGTAAATGAGGGTCTGTTTTCATGTGAAGAAGTCCATATAGATGGTTTTCTAGGAGAGAGAACAAGCTACCTGTTTCCAAGTTTGAATCAGATTAAGTTTATTCCTACGATATGGTAAAGAGAAAGAAGCTCAACTCATGCAACACTCTGCAGACAGTAATTTCAAAAATATTAAAAACCCATGCCTATGTTTTGAACAGCTAATTTGTCACAAACAAAAAACAGTTTACTGAGCCAAGAAAACATAAGTTAGAGCAATAGGAACTATGTTAAATATAGTTAATGGCTGAGTGTTATGTGTAAAAGAGTTCTGTAATCACAACTAAAATATAAATTTTTTCATCATATCCCTAACAAGAATCTCTAAGACAGGCCTTGCTAAATCTGTCATAGAGGGTGGTGTTTATGCAATTGTCAGGTTTGTTTAGGGTCCAATATCTTCCTCAGTCGCTTGGGTTGCAAACTGCTCACACCACATGCAGTGTCTGGAAACATATGCTGTCTTGCTAGGCACCTAAGGGATTTTTGTGCCACTGTAAATAGTTATTGTTTTTCTTCTTGTAATTATACCTGTCAGTGTGAAGTCCTTTCATGATAAGAATAATAGTTTCTGTACCCTTTGTTCCACTAACAAATCTCAGATATAAGTATAGTCAGTGCCCGTGGCTCATGCCTATAATCCTAGCTACTCAGGAGGCTGAGATCTGAGGATCAAAGTTCAATGCCAGCTCAGGCAGGAAATTCCATGAGATTCTTATCTCCAATAAACTACCAGAAAACTGGAAGTGGTGCTATGTCTCAAGCGGTAGAGCTCTTGCCTTGAGCTGAAGAGCACTTGGACAGCACCTAAGCCCAGAATTCAAGCCCCAGGACTGACCAAAAAAAAGTATCTATCTATCTATCTATCTATCTATCTATCTATCTATCTATCTATCTATCTATCTATCTATCTATCTATCCATCTATCCATCCATCCATCCATCCATCCATCCATCCATCCATCCATCCATCCATCCATCCATCCATCCATCCATCCATCCATCCATCCATCCATCCATCTATCCATCTATCTATCTATCTATCTATCTATCTATCTATCTATCTATCTATCTATCTATCTATCTATCTATCTATCTATCTATCTATCTATCTATCTATCTATCTATCTATCTATCTATCTATCTATCCATCCATCCATCCATCCATCCATCCATCCATCCATCCATCCATCCATCCATCCATCCACCCATCCATCCACCCACCCACCCATCTATCTATCTATCTATCTATCTATCTATCTATCTATCTATCTATCTATCTATCTATCTATCTATCTATCTATCTATCTGTCTGTCTATGTATCTATGATGAGAAGAATTACATTTAAATATAAATCAATATTTGATACACATTTATAATACAAGTAAACATATTATGTATTTATAATATATACATATATTTACATATATAAGATCATATTATATCTGTCTGTTTATAAATATACTTGTAATTTATATCCAAAGAGTACATCTGAAGATTTTGGGGAAAATGTAGAGTGTCTAAAGGCTTACTACTAACGCACCATACTTTCAATCATTTTTTCCACTTATTACAATGTACGGAGTACTAAGACTGAATGATTATGAAACAGAGTTGCTGTTTTCTTCGTTACCATTTTGGATTAGAAACATCTACTTACTTGGTATAAAACCTACCCAAATGTGATCTTGAAATCACACTCCACAAACTGGACATATATATCAATTTAGCAACTTACAGGTCTCAAACTTTTATTTTAATCCTGTATCTCACATACATTCAGTTTCCTTTGAGTCAGCTACATGTACAAACATGCCTAGATTTTCATGGTCACATACATCCCCCTACTCATATGACATACTAAATGTGACATTAAAATAAAAAATAATATATATGCTGAAAAAGAACACCTTTGCAAATGTAATCAAATTTTATTTTTAAATACAATGCATTATTGAAATACTGATGAAAGAGCAGCTGAGAGATGTTTCAAACAGAAGAGTGCCTGTCTAAAGAGCATGTTTCTTATTCCAAACATCATTATTTCCATCCTTCCTTCTCCCACATAAAAAAGCATAAATAAGTACAGAATTAACTACATGTTCCTTAATCACTCATTGAAGAGAGAAACTGTAATATATATATATATATGTATATATATATATATATACACACACAATGATATACTATTTAGCCACACATAATTATGAAAACATATCAACTTCAAGAAAATAGAATTGGAAACCTTCATATAAAAGCAGTTAGCGATACTGTGTAAAACAAATATTAGATTTCTCATATGCAGACTCTAGACCCAGAAAATAAAATGAATGACCCAGGTGTAAAAGATGGAATTGATTAAGCTTGGAAAAAAGTAAGAGAGGAGATGAAGAGAAATATTGTGGAGTAAATATGTTCAAATATTTCATAAGTTAGTATGATGACATAATAAAATATAAGTATAAAAATAGGATAAGGAAATTAATAAAATGAATAAAATTTAACAAGCTACATTAGGTGGACATATGTGTATAATATAATAAAATACTTTTGTGAAATTAATATTTGCTAATAAAAAGTAAAATTCATTCCAGTTGTTATAGATTCATATGTTAATTTCCATTTTTAGCTTAGATATTTCCCTGATAAAAGGAGAAATAGGTTTTGCTCATTTAGAAGGACAATCTTGTCCAATTAGCATTAAAGTATTCTAGATAATTACTGTCAATGTGAAATTGTTCAAATTATTATATTAGAATATTTCCAATTGACTCTTCAAAATATTATCCTATAGGTATATACTTTTTGTTATTTATAGAATATTTTTCTACTCAATTACTATATACCATTTTCTGAATGCGGTTTGGTATATGTAACTAGGATATATTATACCTGACCAGGAAATCAATTATTCAAACAGTTTTTATCAAAAATTCCTATAACGAAATAAAGAGCTAAATCCAAATTATGTATATTTGAAGACAATACTTGCTTAATCCTCTTCTCACATTCTTCATTCCCTTCTTGAGAATAATACATATTGTAAGGGAATACTTAACATGTTTTAGAGAAATATGTTGACTTTAGTCCAATGAGTTACTGTATGCTGCATTTTGGTTTACTTTATATCCAGAAGAGCTTAATTCTTGCCTTATGATTTTCCTTAGACTTTATACTCAGGTTTAACCTCTGATGGGTGACAGATAAAGGTATAAACATTTTTTAACAGTAGCTAAATTTAGGCTGAGGAATCTAGGTACAACTACTCATGCAGATAGACCTCATCAGTCATGAGACCACGATATCAAAATGTTAACCTATGCTTCCTGAAATCATTCTTATGAGATTTTGTGTATTATAAACAGTGGTTATTAGCATTTGTTTTGTAAACAACATCATTTCATGGGTTAGGAACTGAAGTGAGATATTATACCCAGAACAAAATTTAAGGAGGCATCCAAAATTAGTTACCAAGATATAAATCATTTAACACAATGTTTTAAAAATGCAAGACAAAGGAAATAATTTATGAAAAAAGCTAACATTTAAAATAAATACAGAATCAGTATGACAGATTTTTCTTTTTATCCCAGTTGCAATACGGATTGCATGATGAATTTTCTAGTTATACGTTTAGTTAGGTCTTGATATTTCGTTGGAGAAGTTATGTTCTTTCATATATTCATTTGTCAGATCAAAGAGGAAATGAATTCCATGCCAGAGTCAACATCCATAATAATGTTACAGTTGTATTCTACTAATTTGCCAAAGTTTCAAATCAGCTCGAGTAACTTCGGTCTTCTTTAGATCTAACTAATGAGGTACACAATTTAGTCAGGAATAGATTTTGACCACCATTTATTAAAATATTATTATCCAGAAACTACTACTCTTCTCTCTTTTCATGAGATTTTTAATTTCATTTATATAATGTGCTGATGTTTTCCTTTAGATAATCCAAATTCAGTGTTCTAAAAACAGTATAATTTGGAGTATTATTAAATTATGTACACTCATGTACAATGCTCAGATTCTATTATTTGCACTTTTTGTTCTTGTTAAGTCAGTAGTATTTAGTTCTCATTACGGATATTTTGGAATTACTAATTGCATTTCGGAATTTTTAAGAATGTTATGATTTTTGTGATTTAATACTGTAGCTTTTTTTCTTTTAAATATGTGCAGATCTTACTTTACATACAGTTACATTAGTTTTAAACAATTTGATCCATTCAAGGGATTTTCTATATTAGGTTGATCCAGATGAATTTAATTACAAATTAACACAACCTTATTTCTGAGAGACAGTTATAGCTCTACTTAAATTAACGTATGTTCGAAGGTTTTGTAATTTAAAAAATAAACTGGGCACAACATGTTTTTGCTCTGGGGAAGTTCCAATTTGTTGGTTGTTTTTCCAGCTGTGATGACTTCAACATATGTGTGCATTTTATTTCAATTGTTTTGTGCCTATATTTTGTTTTATATAACAGAAAATACAAAAAAAAGAATCAGTGATTTAGAACTTTTCCAAATAGAATTAATTCTAAGAGAGACACTGCAAGTTTTGTGACAACTGGGAAAAGGGACATCTTCTTAGTGCAGGGGTTAGCAGAATAAGAGAGACATTGTTTGATGAGATTTGAATTCTGCCACTTCCTGCCTCAATATTTCCAATGGTATTACTTCAAAGTATTTAGTGGAAAGAAAATAATTTTGTCTGTATGAATTCACAATTTTTGGTTCAATTGAGCCACACTACATATTCATGTGTGATTTTACCTCTAACATCTTTTCTCCTTAGTTTAAAACCACAGATGTGAATTTATAATGTAAAATAGCACCTAGAATTCATATGAAATGGTCCAAACTATTTGGAATGTAATGATTATAGTGTGTCAGGTAGTATGTAATAATTGATTTTGGGGAAAGTCAATTACAGTGGATTTTTGTGAAATACTGAGTAATAGAATTATATTTGATTCTATAAAAAATTGACGGTTACATCTAAAAATTACTCAGTTATAAGTTAATTCTGAAAAAATAAGATTGTTTACTGGAAAAAGCTAGAAGTTTCAATAAGCTTGCTTTTTAAAAATTGACTTGGATCTGGACTTTGGTGACTCATGCCTGGAAACCTCGCTACTCAGGAGTCTGAGATCTGAGGATAGTGGTTGAAATCCAGCCTAGGCAGAAAGTCTGTGAGACTCTTATCTCCAATAAACCAGAAATGGCACTGTGCCTCAAGTGGTACAGTGGTAGCCTTGAGCTGAAGAGCTAAGGGACATTGCCCAGGCCCAGAAATCAAGGCCCACAACCAAAACAAAAAATGACATGGAGTTTTACTATATTATTTCATGATTTTTATGAGTGGTTGTTCAGTGAAGATGTCATTGGTTTTTATATTTTCAGTTGGCATAAAATGAGCCTACTATTGTATTAAATTTATCAAAAAAATTTTCTTATTCTATGACTGCATAAATTTTGTGGGTAATGGTTAAAACCAAGATGCTTTTTTGAAATAAAATATTTATATTACCCCCCAAAAAAGAGGAACAAGATAAAATATATGCCAGAGACTTACTCTGTAAATCTTCATGGACTAATAGCCTGTCAGTTTGTTTCAACTTTTAATCAAAAATTAAAACAATCTTGGATAACATGAACCCATTTAAATTTCTTCATCCTTGTCATTTAAGATTCACTTTAAAAAGAAGTTCAATGGGTGAGTGTTTTTTCCTTACTTTTCCAAAGAAATGATCATTTCATCATTATAGTTTATAGCACAATATACCCAGAAAGCATTTCTTAAGGAAAAAGAATTTTTCCCATTCTTTGGTTTGCTTCAGTCTCTATTTAAACTGCATACCACAACTCACCCACCCTATTGTCTGTCTTTTCATTTGAAACATTTCAAAAGTTTTCCTTCCCTGGTGTGTCAGCCAGCAAAGTTTTACAAAACAGCATGCTTTCATTCATTGTGCTTTCCAAAATATATCTCACAAATGCCAACAATGAAACACAATCTGAAACAGCTGTGGACTTTTCCACTTATAGTGGAAAAATCACTTTCCGTACTCCTTAGAAACAGCTGTTTACAGGCATTAATTGCTCTGTCAGTTCCATGCTTTAGAACAGCTGCATTTGACAATGGCGTACATGTTAATTTGTTTACCACATCTGGTTTGTTTTCATGAAGGACTGTGTTCATGGAAGATGGTAATAGATGAATTTTTCAATTATGTAGTTTAATAGGGCTCTGAGTTGTGGATATAAAACATCAATTTCAGTGACTAAATATTTAAATTAAATCCCATAAAATATATTCCTTCAATTTTCTGGGTAAAGTGTTCTACAATCTAGGTATTTTTAAAGAAATATTATATGTTGTTTCCTTGGTGACAACGTAATTGGAGGATTTAAAATTTAATATACCATGCCCATCTTAAATGAGGTAGATGTACTTGGGTTGGCATGCAAAACTTTTGGTAAGTAAGGTAAGTGCTATACCAATGAGCCACCTTCCCAGCCTTTCATGCATGCAAAACTTTTGGGACAGCATTAATGTTTGAATCTTGGATAGGATTTGATTGGGAATTGTGACAGACTTTCATAGTATAAGAAGAAAAACGAAAGGCCATACTAATATTTTTTTTGGGGGGGGCAATTGGGGGACCTGAATTCTGGCCTGGGCGTTGTCACTCAGCTATTCAGCTCAAGGTCAGCGCTCTACCACTTGAGTCACAGCGCCACTTCTGGCTTTTTTCTTTTTGCTTATTTGATGCTGAGGAATTGAACCAAGGGCCTCATGCATGCAACTCAAGGGCTCCACAACTAAGCCACTTCCCAGCCCCACTAATACTTCTCTCTGCTACATTGTTATATTAGTTTATTCAAACACACACATACACATATACAAACACACAGATACACACATTTGTAGTGTAAAGACCCACTCCGTCTGCAAGAAAATATTTTAATAAAAATTCCATAAAATATTTAGTCTACTGAGTTCTGATTAGAATTTACAGAAATATCTACTTGATTCTTCCCCTGAACAAGTTATTGTCATTTGTGAAGGTGTTGCCAATTGAATTTAGAATAACCCAGAAAGATCTATGTGTTAAAGAAAAATAACTTTCTATTTCCTCCCAGACTGTGGAGAATATCTGAATAGTTCTGGAGATTAAGTTCTTCAGCGTGAAAGCTATGAGAACATAGACTCTCAACTACTTTCTTATTTTATCTTTTAATCAGTCTAGGTCAAAAACTTTTCTCTTTGACATACTCCCCACCTTGCCATTGTCTTGTCACAGGCTGCCAAAGCAATAAAACCAACTGAACATACACTGAAACCTTCAAACTTGTAAAACTGAATAAGCATTTCTGTTTGATAAATTGACAACATCACTTATTATGATAGGTTATAAAGGTAACACGGAAGTCTAGTCTTTCTAACAATGTAGAGTATATTAAATTATGCTTCATTATAAAATATCTAACTCCATGTTTTATTTTATATTTTTGTTTCTGTTGATCCCAGGGCTTAAACTCAGGGCCTGGTTGGTGTTTTTGTGTTCTATGCCAGTGCTCGACATAAAATCTGAACTGGAATGCTCGACATACAATCTGAACTAGAACTCCATTTGCCCTGGTGGTTAATTGGAAATAAGAATCTAATGAACTTTCCTATGCAGGCTGGATTTGAACTGAGATCTTCAGATCTTAGCCTCTTAACTAGCTAAAATTACATCCTTGAGCCACCAGTGCCTACTCATGTTGCATATTTGGTGTAATTCAAATTTTCAGCATTGTATAGATGCTCCTACTACAATATAAAAATACTTAACATACTTTCACTGTATTTGGTGTTGGTATAATTTGTGGAGGGGGAAGGGAAAAACCAAGTTGTTTAAGTAGGGATACAGGTGGACTCAGTGCAACAATGAGATGCTATGTAGGAAAATGAAATTTACAACTTTGGCTCAAGATGGGTGAGAGGGTCGGGAAGGGGAGATGGAAAGGGATGATAAAGGGATAGAAAGGAGGAGGTAACAATGCTTGATAAGAAATGTACTCATTACATTGTCTCTGTACTTGTAACCCCTCTGTATGGTATTTTCACAAAAAATCTTAAAACATAATAAGGATATTTGTAAAGTATATAATGAAGGAAGAATTTTCATTCTTTACAAAATATTTGCAAAATCTATGCTAAACTACCTATATTGTACTCTACCTTTCCTGCAACCAGTTTGATATAGTTTAATACCTGTTATGCCAAGTTTCTCTATATTCTACTGGAGATTTAATTTTTCATGTATGTATGTATATGTATATGTATATTTATATGTATGTATGTATCTATCTGTATATGTTCCAATGTGGATCATCAAACTTTAAACTTTGCTTTTTTTTTTTTTTTTTTTTTGCTGTTTAGCAGTTAACCTGGTCGGCTCAATCTGTGACAATATCTCTGCTCATTCCTTTATTTACAACACCATCATCCTTTTAAAATTAACTTTATTTCCAGAGATGATTACCAATCAGTCCAATCAATATACACCCAGAGGGTTTTTAATAAAACAAGCTTTAAGGAAGGAAGATAAAATGAAGTGACAACTACAAAATTTCTACAGAGACCTGACATCTTTCACATTTTTGCCTTCCTCCTGATACTTAAGCAATCATTGACTAACACTATTAATAATACTGCAATCATAACTTAAAGATCAGTGTTTTATCCAACCTTAAGCCTTCTTTTCCATGATTTTTGACATAAACTTTTGTGAGACTTTTTTGATTGTGATGGTATTCCATCCCAAACAAAGCCATGTATATCAAGAAAGCCTATATTTTCAATTCAGAGTACTAAACAAAAGAGGGAGAAAATTAAGGTTAGCTATATATGTTAAGCACAAATATAGGTAATATCAAGATATTTTGAGATGGTATAATTTTACAGGATAAAGTGGGTCAAATCTATAATATTATCTACTTGGAAAACAGAGCTTAGAGTATTCCAGTTCCAGGCAAAATGTTTTATGCTTGTGTTAGGAGGACTTCAGTCCAAGCAGACCCAGGCATGGTGGTACTACCTCAAAATAAGCAATCAAATTATAATCTGCAGGTATGGTGGTAGTAGAGATGCCTTTTCACAAGTATAAGTTTTGAGTTCAATCCTCCAGTAGTGCTGGGAATTTAAATGTGGAATGTCTAAGGTCAAGATTTCATACTTGTCTTACAAGCTCTAATAAAACCTTTACCTCTTTTGCTATTTTTTAAAATTGTAACCATAACTTCCTTGCCCCAAACAAATAATTTCATATTAGAGATTTTCTTCTATCTATTAAGTAATATGTTATGTCCCACTGAAATCAGACTAAAGATAAAAAACCCATTGTCTTACAAAGTGACTGTATATGGAAACAAAATCTCAAAGGTAGCATTTAAGTTGAAGTCTACTCCAAGAGAAGCAGAATGCCTTGAATATGCTAAGGAAAGAGGAATCAGAAGCCAACTCTAATCTTGGAGTTCTAATGCCACCAACTCAGAGACAATATATTTACAATGTTAATGCTACCCAATTTGTGGTAGTTTATTATTGCAATTACTTGCAAACATGTGGAAGCTATAAGACACGAAAAGTCATTGACTCTTCTGATCCAAGACTCATCTCTATAATCCTAGTGATTAAGAAGTATGAGACTTGGGGGATAATGGTTTTCAGGCTGGTAGGAAAGTTCATGAGGTTCTATCTCCAATTAACTACAAAAATTTCTGGCAGGGGCATGGTTCAAATAGTAGACTTACTACTGTTAGCAAAAAAAAAAAAAAACTGAGAGCATAAAGTATGTTCAAGCCCCAAAATGGCAGAAAGAAAAAGTCCTTAGAATAATACTATAAGAAGCAGAATTATGAATAGGAAAGCAGAAACAAAAGAAATAAACTTATTGATATAGACAAAGCTTCTCAATGTGGAATATGGCACAAACTATAATATTTAGGGTTTTCCTTACTATACAGTAGAAATAAATGGCATTTTTACTTGACAAACTAAAATATAAAACTGTATGCAATAAATAATCACATTACTTTTATGTTTCCATAATTTAACTTGTTTTCCTAAATATTTCTCGAATAGTGTAGCTTTTGAAAGTCAATAAATGTTGCATTTTCATATATGATTACATATCCTTCCAAGTGTTGTCTAAAATTGATCTACACTGAAATAATTGCCATTGACATCTTTCTCAAGATATTTATACTTTCAGCTGACCTTCGACAAAACTCATACCCAAAATATAACTTTTTAGTTTGTTCATGCAAACATAGGAACATAAACATATTTCTCAAAATGTTAATTACTTTTATCTGTAGTCATTAATGAAGTATAACTAATAGAATTAAGTATATACTCTGAGGGAAATAAGATACTTCCTTCTAAATACAGATTTGCAGGCACACACACAATCACAAATGCATTCATATATATTTTACCACTTTGACTCAGGTTAGATTCCTGACATTGGGTGTCAGCAGTTATCTAATAATCAAATTTTCCTGCCCAGACATAAAATACATTCATAATTTCACACAGACAAAAACACCAGATCATTCAAAATAATGAGAATATTTAACAGAACCAACCAGCACTTGTGCCATCTACTCCCTGATTTCTTTTATTCATGATGATGCATTTTCATATCATAAAAATATTTCTGTCTCTGATTAGCAGAAAAAAATATGCTATCATATAATGGAAATTGTAGGTAAAATTACTTGTAATGTATAATATATTTTATCAAAGACTTCTGTTTCCTTCTTGCAGAGTGTTTCTGGCATTTTGCCCTAATGTCTAAAATTAAATTACAAAGGACATACCATATATCTTAATTCATTTTTCCTAAAGGTTATGCTATGCAGTTGAATCTGATTTGTTTGCTTATTCTAAATTAAATATTCTCAACAACTGGAATTATTGTTTATGTTACTCCTAATCCAAATGAAATATCAAATAGAACTGGAAATTCCCCTCGGCAATGATTTGTGAATGTCATTAATAGTTGTGGAGGGATGAAGGATTTGAATTATCTAGAGTGTATTAAAAATGGCACTGTTATTCAAAGGGCTGATCATTTAGTCACCTTTTAAAGTGTGGACTTCTTATTTCATCTAAGAAGATAACAGTATGCTTTTCTTAACATTCTTGCCTGCAAAGCAGTAGAATTATTTCCTTTGTACAGTTGATGTCCAGCTGCTACTTTAGTGAAACCTACAAACAACTGCACATGTGTATTAGCTGCTTTAGATTTTGAAATTTTCTTCCTGTAGCCCTTGTGATTTGAGCCCAGATTCATGGGATAGTCACATAATCCACAATAACAAAGCACCACAATATACAAAGACCACGTGCAAAATGAGGTTCAATTTTTTCTATGTTGATTTCTTTTTCTATTGATTGTCTTTTAAGGAGCTAATGGTGTTTATTTCTCATTATTTTTGATGTGACTTGAATTTTCCAGATTTTTCAAATAAAATAAAGAGATATAAAAGAGACCTATTTAGTCACAAAATACAGCTAACCATTTGCGTGATTTTTTTTATTCTAATCCTGTTTTCAGTTATCTTCAAATAACGTTGAGATGAGCCTAGCATATGTGTAAATTGACATGGATAAAGCACACAGAATTCTGGAATCTTTCGACTGTGATTTCTATATAACTTCACTTAGAAAATTATCACTTGCTTCATGTCTTAAGTAATCTATTTAAAACAATTTTTATTAATTTTGTTAATAGATGTCATAATCTATGGTACTGATGCATTGCATAAGTATTTGATTCCTTATCTCAACTGAATTATCATTACATTTATTTTAATTTTTTACACATGAAATAATGACATTCTTGAGGATAAAACGTGCCTGCTTTTCATTTTGGTTGCCAAAATGGAATTATTAGACATTTGGAACATTTAAATCTGAACTTTCAAATTTCACTAGGACTTGAATTGTGTTACTTACAAATTTAATATTAAAATAAAAAGCACCATTAAATAGAAAGCAAAATTATGTTATCACACCTTAATCTCTGAATTGACTTCATGATAAAAAACAATTACATTTATATAACAAGATATATATACTCAAACGAACTATGAGATACGGAACAGAAAGCTTCTTTTTTGTTTTGTTTTTGTTGTTGTTTATAGTTTGTGAAAATTCTGTCTTATTTACCTTATGCCTGGTATATTCATTGTATGTCTTCAGGAAGGTGAGGGGTGGGCAAAGAGCTTTAGGGAAAAGAGTGAAAAATTGCAGCATTGGAGTTCATTGAACATTGATGAAAGTGAACTATTTAACACATAGGTGGGGACAGGAGGGTGGGACTGGGAACAAGTGAGGGAACTGAAGACATTTCACAAAAGGAAATGTTCTCATTACCTGACCCTTGTAACTGTTTACCGTCTGTAAATCACCTTAATAAGAAAAACAGGGTAAATTTCTGTTAAAAAAGGCAAACAAAATGTTGTTTCTTAGAATCCTAGAAATTTGTTTTGTTCACTGGTTTGAGCTGGTTGAGTCTATCTCTGAAAATAGCTACATTGACATTCATTGGGCGAATTTTTGAGCTACTAGTACATAAAAGTCAATTATGATTGTAGGCTTTTTGAGACTGATTCATTTATTTCTTTAATCTAATTTGTATTATTTCTGTCTACTGGTTTTTGGTTTTGTTTTTCCTGATTTGTCAAAGACTTAGTGGTGCATCATTAGTGCTGATTTAAGATTGTTCTAATTTGTTGATGTACATACTCAAAGCTATAAATATTCCTCTGAGTATTGTCTGTGCTGCTGCTGTGTCCCAGAGGAGGTACTATTTTGTGTGTTCACTTCCACTGAATTCCATAAACGTTGGCACTTCCCTGCATATCTCTTCAGTGACTCACTGATGATTTAGCAATGTGTTATTCAGTCTCTGTGAGTTTCAGAATGTTATGTGATGCCTTTTGATGTCTAGATCTTATTTGGTTTCATCATGGTCTGACAGGATACAAAGAGGAATTTAATTTTTATTTTTGAATTTTGAAAGATTTTCCTTGTGACCTAAGATATGTTCTACTTTGGAGAACATTCCATGTGCTGCTGAGTGGAATATATATTGTGACATTGGTAGGTAAAATACTCTGTAGATATGTGTTAGGTATAGCTTGTCAATACAGTTATTTAGCTCTAAAGATTTTTGCTAATTTTTACCTGGGTGGCCTGTCCAGACGTAAGAATGATTTGTTCAAGCAACCAAAAATTTATTTGGATGTATGCATGTTTTTAGGGTAAGTAGCATTTCTTTGATGAATTTGTGAGCTCTAGGATTCAGGACATTGATAGTTAGAATTGTTATATCCCACTGATGGAGAGTTTCCTTTGTCAATATTAAATGTCCTTCTTTGTCTCTTTTTACTTTCATACCACCTATATTTTAAAGCCAATTTTATCTAATATTAGCATAGCTACTCTAGCCTATTTATGAGGTCGATTTTTAATTTGTAAAGATGATGTACAGAAAGGTTACAATTACATAAGTCAGATAATGAGCACATTTCTATTTGAACAGTGTCACCTCTTCACTCATGTTCTCCCAGTTTTTCCCTTTCAACCTCCCTCTAGCATAAGTTGTATATTTCATTTACAATGTAGTGTCTATTGAGTAGCACTGCTGTATTTAAGCCTTTGTCCCACCATTTGTGTATTCCCCCTTGCCCTATCCAAACGTACATATAAGACCAAATGTGCAGAAATTTAAATAAATGGCATCAGAACACTGAAGGAAAAAGCAAAACAATAAACAAACTCTCATAATCATTTCTTGGAGATTATTTTAATGAACATTATTTTATATGATAATATTCGTACAGCTATTACTCCTTTGTGATCCTCTCCAATGGGCATCCTCCTTTGATCTCACTGTATAAATGTTTACAATCCCACAAAATTTATTATGTCCAAGTGTAATGTTTTCTCTTTTACCATCCAACTGTGTTTATTTGTAGAATTAGAGGCACATTCTAATACAACAAATGAGGGAAATTAGGCAACCTATATTTATTTGAGTCTGTCTTTCTTCACTTAATATAAGTTTGTTCCAAGTCATATAAATAAATTCATAATGGAATTCTGTTCATCCATCGGAAAGAATAATATTGCACCATTCTAAAGGAAAAATGAAACACTTAGAAATAATATTAAGTGAAATAACGCAGACCCAGAGAAACTTAGTTTGCATGAATTTCCTCACTTGTGGTAGATAGGAGTGTCGATAAATGTAAAAGTAAACACACTGGATGGTATGCAAGGAGGTACAAATTCATTATCTGAAGTGTCAGAGTCCATGGAGAGTGAAAATACTATAATTCTCTTAAAAGGCTAAGTCGAAGCACAACAAAATAAATACCAGTAAATGTGTAGTGCAAGAGAGGATAGTGGGGGGCAATGTGAGAGTGGTAGGAAATTGAACGGGAAAAGGATAGAATATAAGCAAGAATCCATTGTATACTTCCCAGAGAATTCTTGAGTTAAAAATCTGGGCTACAGCTTAGACATTAACCTCACAAAAATGTTTGTAGTTTAAAAGTTGATACTCCTGGAGAAATAAAACCTAAGAATATAAAGGAGTCTGGGAAATTCAGTTTGCATCCAGCCTTGGCAGAACAGTCTTTGCAGCAGTACATATAATAAAGCAGTCAAAAGCTGGATTGGAAGAATGGTTCAGGTGATGGAATACCAGTTATGAGCAAGATTGCTGAATAAGAGTTTGAGGCTTTTGCATACATACATACAAACATACACATACACACAGAGGCACTTATATGTGCACACACAAATACACAAATGAAACAACTCTCAGAATGTGTAGAAAAGTTAAAAAACAATAAATATATGTTCTGAATAAGACTACAATCACGTGATAATTTTTAATATTAGAAAGTCCTCAAGTGAACTTCTTTCAAAAACGTTTGAGAATATTGAATAGGTAGGGACCAGAGATAGTCAGAGAGTCAATTAATCATTATTAAAGGGATCACATCCATGGAGGAATGAATCAGAGATCCCGCAGGTGCATCTGAAAATATTTATATCCTGTGTCAAATGTTAGAACATCTTTGAAAATAGTAGATAAGCAGTCTGAACAGTCATTATGGTGTATAATATCCCTGGAGAAGTTCAGAATTGGTAGTCTGTATCTAGATTAAATAAACCAAGAAATTATGGCAGGGCAATGTGAAACAAGCCTAGAATTCTAGCACTGAGATTAAGACAGGAGATTAGAGAGTGGAATTACATAGTGATACCTTCCCTGGACCAGGGAATTTTGTCATAATTTTGTCATAATAAAACAAAACAAACAAGAAAGGAATACATAGTTGGAAGTTTGAACTAATCGTCATTAAGTTTTGAGAAGTCAATCCTTTTGAAATGCAACTCATATTTTATCCTCACTTGTGTTTTAAATTCTCTCTTCATTACAGAACATTCCTAGATGCAAAATGACTCATGATTCCCATCTAAAATTTTAAAAAGTAAGTAATCATCACTCTGTAGTATCCCAAAGAAATGATGAAGGATTACACAAACTTAAGCCTGAAAAAATAGCAAAGTTCATCTAATGTAGGATTTTGAAGATCTTTCTAAATTAGAACTTACATTTAAAATAAATATTTTCATTTTGTTTTTAATTTCATATTCTATAGGATACTACAAAACTCTTTTTAAGTAGAGGGTTTAATTGACAAATTCACAAATGATTTTGCATTCTTTTTGCCTAAAATATTCTTTCAAGAGAGTTATAATTTTTTTAGAAATTAGTTAATAGATAATTCCAAGAGTTCATGTATAAAATGATGATGTGAGTTTTGTAGACAGAGTTGCAGAAAATTGATATCAACTTATAAATTTAGAATAAGAGCAATTTTTTGAGGCTTTGATATAACATGGTATGAAGAAAATAAAAGTGGGACATCTTTCTTCTACCTGTATGTAACACAGGAAGCAATTTTCTTAATTATTTGCCACTGTATACGATGAGAAAAATATTAGGTGTGGGGTTTGTTTTTATTTTTGCTTTTGTTTTATTGGTTTGTCCTAGGGCTTGAACTCTGGGCCTGCACACTGTCTCTGAGCCTGTTTATGCTCAAGGCTCGTGCTCTACCACTTCAACCTCAATGCCACCTGTGTCTGGCTTTTGCTGATAAGTTTATGTTTATTGGAGATAAGAATCTAGGGAAACTTACTGCCTGGGTGGGCTTTGAACTGTAATCTTCTGATCTTAGCATCCAGAATTTATATGATCGTTAAAAAAGTATAAATATAAATAATATTTGCAAGTGTTCCGATCTCAAGAATACCAGTGGGGTAAAAATGATGCAACCCAGTTTATTGTGGTGTTCTTTCCAGAACATGTATGGCATCACACTAGCAGAGTTGTATTTTTTTCACAATAGAGATAAGCTTTCCAAGATGTGAATTAAGGGAAGTTTGAGGTGTACCCTAAAAGTTCTAAACTGTTGGGCTAGGATGACTCTATATATTAAATATTAGGATTGGTGGTTATAAAAATAATAGCTTACTGTGATAAACAATTGCTTACTCTTGAAGAATTATTACCGATGCTACATAGTTATATCCTCTACCAGAATGTGGTTATTTTTCTGTTGACTCTCAATCTGTAACACCATGTTGGAAAATGCATCTATTGCAGAATTACAGAACATGCAAGCCGGTACTGTTTTGAATCTCTCAGGTACGGAATCTTCCAAATTTGAAAATGAGTAGTTACTAGTCATTGGAATGTTGAAGAACACATATATTCTGTTTTCTTAACAACTTATTTAATTTTAAAAGTTATAGGTTTCCATAGAATTAAACTGTTTTCGCTTTTAGTGCTATATTTATTCTTTTTTTTCAAAATATTGGTAAGTATATTGTGAAAATATTGTCCAGTCAGACAGCATTCAAGTTAATGGTCCTCTGATTAAAATGGGGTAATTAATTCAAATTACACGCGAAACAGTATTGATTTTTAAAAAGTTACTACATAAAGAATAATATTTACTCTACCAATACAGTGAAATTTTATTTCATGCAGCTTATTTTTTAAATTTAATTTTATTGTCAAAGTGATGTACAGTGGTGTTACAGCAATTTTAAGGTAGTGAATACATAACTTTTCAAACTTGTTACCGCCTCCCTCATTTTCTTCAGTTTTCCTTCACCCCAATACCCCTCACAAGTTGTAATGTACATTTCCAACATATTGTCTTGTGAGTATTACTATTGCATTGGTTTGCCTTTGTCCTTTGTCTCACCATTTTGTTGTTCCTCTTCCCTTCTCTAATTAAGTTAAATATATGCACAATACACAGGCTACCAAAATCAAATACAGCGGGGAATAAAGCATAGAGGAATAACCCAAAAGAAAATAGAAATCACATAGTACATTAAAAACAACAACCGCAAATAATACTCTCGGTTTCATATCTTGGAGTTCATTTTGCTCAGAATCAGCTTATATGGTTATATATACGCATAACAAAGCCACTTGAAAATAATAGTTTCATGGGCACTATATCATGAAAACAACATGTTAACTGTTTTTGATCGTAAAGGTGGAGTTAGGATTGGTGAATTCGCGGTTCTAATAAAGGAAATTCAAAAGTGTTTTAAAATTATAACAGGTAAATTTTAATTTGTTCAAAATTTTTCACAACTTAGCCTATTAAGAAATTTTTAAATTGTCTGGGAAAATAGGCGTTCATGCAAAGTAATCCATGGAGACTTAGCTGAGAGGGAGCAATGTGGGTGAAGATGGCTCATTTTCACACTAAACAAACAAACCTCAGAAACCTTGCTATATATCCTGTAGGTTCCCTTGAGAATTGTCTTTACCCAGGAAATCTACTCTTACTGTGTGAAACAAGGTTGTAGTGGAATTTAAATTCAAAGTTCTTAGAAAAAAGACATCAAAAGTTGTGAATTGACTTTAATTACCAAACAGTAATTCTCTGAAAAATATAATTTGGGTCCAAATATTTAGGGAGAAAGTGCCCTCAACAATGAAAGAAGGTACTGGGTTTACATTTTTCTGTTTGTAATACTTTCCACAATGTCTTTGTACATGACACACTGAACCACAGAAAAAAATCTGATTGGATACTTGAAACAAATGATTTCACATTTCTTAGTAGCTCACAAAATATAATATCCTCATTATCATGAGATAGTGAAGAATTCTCTTATTACATAAGCCAAAAAGTTTTGGGATCAGAAAAGAATTGAGCAAAATGAAAAAACAACAAACACGTTTTTAGAAGCCCTAGCTAAGCATTGGAGGGAGGCCAAAATTTTTGACATATTGTCTTAATATTTTTGCTACCTAAAGTGATTTTACAGAGCCTATTTAGCTCACTGCAATGCAGAACAGATTGAATGATGGCATGAAAATAAATTCCACATCCAAATAAAAGAGTTTTAAAAGGAAAACCATGAAGATGTAGTGTGGGTAGAGCCGGTCAGATCTGGTTGAGTCAGCTAGAGTAGCAGTTGAAGCACATTTCCTGCTCATAGAGATTTGACCCACGGGCATCACTGCCTAATTTGCCAGCCATGAGCTGTCCATGCTCCCTACATGCCCCCGGGGGACCAATCAGTGCCTGTCACCAAGCAGTGCCCATCACAAGTGCCCATCATCAACTCCCCACTAAGTAATTGGCTGGGAAGGACTCAGGAGGTTGGGAAAGCTGGGGCTATAAAATCCCCACCTTGTGCAGAAATAAACAAGACCTGATTAAGCCTGTTCTCCCAATGTGTGTTCCTTGTGTGTGTCATTCATGCTTACCTCCTGCTGGAGATCTAACCCTACAAGTGGCACCCAAGGAGGGGCTTTTGGCAAATGGGCGTTTTAGGATCTAGTGCAAGGTTAGTGTCTCCAAGGGCAATCTCCCCCCACACCACGAGAGCCTCAATCACGAGCACTTGTTGCCCTGCTCCGGAGTAGGCAGATAAAAGTATCACAAAAGGAAACTAGTTTAATATGGGAAATAGTGAGTGAATTGTGTCTCTGGATTGATTCTGGAATTGGAATCCAGACAGGTGGACCCACGGCCTTCAGGCAGCTCATAAAAAGGAAGTCTGTGAAGGCACTGAGCTGCCCCTAAACTTTTACCCCATCATAGTAGCTATTCAAGCCTGTCTTTCAGGGAAATAAGAAGGGGAAACTCTGCAGGCATTTAACACCTCGCTGCAAGAAGAAACAGAACAAAAGGAAAATTGCAAAGCTGCTCAAGCACTCCCATCTTCTTATGACACAGCAAACAATTCCAGCAAGAACACAGATAACCAACAAATTCCACTATCAGGTGACGCAGGGGGGCAGCCAGCTACACTTGTACAACCGCCTCCCCCACACTATGAGTCCCAGGAAGCCTTCCCAATCACGTCTTTTGGCTGTTTAGGCCAGCCTGGGAACTCCCCTCAGAAAACTTTGTATCCTTGGGCAGAGATATCCAACTTTGCCCAAGAACAAAAACCCCTTGTTCCCCATGTAATACAAAAGTTGTTCATGGGCCCCACAACTACCGTGGCAACGACAGCCAAGCCTATAAATGAACCCCAGTTCATGTTCCCGGTAATCGTCCACTGAATCTCTCACGACCTAACCAATGGTACCCCCATGACCCAAAAGTACTTGACAAATACCGGGCCGCTGTCAGGGAAGATGGGTTACACTCCCCAAATGCTCAACAGATGCTTGAAACCCTTAGCATTGATCTTAACTGCCCCCATGATTGGAAGAGCTTAAGGAGCACAGCATTATCTTCAGGGTCTTCCTTTGATGGAAGGCTGCTTTTTATGAAGAATGTGAACAACAAAGTGCATGAAATATCGCTGCCTGAGAGCAGGATGCCACCATGGGGGACCCTGATTGCTTAAAAGGGGAGGGAGCTTATGTGTCTCCTGCCGCACAAGCAGTGGCACCTCCGCAGTACTGTGCATTTCGAGCTGTCTCCTCAGTCCCTTGTAAAGAAGGGGACAAACAACTAAAATCACTCATACAATGTCCCAATGATCCTTTCACTGACTTCGTTGCCAATGTTCAAGAAGCAGTGACCGGGAAAGTATCCCACGCTGGAGCCCGAGATGCGCTAACCAAGACCCTAATATGGGAAGGGGCAACACAGGAATGCAGAAAAGTCATTGCCCGTGAATGAAATGGGGTGATCACTGATTGCATCCTAGCCACCAAAGATTTGGAGACATAAACTCATGCTATGAGTACCCTTGCGCTGCCTTTCGCCTCTATGACTGCCAGTGCTCGCGCGCCCCCTAATGGCACAATGGGAAATCGCCCTTGTTGGGGATGTGGCAGGAACTGGTCATTTTAAAAAGGATTGCCCATCACTCTGGGGCTCATCCAAAAGAAAACAACCTCTTTTTGTATGTCCTAAATGCAAAAACAGTTTTCATTGGGCCTCTGAATGCTGCTCTACGACTCAGCCTTTCAACTAAATAAGGGGCAGTCCTCAGCCCCGACCCCAATAGGACAAAGGCAACAGCCACCACCTCAAGTGTTATGGACTATTCCTATCCAAAATGGAAAAGCTAGAATGAAACTTAAAATCAATGGAACAGAATTTAAGGTCATCATTGATACGGGAGCTGACTGTACAGTCCTTAGAAAAGATGAAGTAGAAGGGTTGGGATTGAACCTAATTCCTGGTCCCTGCATACAAGGTGTCGGTGGAAAAACAGATTCCCTCCATGTCCAATGGCCTGTAAGATGTGAAGACTGCGATGGAGCCACCGGGGTTTTTAAACATCTTGTTGACCCTGGCCTTCCATGCAATCTTTGGGGAAGAGATGTCCTCACTAATATGGGTATTCTGATAACAACAGATGATAAGGCTTTTTATGAAGACATCATAACCGATCAAGCCATTAATCACCCACAGTAGCCCCAATTCTAATTGTCACTGTTGCGTGACCAGAGCCAGTTCCACTCCAATGGGACACCACCAAACCCATTTGGGTCGAGTAGTGGCCTATTTCCTCTGAAAAGCTCCCTCATCTCCAGGCTCTAGTGGAGGAGCAACTAAAAAAGGGACACATAGAACCTAGCATCAGTCCCCACAATTCCCCATTTTTATTATCCAAAAAAGTGCTCAAGGAAAGTGGAGATTTCTCCATGATCTATGTTCCATAGTCATATGAAAAAGATAGGAATGCTTCAACCCGGACTTCCACACCATTCTGCAATACCCAATTATTGGCACATTGCCATTATTGACATCAAGGACTGCTTTTTTCCACCCCCCTACATCCCAAAGATAAAGAATATTTTCCCTTCTCAGTATGGGAACTTAATTGTCAATTACGCACTCATAAATATCTATGGAAAGTTCTCCCTAAAGGTATGAAAAATAGCCCTACTATATGTCAGATGTATGTTGCCCATGCTATTAGGCCTTTGCTTTCCAAATGCTTTTGTGTCCAATACATGGATGACATTTTAATTGCACATAAAGATGCTACAACCATGAAAACCTGTTTAACACAACTCAAGGAGAGCCATACAGTGCTGGGCCTTCATATTGACCCCGAAAAATTCAACTCATAGCTCCTTAAGCCTATCTTGGATATCATCTAAATCAAACAATTACCCCAAATGGGCCTCATATTGTCATTAAATCCGAATATACTTTAACTGAATTACAACAATTATGTGGACATATCAACTGGGCATGTGATTTTATGCGTCACCTCACCCAACAAATCCAACTGTTATTTCAATTGCTTCAGGGACCCTCTGACCCAACTTCCCTTCGTATACTTTCACCTGATGCTCAACAAGTTTCACAAGTTGCTGATCAATTATGGTCAATACCCTTGGTGTTTTTAGGTACCACCCAAAGAATCATCCTAATTATATTAAATAATAATGGCCTAATGGCAGCACTGACGCAAACCCATGGTGTGTTACAATGGGTACACCTTGCCACTTCCCAATTTCCAAAAATTAGCACACCCATTACTATGCTATGCAACCTGGCCATCAAAGGCACGGAAGGTTGCCCTCAAACTTATGGCGGATTCCCCGACCTTCTTATATGGCCCATTACAAAAACAATCTTTGATTTCCTAACACCCGAAGAGGCATTAGCCTTACAAGTCACCCACTACTATTTTAATATTGATAATCATATGCCCCAACCCCCCCCTTTTAAAAGTTACCCAAAAACTCCCACTTTCATGGAAATGTTGTACTTGTTCCAATAGGCAACCTATCCATCAAGCCATTGTACATTTTAACCGATGCTAACAAACTGTTTATGGATTTTACAATGCCAATACTAAAAAATATATGCTTCAACAACCTTCCCTGTCTGGTCAAGCTGCTGAAATACTGGCAATTTTGCTCGCCCTTACATCTTTTCCCAAAGAACCTCTTAATATTTTTTCTGATAGTTTATATACTGTACAAACTGTTGCCATTCTTCCTGAAGCTTTATTAAAAGATGATGCTCATGATGTAACACAAATAATGTGTAAACTACAAAATGTATTAGACAATCGTGTCCAACCCTGGTACATTCAACACATTAGATCTCAGACTAACCTCACTGAACCCCTAGCTGCTGGTAATGAAGCCATTGATTGCGCTGTCACACCAAATATACTACTCACCAATATGTGCATGGACCAGGCCCTAACATTACATGGTCATTGTCATTTATCAGCAGCTACTATCAAGCAGTTATTTCCTGATTTAACACACCAGCAATGCAAGCACATGATTCAATCTTGCTCCTCCTGTGCAACTCTTTTACCCTTAGGACCACTTCAACCCATGGGAACAATTCCACGAGTCCTTAGACCCAATAGCTCATGGCAAATGGACATAACCCATATCCCCCAATTCGGTAAACAAAAATACATCCATGTATGCATAGATACATTCTCAGGCTTTATAAAAGTCTTAGCCTTAACAGGTGAAACAACAAGGCACACTATTAAGTCACTTCTAGATGCCACTACAATTATGGGTGTTCCTTGGACCTTTAAAACAGACAATGGCCCTACTTACACCTCCAAACATTTTCGTGAGTTTGTACATTTTGGAACATTACCCACCAGACAGATATTCCATGTAACCCACAAGGCCAAGACATTGTTGAATGCAGTCAAAAAGTAATCAAGACACTTCTTTTAAAAGAAAAGGGGGAACTGGAGGGACTACAGCTTAAAGATCCCCAAACACAATTAAATTATTGCCTTATAGTAAAAAACTTTTTTAACGTTCACACCCACCATATGTGGGACGCCAGTGTCCCTGCATTGGGGACTCATGAAAACACCTACTCTGTTCCCTTTGGTTAGATGGAGGGACCCCAACACAAGAAAATGGGAGGGCCCTGCTCCCTTAATGGCACAAGGGAGAGGATTTGCTTGTATCTTTCCAGACACGAGTGATATACCTGTTTGGATCCCACCTGGAGTTGTGTGACCAACCGTCTCCACATACAAACAAGATGTGTCAGCTATGCTTGAACAGCGCGAGGAGGAGGAGACATAAACCTCGAGCCCATGCCATCACTTGGGGAGACCTAAAGGGATTGGTAGAACAAGCCCAGACTATGGCCCCAGACACTGACCCGGGGCATGGTACTCTATTCTCCATATTGTGTGCCATTTTTACAGCCAATTCTCAATCAGCTGCAGGGCAGTGTAAGATAACCTTAGTGCCCAGCCCCCAAATCTTAATGATGGTAGGTGAAGTTACCACCATCTTCCCTCCAATGCTGTTTTCCAATGGCACGGTTGGCCTTCCTTTATCAGCAGATGCCTTATGGCATAAAAAAACAAACCTTACTTTTAGATAGAAGGGAGCCATCTCTTTTTGTTTTTCAAACGAGATGATAAAGCAATTTAATGGCTGTATCATCCCTCTTGCAACAGTAACGCATGGGATGGGATGGTTTAACTACACATGACCCTACCCCATTTGTCCCACTGGAAAAAATTGAAATCAGGCTACTGACATACCTTTTCATATGCAGTTGTGCCCACGCAGGGAGTTTAATAGCTTTGGCACTATTTCCACTCCTCTTGAGGAATTAGTGATTAGCCTTTGTGCCAATTCCTGGCAAGGCAAAGTATTTGGGGACCCCACATTGTCTCTCTACCCAGATATATACAACCAATCTGAAAAAGAAGCCAAACCTCAAAATCTGAATGAGTTTTATGACTCTTCAAGAGGACGATTGGGAGACCTAGGACGCCCCCCCCCCCACCATGCCAATTGTTTGCTCATCACATTCCTGTCTAGATTTGATCCCTTTCCTATTGGCCAATACTTGTTGCTGTAACCAATCTGGATATGACCAGGTGTCAGGAATGGTAGTGGTTAGAGCACCGTTCTTTTTTTGTCTAGGAGACAACTCCTCCACTACTTGCACTCTCAGCAATCACTGGCAACCCAGTGACTCATATCCTATTGCAGGTTTGGTACGTGTTCCCCCATTTATTGCTCTGGCTACTAATGACTCTCAGTTTTCCCAGGTTCAATTGATTCATCTGCGCACTAAAAGAGCAATAGGATTGATCATTGCAATCAGGTCTGCAATCATCGCTACAGTTACTTCAACTACCACCGTAGCTATATTGCTGTTCCAAAGCGTGCCCATCGTGCAACAGATAAACCAGCTCATCCCTCAACTGTCATCCATTGAATTACAACATTTGCAATTTGCCAATCATCTTAGGGGAGGCCTCCTTGTGCTCCAACAACAAATAGACTTGCTCCAAGAACAGATTACGTTTCTTTGATTACAACAAGGAAGACTATATAATGCTATGACTACTTCTGTCAGCTTTCCACTCCCGCACCCAATGTCACTGAACTTAGTAACTACATCAAAGGCCCTTGGTCCCTTAAGTACTTAAACTTCACCCAAAACCTGCTGCATGATGTTACCTGCCTAAACCAGACCACCATACAGCTTATTCCAGGTCCCTCCTTTTTAGAAGATGTGCTTAAAAAGTTACAACAATGGTTTATGCCATCCTCTCTGGTCATCTGGGGAGGCCTTGCACTTGTAGGGCTTACTCTCCTAGGAATTATTAAATGCTTGCACTCCTGGCAAAAATGCCTCCAACGACGGATCACCATAATGATGGCCCTTTTAAAATAAAAGGGGAAATTTGTGGGTAGAACCGGTCACATCTGGTTGAGTCAGCTAGAGTAGCAGTTGAAGCACACTTCCTGCTCATAAAGACGTGACCCACAGGCATGTCTGCCTAGCTTGCCATCCATGAGCTGTCTACGCTCCCTACATGCCCCCCGAGGACCAAACAGTGCCTGTCCCCAAGCAGTGCCCATTATCAACTCCCCACTAAGTTGGCTGGGAAGGACTCAGGAGGTTGGGAAAGCTGGGGCTATAAAATCCCAACCCTTGTGCAGAAATAAACAGACTTGCTTAAGCTTGTTCTCCCAACATGTGTTCCTTGTGTGCATCGTTCATGCTTACCTCCTGCCGGAGATCTAGCCCTACAATGTAGCAATGGGGGAGGCCTTATAGTCCTTCACCTTCACTAGACTTGAAGCCAAGAATCTGTGATAAGTTGGAAATCAGGCAAGACTTAAGAGGAGGACAGAGAAATAGGACATAGGAGCATTGAACTTTTGTAACAGACACTGTCATCCAAGTTATGGGCAATTTAACTCTGTTCTTCTCCATACATCTTGTTGAGCAAATGCAAGACAAGAGAAAAATAATCTATTGAAATAATTTTGGAAAAATAACTTCACTATTCCTGATATTGTATCTAAGGAGAGTCTTAAGAGAGAAGATAAAAGTGCAGTATTCTTCGGTTTCCTCTAAGCATCTTGTTAGCAAAATGTATCTTTGAGGTTATAAGTGTTTGAACCAAAAATTGGTGGAATACTTATTTTTGAGGGCACTTTAGACAAAAGAAGACTTTCAAGGTAAAAGAAAAATGAAAAAAAATATAGCTAAATATTTGTGATCACAGCTTGTTGGACTGGTATTTTGGAGACAAAGTTTTACATTAGAGATTGTCCTCATTAATATTGATGCTGGGATTCCGTGGCAACCAAATACAAGGGGGAAGTTTAATCGACTAGCTTGGATAAGTAAACAGCATAAGAAAAAAAATGTCAAATAATATTTAGTGAATTATTTTGAACAATTACTTTGCCAGAACAAAGGAGGAAAAATATAATTCAAATTACTTGACTTAAACTTATGAATAAAAGTAGTCAATAAAAATGATAGAAAACATAGAGAACTCTTTCGTCTCCAGTGGAGTAATGGGTTCTTGATCTTGTTTCTTCCATTCTATCTTCACACGCTATCAAGTGTGGCTCAGGACTGAAGAATCCAGTTCAGACCAAGAGAACTCGCAGAGGAAAATATTTGCAGCAAATGTAGGTGATTTAGACAATCTATTTAAATCTGTTAAAATTTCTCCTCTACCCCAAACTGCCCACTTTAAACAACTTTGTATGCTTTTCTCAAGATTGTCCTTCATTAACTATTTAAAATTTTGAGAGGTCATAATAATACTCTATAGAGATTGCTGTTTCGTTGTGCTTTTATTGAGTTTTTGTTTTTTGTTGTGTTTTTTTCACTGAATTTCAAAAAGTTGTTCTAGTGTGTTACAATTAAATATGTCCATCTAATTGTTCAATGTTCCTGGATCAGAGTCACTCCTTATATCATTTTCAACCAACCTGTTCTACAAGATTTATTTCCGATTTACCACTTCCTTTCTCACATGTGTACAATGAGTATTCTAACTGTACTTGCCCCTTGTTCCATTTTTCATTCATTCTATGACTTGACTATTATTCCTCTCTGGTTTCAACTTCCTGATAGTCATTCTTTTAAAGTGTCTGTTAGTCCTTTGAAAGGTTTATATACATTCCATGGAGTTTCAATTCTGCATATACTTAAACTGATGTCAGCTTATATTTCCATAATTCATTCATCTGAAGTAACAATTTGCAAGACTGGAGACATGAAGCACCTAGACATGATTTTATTCTCCTCTATTTGGAAGATTAATCTGTAGTCACCAAGAAAGTTTAAAAATGGCTTAGAATGTATTCCTATCAGTTTTATAAATGGCTTTGTACAGTGGTTTGTGATTATTTTATTTTACATGGGATAAAATTTTCTACTACCTATAAGTTTTGGAAAAAGAAGAAAACTGAAATTTACTACTGAAGAGGAATAAGATAGAAATAGAAGACAGATTTTATGTTTGTCAAATCTGTGATGAGTACCCATATTCAAGACTTAAAGTCATATTTCTTACTATTTTAGACAGATAGGGAAAACATAAAAAACCATACGATAAGGCAACTATTCATGACTTTTATAAATGTACTTATTATGTGATGAAATTTACTTTATTAGCTAATGTTTTGGTTTGAAATATGGGAGGCTGATCTATTTAATGAATTTTCGAAGGCACCTACTGAAAAACACAAATGGTGGTGGGGGGGGGTCCTATTTCTACACTTTAATGAATGGTTGAACCTGTTTGGCATTATTGCTGGGTAAATAAACCAACTCTATTGTAACTTGTCCCTACACTTGAAAAACTAGTAAAGTCACTAAATATCATCTACATGTAAAGTGTTATTTTGGTAAATGTGATTTTAAAAAGTTTATTTGAAAAGGAATATACTTTCAGGAGATTAAATGTATTTTATCATTTGTTTGAGAATGACAACATTTTTACACTACAGAACCAAGGTTTCCTGAAGTACCAGTGTTTTGAAGCACTAAGGATCTTCTCAATTAATGTATTTTTCTGAATTATATTTGACCTCTATGTCAAGTATTCCTAGCATTGGTAGACCAATTATGAATCTATCATTCCAGGAACTATTTTTTGGCCTGTTGATGCTGGACTGAAATCATTCATTTATCATTAGGAGAGGGATATTACAAATAATCTTGTGACATTTTTGGTCTTGTTCACTCATATGGAGTGGTCATCTGAAAATTGAAAGTTTGAATTACTGTACTTTCACATTTTGTGATTTCATCTTGCATTTTAAGTTGCCTTGTATTTCCCAATTACTTACTGTTAATTCCTGCATTTCAAGGAATTGGGGCCCTGAAATAAAGGAAATGAGAAATTGAAATGGGTTTTCAATTACTTTCTGTTGGCATGTTGCATGGGCCTAGGTGAGATCTCTTGCCCTAGTTATCTGATCATGCAGATAACTGGGATCCTAGGACTCGTGGAACCTGTAGAAGAATAATGCCTTTTAGACATCATATCAGCAAAATTTGAGTATAATCAGTAGGAATGCTTCAGAAATATGGAGAAAAACAGTTTGAGACCAGCGAGTTAAAACAATAAACAGAGCAGCAGAGTAAAATCCCTTATAAATTAGAGGAAAACAACATTGTTTTTTTTACCATGTGAATTCAGAAGACCAAGAACACTTAGAAGGTATCACAAGTTTATACCAAAAACATTGCTTTGTTACTTTTTATATTCTAATATATATTCTAATCCTGATTATTTATATTCCAATCTATTTATTGTAATAAATATCAATTAATGTGTCAAATTACCAATTAATTCCAGTAAGATTCACTGTGTAAAATATAAAATCAGTTTTTTTTAATATAATGGATTTTATATAACTTTTCCACACCCTTCCAAACCTCACCCCACTTTAATTTTTTCTAGTTTCATACATCTGCATTGAATATTATGCCTTCACTCTCTTCCTCCATAACTCTCTTTATTCCTTCCTTTTGACTTCCATTCACATCTTCCAAGTGATAGTTTCCTGGTATTCATTTTCTTGGAGTAAAATTCAATTTTATAAGAAATTACACCTTTGAAATACTCCTCTGCAAATAGCATTCTTTGGTTAATATTTTTGTGTAAACTTGTATAAATTTCTAGCTTCCAAATATGAGATAGAACATGGGTACTTTGTGTGTCTGGTTCTGACTTAGTTCACTTAATATATTTTTAGATCTATCCATTTCATTGCAAATAATGTAAGTCTTCAAAATGGATGGGTGTAATCCAATTCTGTGTATGTGCCACACTTTCTCCAACCATCACTCCGCCAAAGGGCACCTGGGCTGTTTCCGTAACTTGGCTATAGTGAATAGTGCATTTTAATGTAAACATTTGGAAGAATTCATCACTACCTTTATGGGAGCAATCCTCTAGCTAGTTTTCCAGAATAAGCACATGCCTCCCTTCATTTTCATCACAATGTATTGCAAGTCCTCAAAAACACACTTCCCCCTACAGGTCTTAATAAGCTAAAACCACACTATGCCCATATTCTTTCAATACAAGTTTTTCATAATTGTACATATAATTCAGTGAGAACCTTCTATATACTTTCCTAATGTGAGAATGAGGGACATGACAGAGTAAAAGTAAGAAATATGCAATTTAATTAGCTATTATCATATTTAAAATCATTTTCAGCACTAATTCATAGTCTCAAATAATATTATTAAAACTATTGGAGGCTATTGCCTGGCATCCTGGTTATTCGGGAGGCTGAGATCTGACAATCATGGTTTGAAACCATCCTGGGCAAGAATGACGAGGAGCCTCTTATCACCAAACAACCAACAAAAAATCAGGATTGGAACTGTGGCTCAAATTAGTAGAGTGGTAGCCTTGAGAGAAAAATCTCAGGGACATCATCTAGGCTCTTAGTTCAAGAAGTACAATCTACCCAAATAAAATCTATTTAATTTACATCTGTGTAAGTAAAGTATTTCCATCACCCAAATGCACAACCATGCTCATTTGCAAGGTAACTCTGTTTTGTCTGAAGTACCATAAAACAATTTCACTTAACTTGAAAGCATTGCACCATGCGTTCATTCTATCTCTCTCATGCATTTTTCCACTCAAATACTCAAATCTTACAATTATTCCAATTACTTAAAATCATAGCTTTTTACTTCAATGCCCAAATATTAAAGTTTAAATTGAGTGTCTTGTGCCTCCTAAATGGGTATTCTTACCATTTTGTCATGTCTGTAGCCCTAAATTCTCCTGATTATTTTTCATATAATTGTGTATGACCTTGGGCTCAGATCACGTTATGCTATTTTTCCTGTAATTTAGAATAATAGGTGCAAGGCATTGTTTACAGATATTTCTGTCCAGTGTGGGCTTTAACCTCTATTCTCACAACAGTAGACTCCCATGTAGTCAGGATTTTCATAAGCTTGTCATAGCTGATGTTTTTTTTTTAAGTCTTTGCAGTTATTGAATACTGAATTAATTTGTTTTCTTGGGTTGTTTTGTTCCATTTGAATGTATGTGTTGAGTTGTTCCTCACTTTTCCTTTTGTTTCTTTCAATCAAGTTCTTACCTAAAGTGCTGAGAAATCAATTCTTTTTCATGATAGTCAAGGTGAACATGATTTGTTCCAAAGCAATTTCAGTAATATTTAAACACCTTCATATCTATGGATGGTATATAAATTATAAGTGCTGCGAAGGGTCTTTTTATTTTCACAGCAGTCTTTGTCATACACAGACAGATCATGAAATATATGAAGAAAATGAAACTACAGATGCAAGCAAAGAGAAGAAAAACCTATTATTAATTGTTTGACAGAGGCTTCCCTTCTAGTGAAAGAAATACGTTGCTTGATGCAGGATTTCACAAAATTATATAGCTTGGAGGAAACTAAACAATCACCTAATTCTACAGAATTGAGGGAGAATAATCAAACTCCTGAATAGTTTATATTTGGGTCAAATAAAAGCATGCTTCCAAAAAGAGAGTTGACTTAGAGAAACATGATGAGTTGTATGTAAATAGATGCTTAGTTGATTTTGTTAGTTTGTAAACTAATACAGGGAAATAGAGTACAGCAAGGTAAAAAAAGAACTTCGCATTGAAACATTCACGTGTGTGTGTGTGTGTGTGTGTGTGTGTGTGTGTGTGTACATGCATGTGTATATACACACACACATGTGCAAGCTCATTCATTCATTCATCATCCTTAAGTTTCTGTGACCAAGGATAGGGGTTTACCACTTGAGCCATTGTTCTCTTTCAGGTTTTTTGGTGATAATCGCATGTATTTTCATGATTGGACTGGCTTTGAATAGTGGTCTTCATATCTAAGCCTCCAGAGTAGCTAGCTAAACTTATTCAGCCTTCAAGTAGCTAGTTAAAATTGGGGCTATCCTTTACGCTTCACTGCTCTTTTATTCTTGTCCTGAGGTGTTCACATGCCTAAGTCATATATATGTCTAGTTGCTTTAAGAAATACTCTTACTGCTTGGCACCAAGGGCTCCCATCTGAACTCTTACCTACTAAGGAGGCTTGAGAACAGAACCCAGGCCAAAAGTTTAGTGGACTTCCTTCTCAATCTATAGCTGGGTGCATTGGATCATTTCCACCACCCTACATTATCTACAGGTTAAGATTGGAAGGACTGCAGAATCCAGGCCAGCCAAGGTAGGAATCTAGACAAGTTGGTGTGCAACTCCTATGCCTTTGATAATGGGCAGGCTAAAAAGACAGATCAGGTGCATGTTCTTGTGGAAAGGGAACCCTTATCCTAAAATTAACCACTGATATGACACCAGTCTACCAAAAACAATACCCCAATTTGAACACAATTTCCCACAACCAAAATAAGTATATACTTTAACATGCAAAAACTTAGTACAATCTGCTCTTTGGTCTAATATCAGCTTCATCTAATTATCATATGGTGAATAGTTTCTTCATTAAACTTATTATATATTTAAAAAGACCTAGAGCCGGGCGCTGGTGGCTTATGCCTGTAATCCTAGCTACTCAGGAGGCTGAGATCTGAGGATTGCGGTTCAAAGCCAGCCCGGGCAGGAGAGACCGTGAGACTCCTATCTCCAATAAACCACCAGAAAACCGGAAGTGGCCCTGTAGCTCAAGTGGTAGAGCACTGCCTTGAGCTGAAGAGCTGAGGGACAGCGCCCAGGCCCAGAGTTCAAGCCCCACGACCGACAAAAAAAAAAGAAAAAAAGACCTAGAAAATTCTTTCTCACTTATTAAGTGCAAACGAATGGCAAATTGCCTCATTTCTTACATATTGACTACCACTATAAATTCATCTTATGATTATTATTAGTAGTAATATATTCTGATTTATTACTTTACTTTGTAACAGTTTTTAAACTTTTGGCTTCTCTGCTGAAGTTGAAGTATTTAAATAGTATCATCAAATTATATTACTTGGGTACTTAGGGCAGTTTTTTAAAAAGTTTTTAACAAATGGTTTCTAGTAATTCTGTTTTTTTTTTAGGTGGGGGGTCCAGTCGTGGGACCTGAACTCTGGGCCTGGGCGCTGTTCCTCAAGGCTAGTTCAAAGCTAGCACTAGACCACAGCGCCACTTCTGGCTTTTTTTTTTTTTTCTATTTATGTGATGCTGAGGAAACGAACACAGGGACTCAAGCATGCAAAGCAAGAGCTCTACCACTGAGACAACTTCCTAGCTCTCTACAAATTCTTAATAGGTATATTATTTAGTTAATTTTTAATTTCAATTTAATTTTATTGTAAAGGTAATGTACAGAGGGGATACAGTGATATAAATAAGGTAATGAGTACATTTATTATGGAAGGAATATTGTTATCTCTTCCATTGATTTTTTTACACACTCAAAAAAAAACTACTGATGCTTTTCCTGTCGCTATTGCCCATTGGGTACTTTTCTTTCTTTGTTCATGCATTTTTTTTTATTATAAAGTTGATATACAGAGGGCTTACAGTTACTTAAGTCAACTAAAGAGTATACTTCATTTTATTTTCTAAATTTCAAATTTTGAACTTAATTATTTTCTTTTGTTTCTTTAGGGTAATTTTTTTTTCAGAGTTGTAGGATTAGTTAATTTAGTTTTGCATAATGTTAACACATGTAAATTATTCAGACATATATTTTGCTTTCAAAATAGTTAACATGTGAATATTTAAAGATTATTTTCTTAAATTTTATATGGTTGGTGAATTTAAATAAATTTATTTTCTTATAGTTCTAAACATATTTTTCCAGGTAATAAATACTGTATTTTCAAGAATCACATACTTTATTAAAAAAGGCTTCATTAAATGGTGAGTTTTTGGAAATATTTGTACTTGAATTTAAAAAAATGTTTGAGCTGTGCATAGTGATTTGTGGTTTACATTTTTTAACTATGGTGGGATGTATAAATAGGGTTTGTAATTCGGGAGAGACTGGGAAACTATGAGACCTTATCATAACATTTCCAGAGTGAAATGATTAGAGATATAGCCATCCCTAGCAAGATATAGAGCACCTGGATATCATATTCTAAATCTTGAGTTAAAAAACCAGTAACATCAATCTTTGGTTAAAATAAAAGGATACATGTTTCAAAATGGTTATTATTTAAAACTTGTTTGCAAATTTCACGTCTTTTATTTCTTAATTTTCAATTTACTTAATCTATAAGGATCCAAGTATCTTGTGACTATTTTATTTCTACTAAACTTTTAAATTGTATGGACAATGTTATGATTTCATATATTAAAATAATTTTATTATTTGTGATAATTTCCTCTGTTTAATATGATAATAACAATATTCCAAATGTGTGTATTTGGTGTGTGTGTGTGTGTTTATGTGGATTTTTTGTGTGTGTGCTTTGTGTGTACTTTGTAAAGCTTGGGAGATCACACAATTGTTTCACATATGTTAGGCCAATGTTTTACCACTGAACTATACTGTCTAGTAATAATACAAATTGTGTTTTACGTTATGATTTTTAAATTGTCATTCCTAGTATGCTTTTTCAAAATTATATATGATAAAATGTGATCCATCTTCTATACACGTTAGCAATTGTTATTGTTATTCTTTCTCTTATTTCTTTGGAAATTAATTATATTCCTATTACAACTTTTTTACATTGTAACAGCTCTATTCAATGCATTATTTTCTATTTTATTTTTTCCATGTTATCTGACTTTCAGTCCAAACTATCAGGTGGATTAAAAAGAAACTAGAATCAGGACACTTTATTTTTCTCCTTCTCTTCTCTAAAGTTTTTCTGTTTTTTGAAACAATACCAATGAAATACAGCTCCTATGTAGTCCACCATTCTTCCCCCTCTCTCTCACTTCTGCAGTACAGTTCAAGTCGTTATCATTCAACTTTGTTATGCTATAATGTTATCTAGATCTTAACTCATTCCTAAATTAATTTTAGTTGCTTTGAGCAATCTCTAAAGACATTTTTCTATATATAATATCAGGGTTTGTGTTTTCACCAGGTGCGAAATATGAGTGCCTTTCAAACGTCTAGATATCTCTGGAGAATATTGATCCACCTGCTCGATAATCTCATATGTAAATTCAAGGAATACAGGTCAATCAGAACAATCTCGTAAAATGGTTTAGCTTGAGCCTTCATAGTAGCTTTGAATCATATTACCATGTTTAGTGAAGATAACATAGTTGTACTATAAGAACAAACACATAGAAGAAGGTAACAGATTTTTCACAAATAATTTCTTAATTTTATGGTCCACAGATTTTGAAAAGGATGCTATGACTTTATGAAATAAAAACAGAATCTTAAATGGTTGTATTGGCACTATTGCCTCTCTAGATTTAAAGAATGATCTTAGACTACTACCTCAATCCTTTGTTTCTTTGTATGTTGGTCATGGGGTTTGAACTCTGGGCATGGGTACTGTCCATGTGCTATTCAGCTCAAGATGAGCACTTTACTGCTTGAGCAACAGCAAAACTTCCGATTTTCTAGTGCTTTATCCGATATAAGAATCTCATGGACTTTCCTACCTGGGCTGGCTTTAAACCATGATCCTCAGATCTCAGCCTCCTGAGTAGCTTGGATTACAGGCGTGAGACACCGGCACCTGGCCTACCTCAAACCTTATAAAGAATGATTATCAAACTAAATGTGAGATGTAAAAACATATAAAACCTAAATGTAAAAATTCATGACATTGGATCAGTAAAGGTTTCTAAAAATTTGACATGGAAAACATTAGTGGCTAAAGAAAAGAAAGAACAAGATTATATCAAGTTATAACTTTTCATAATTCAAAGGCCACTATAACAGAAGTGAAACCATATCCAAAAGATAGAGCACACATATTTGTTAATGCTACAATGTTAATGCTACAATGATTCTGAAACTTTAGTTTTTTTTTTTTTGGTCTGCTGTGGGGCTTGAACTCTGGGCCTGGATGCTGTCCCTCAGCTCTTCAGCTCAAGGCGAGTGCTCTACCACTTGAGCTACAGTGCCACTTCCGGCATTCTGGTGGTTTTATGGAGATAGGAGTCTCACCGCCTCTCATGCCCAGGCTGGCTTTGAACCACGTTCCTCAGATCTCAGCCTCCTGAGTAGCTAGGATTACAGGCATGAGCCACCAGCGCCTGGCTGAAACTTAAGTATTTTTATATCTTCTAATTCTATATAAAATTTTTTCCTGAATAGGACATTTCTTTAAATAACATATGTAAATTAATAGTCAATAGGAGGAGCATATGAAATAATCTCCTCTTTAGTGTCTAAGAAATAATAAATAGAAAACTCACTAGTATGACCATAATATAAAAAGAGGATGCAAAATATAGTAATGCATTTGTGGAGAAATTGATATACTTCTCATAGTGATCGATTTGTATAATACTGCAATCATTTTAGCAAACAAGGTTTCAAGTCTTCAAAAGGTGAAAGGATCCAGGCATTACACTTCTATGAATGAATTAAACAGAAGTAAAAACTTTTTGGACAGAGAATGTAGTTGATTGACAGTGAACTTGAATAGTATGTTTGAGACCCTGGAAATGATACCCAAAAACATATTTTGAAAAGACTCACTATAGAGGATGTATGCTGGACAAATTCCTGTATCTGAATTTTATATCTATCTTAATGTCTGTTCTAAAATTTACAGCATTTCTATTTGAAGAAATGCAAGTTTGTGAAAATTAGGCTTTGAAAACCTATGAAGGTACAATTCACTTCCAAAGCACTAAAATGTATACAATAAAAGGAGATAATATATTGTAAATGAATTGCATGTCAGGAAAAAAAAAACTATTGTTAAAACTTCTTTCACACAAAATGCAGAATAGCTAAAAAGATGTTTTTGGTGTTGGTGAAAAACCCTTTGTAAACTACTGCATTTAAAACAAAGATGTTTTCTGTTTATTTTTAGGGTATTTTGTCAGTTTGAGTTTATACAGTGATATCTCAATCCAAAAGTATATGTGATAACTGGAATACCTAGGAATTATGAATCACTTCTAAATTATTTTTTTATTATTTTTATTTTTTTATTGTGAAAATACTGTACAGAGGTGTTACAATTATATGGACAAGATAATGAGTATATTTCTTATCAAGCTTTGTAGCCTCCTCCTTTGTTTCCCCTTCCTATCCCTTCCCAACCTCCCCTGCCTTCCCACCCAATCCTCCCCTCTACCTCCCCCACCAAAGTTGTAAAGTTCTTTTTGACATAACGACTTGTACATCTCATTGTTGCAATGGGTCCACCCGTATCCCTATTTTTTCCTCCATACTTTCCCTTATTTACAATATCTACTATATGTCTGAGTCAAGCAGAAAAGATCAGATAAGGTGATGTTAGGGAAATGAACCCTAAGATATGAATTCAAAGGTTTTCTTTCTTTCATGAGATTGTTTCTAACACATTTATAAGGTTATTTATTTGTTGCTTTGTATGTCCCTCCCCCACAGTATAACGCCTGCTTTCACTGTATTTGATGTCAGTATAATTTGTGGAGGGGAAGGGGAAAAACTTTTAAGTAATTGAGAAACTTTTCTAGAAGAAACTTTTAGGAAATGACAGAAGACACAAATCTATCCATCTGCACTTTTTGAAAGTCATATGCTAATTACTCAATCCAATTGCTTATCTCTACTTTGCTATGAAAAACGTATTCTCAAGATAAGAGCCAAAAGCAGTGAAAAGAACAAAATACACAATCATCTTGATTTATTTGTGAAAGTAACAAATGAAATAAAACAATTCCACTTAATGGACTCCAATATTAATGTATGTGAAGAAGTTCCTGAATGCCAATAACCATTAAATTTTGGAATTTTAATTTCTATTAACATGAAAACTAGAACAAGAAAACAAATATAGACTTAGAGTGAACCAGCCTTGAAATCATTTTCTTACTTGTTTTGAAATTACAAAAAAATTGATACTCCTTTGATACTCATTTAAAAATATTTATCACTTATGATAATTCAAATACCAAGCCAGAGTAATTTTATATAATCATTATAAATATCATTTTATTAGTATTGTAAAATAGAATAATAAAAACCAGTCCCAATATATGACCTACCTATCATTATTCTTAACTTCTAATCATTACCTAAAACTTAAACAATCTAAATAGTCAAGTCTTTAACATAGACGTAAATATTCTATACTTTTTACTTAACATTTTCCAGGGGTATGTATTCATGTTTCTAAGAAATGTTCACAGCAGTTAAAAGATGCTTTTGTAAAATTAATGTGATATATTTTGTTGTTGTGGGTGTTGTTTTTAGTGGTTAATTGGAGATAAGAATCTAACAAGTACTTTTCTGTCTGGGCTAGTTTCACAAACAATTCTAAGATCTCAGAACCCAGAATTGCTCTTATTATAAGGGTGAGTTACCGGCACTTGGATTCATGAAGTTTTTGTTAAAATTATATTTTAAGATGCTTGTTTCACTATAATGTATATCATTCTACACATAAATTTAGATATATGTATATATTTCTGAGGACAAATAATCTCTAAAAATGTACTATTCTACACATAACATTTACATATATATAGAAGACAGATATATATATATATACATATATATATATGTATATATATATATCGGAGACAAATTCCTCTAAAATATTTATGCTACTCTTTTTGACCTTTTTCATTTCAAAGATATACAGTATATTTTTCTAAAAGTTTCCTAGATTAAAATAATTAATATTTCTATAGAAAGTAGATTTTATTACTTTCAAGGGAGTTTTAGATATACACATGATATTTTAGTAACATTTACAGTATATTACTTGATAGGGTTCTGCCCAAACTCTTAAATATTTGATTGTAGTTAGGGGGAGAGAGGAAGTTAAATCATACTGATTAGGAATTTGCAATGTTTCAAAAATTCTATTGCATAATTTGTTATAAGCACATTGTCAAGCTACCTGATATGGTTTAATTTTTTTGTTCATTTGTTCAAAATTTCAATATGGATGCATGCTCAGTGGTAACATTAAACTTATTAATCAAAAGATAAATAATAATAAAATCATAGACATATATCTGACATTCAATAATAAGCACTTATAATGCTAATAATAATTTTGATGGAGAAGATGATGACCACAGTATAGCCTGATAATGACGATGTTGTGATTGAAAAGGAAATAAAAAACTTAGACATCTTTGAAGCTGGATTTCCCACATTGAATGCATAGGTATAAACAGCGTTGGATTACATACAATAAGAATAACAGGAGAAGGGCTGGGAAGGTGGCTCAGTGGCAGAGTGCTGGCCTTGCCTACATGAGGCTCTGGGATTGATTCCTCAGCACCACATAAGCAGAAATAAGAGGAAGTGGCACTGTGGCTCAGGCCCCATGACGAACCAAAAAAGAAAAAAAAAACAGAATAACAAAAGAAGAGTTTGAATATCAAGGAATAAAATCTCATAAACAGGTAGAGACAGTGAAAACCCTAATGTTATTCCAGGAGTCATTCTAATGTATACTCACTGTTGTTGTTGGTATTATTTTCTTTAAAATCATCTATTTCCAAATTTTGATGGACTAAGATGTAGGTTCCAACTTAGTGTGATTAGATCAAATAACATTCTTCTCTAGATACCATTCAATAACCAATGTTTTCCAATGATATATTAAGAGTATGTTCTTCAGTACAGCTGTAAAGACATGACACAATTTACATAATACTACTTACATATCTGAAGTTACCATAAAAGAACACAGGCTGTAGAGCCAGAAGTTAAAATTTATTTTTACTTCTGCATGAAACTATTTCTGACTTTATACCAACAAACTGAATTCGACTCTTTCCTTATTTGAAAGCTAAGGTAGAAAATGTAAGGACTCTTCACTTTTCCTTTTCCTTGCTCTCGAATTCAACAAATATATTCTTCAATATTTCTGGTAGATTACATCCATTTACAGATGAGAAATGTAAGACCAACAATCAATGTTGTGAGTAAATAATGATACTAGAATTTTTCTCTGAGTTCTTCACTCTGTGTGCTTACAAGAAGTGTCACTGGGTAATGGAGAGGATCAATATGAAAAGACTATGGGGAGAAATGCATACTTTGTAAACAGTTGTTTTAGGACTGAGTGACTGGTGTTGAGTATTTGCAATAGGCTGGTGTCAGGGGCATATAAAGGAGTACATAGAAATTACATTAGTGACAGAAACAGAAAATCTTGATCATTCATCTTATCTAATGGATAGTGGTGGGGTAAGAGGAAATCTAAAGTTTTTCCACATCTCTGTCTCCTAACTGTGTTAGTTACATTCTTGGTGATAAGGATTATAGGTGGAAAAGATGGATTTAGAGGAAAAAACCTATCTGATAGTTCTAAGGTTTATTTTAAACAGATTCAAAGATAGGTCTGTTTGGACATCATCAAAATATTCACGACCATGAATATGAAAAATAATAATAAAATCAGGCACATTATTAAAGGGAAGAGGAAAAGGAAAGTTTTGACGGAAGTGTGAACAATGTGAGTACTAGTGTGGAGAAGATTGAAGGAAAGAGATAAATAAGGAAACAAAAAAGTAATAAACACAGATTTACAGAAGAAAAGGAAGGAAAGAATTTTCAGGAAGATATTGAAGGAAATCTACTATTTGGATTTGAAAAGTAAAAGGATATAGACAAGTTCAATAAGAACAGTATTTTGGTGAAAGTCATATTGATAAAATGTAGAGATATGAATGTGAAGACATACAATTCTGGATCCATAAATTCAACATGTCCTGTTGATTCTAAATGTTGGGAACAAATGATTTAATCCTGAACTTAGAAATATTATATACATATAACAGTCATGAACTTTTCTTAGTGTTATTCTGTGAATATTTTTGAAAACTTTATTTAGCCAGGAGACTATAGATTGAACTACAGCACAGACAAACCTAATTTTCCCTACAGTTCCAATTAGTGACCCACCTATCCATATCAGTTTGGGATTTTATTGAAATATATTTAGATATGTTTGGATATCTTATCAGCCTACTCATTATAAATGTAGTAAAAGTAACACCAAGTATTAGGTTGAACATGCAGCTTTACTGATTTGACTGAAGGCTCCTGGAATTGATTCCTCTTTAGAATAGAAAATGCCTCAATAGCCATTGACACATCATAACTGTCATATACACTATTGAAATCAAATTCTTGTTAGGTTTATCTCCATGCTGAAATAACCCTGTCAACCAACCTGACACAAATTCTTATATGTAGGAAAATGATCTTATAAACTTCAAGCTTTTATTGAATGGAAAAGTTCTGATATTACTCTCACCACTAGGATTAAATTCCTAAAATGATAAGACATTTTGCTTTAATGCCTTTCTTTCATTTTCTCATACACATTGTCAAGAAGTGAAGCATTCTGATTTAACAATAATACAATCCCAACTTGTATTAACACAACATCTAGGATCTAATGTTAATTCGGTTACTTACTAAATAGCTCCAGATTTTGTGGATATTTATATTTCTCCTGGGTAAACTAATGAACTCCAGGATAATGTCCCTAAGAAGCCTTTCAATTCTAATATTACTGTTTGTCTGAAAATGCTTTAAATTCTACATCCTTTAATGTGGGCATAGAGTTATATAGTGGAACTTTTCTCCTCAGAGGCTGAGTATTACCGTATTACTTAACATGGACAAAGTACCTTCATTCATAGACTGGGCATGTACAAACAAGAAGTGGTAGTTGAACAATGTTCTTAGCAGTTTGTACAGATGAAATGGAAATAGAGCAATTCTGAACTCAAAAAGAATGTGCAAAGAAGACAAACTCACAAAGTAGAATGTGCCAAGGAAAGCTTAAGTATAATTTCAAATAATGTGCTCAGGTGTGAGGGTGTGTTCAAAGTACAGGTTCAGACAACGTAGTTGGATATCTTGGGCAGAAAACTTCTTTAAACTATTCTGGGATAATTGTATAAGTAGAGGCCCCTTAGTCTGACTCTAATCAGCCACAACATCATCAACTTAGGTACTATTTTCCAAGTGCAAAGTGAGAAAAAGAGGGCTGATCACAGTTAGTGTTCAAGTTGAAGCAATGGCAATCACATAACTTTTCTCATAAGTGTTCATTTATTTTGGAGCATTTAAGTAGAGAAAAGCCAAGTAAATATTTTGCATGTACCTAAACTAAGTGGGACGGATTATATTGGTCTCATTTTAACTTAGAAGTTATAGATTATGTCTTTTTATACTCTAACTTGGGACAATGATCTGCTGTCAGTTATTTTCTTCTCTTACCCTTCTTTTGCCCTTCCACTTACATAACAATTATTTAAGGAGACATAATTTAGCTTGCATTTCTAAATTCTTCAAAATTATCTGAACTACTTCATACTTCTGGCAGCCTCCTATATCTTTCTCAAGGGAAATATTTTGTCACTACCATTTTTATCCTACATGTATTGGATATCTTCCTGCCTAATTCAGTGCAATATAGACCTTAAATTCATCCTATATCTCAACACTTGTACCATCATAAAATACTATCTTACTTAGAAATCATGATATTAGTATATCTGGTGAGGTGCCATCTGTCATTTTTGAATGGTCTTAAGTGATACTTACATGCAATCATGTTTTAAACCAATATGCCACTCAGTAGATGAATGAATTGACAAAATGTGGTTTATATATGTACAGAGTAAGTTTATGCTTCTAATTCATAAGGAAATGGAAAGACTTGGAAAAATCCTACTAAGAAAAATAAGCAAGACACAAAGAAACAGATTCTATGGTTTCCCACATTTGTAATAACTAGGAATTATCTTAGATAGTCCTAGAAGATGAGCAGAATGGCTCAATAGCTATGTATAAATGACCATATAAAATGATGCTGAGCAAAATAAACTCCTAGGTATGGAAAGAGAGGTTTTTCTTTGTGGTTGTTATTTTTAATGTACTATGTGATTAATTTTTCCTTTTTGTTTTCCCCTATGGTTTGTCCACTGTTGAATTTGATTTTAGTATCTTGTGTGTTGTATGTACATTTATCTTCATTTGGCAAGGGAAGCAGAACAATAAAATGGCGAGACAAAGGACAAAAGGCAAACCAATACAATAGACACACTCACAGGACAACATGTTGGATATTTACATTACAATTTGTGAGGGGTATTGGGGTGAAGGGAAAGTGTGAGAAAAAGTGGGAGGGGGTAAAAATTTTGACATGTTATATATTCAATACCTTATAATTACTGCAACCCCTTCTATACATCACCTTCACAATAAAATTAAGTTAAAAATGAGCTACATAAAATATAATTTCACTGTATTTTTATAGTAAGTATTATTCTATATGTATTATCTTTTAAAAATGAACATTTTGGCTGCTAATTTGAATTAGCTCTTTCTTTATCAGAGTGACATCAACTGGAATGTTATCAAACTACATAATATTTTCAGAATATACTTGCCATTATTTTGAAAAAAACATCATTTTAGTATTGTCTTATACTAAAGCAGAAAACAGTTCAATTGTATGGAAATCCCTAACTTTGAAAACTGCCTAATTGTTAAGAGGACAGAATATATCTGTTCCTCAACATTCCTATGACTACTAACTACTCATTTTCAAATTCTGAACATGCCATACCAGAGACATTCAAAATAGTACCTCTTTGCATTTTATTTAATTCTGCAATAGATGCAGTTTTCAATGAGGCACTTCATATTTAAAAGTCAACAGAAAAAATAGACACGTTATTGTAGAAGATAAAACTATGAAGTATCTATAATAATTAATTCCTTTTTTTGTCTGTCGTGGGGCTTGAACTCTGTTCTTGGGCGCTGTCCCTGCACTCTGCAACTCAAGGTGAGTGCTCTACCGCTTGAGCCACAGCGCCACTTCCAATAAATGATTCTATAAGAGTAAACATTTGTTCATCAGAGTAAGCGATTATTTCTATGACAGTCAATCCCAAGTTTTTATGCCGTAAAGTCATCCTAGCCCAACAGTTTCCAACTTGTAAGGTGCACCTTAAATTCCCTAAATTCACATCATGACTAGTTTATCACTATTGTGAAAAAATACTACACTTCTGCTAATGTGATGCCCTTCCTATTGTGGAAAGAATACTACACTAAACTTTGCTACATCATTTTCCCCGCAGTGGTATTCTTGAGATCAGAACACTTGCAAATATTATTTATTTTTATTTTTATTTTATGTTTTTTATTACATATATATATATTATATATCACAGATATTCAGGAGATCTGTATATCTTGATATTAAGATTTGATGATCATGGTTGAAAGCCCACCCAGGCAGGAAAGTTCCTTAGATTCTTATCTCCAATAAACTCATAAGGAAAAGCCAGACCCAAGTGGCACTGAGGTTCAAGTGGTAGAGCAGTAGCCTTGCCCAAAAACAGGTTCAGGGATAATGCCCAAACCCAGAGGTTAAGCCCTAGGATAAACCAAACAACAAAAAAAAAAAAAAAAAAAAAACCTCAAACCTAGCATTTTTCTCATTGTATACAGAGGTACATAATTAAGGAAATTTCTTCCTGTGTTATGTATAGGTAGAAAAAAAAAGGATGTCACACAATTACGCTCTTCATACCATGTTACACCAAAGTCTCAAAAGATTGCTCTTTTTCTATATTTATAAATTAATATCATCAATTTGTTGGCAATATTTCTAGATTATTCACATTATCGTTTTACACATGAACTGTTGGGATTATCTATTAACTAAGTTCTTATTATACCTCACTTGAAAAACTGCTCTAGTCAATTAATGCCAGAATCATTTGTGAATTTGTAAATTAAATCTTTTACTTGAAAAGAATTTTGTAGTATCCTATAGAATATTAAATTACAAACAAAAAAACATCTATTTTAAATCTAAATTCTAATTTAGCCAGGTCAACAAAGTCCTACATTAAATGAACTTTCCTATTTCTCCAGGCTTAAACTTTTGTAATCCTTCATCATTTCTTTGGAATCTAACAGAATGATGCTTAACTTTTCAAATTTTTGGTTGGGAATCATAAGCTCTTTTGCATGCAGAAATGTTCTGTAATTAAGACAACAATTTAAACACAACTGAGCATTATATATGAGTTGCATTTTTATAGTGAACTTGACTTCTCAAAACATAATGACAAAATTAGCCCAAATTTCCAACTGTGTATTCCTTTGTTGTTTATTTTTTATTCCTTTCTTGGTTGGTTTTATTGAAACAAAATTATATTCTGCTAATTGGCCAAGGTTTTTGATCAGCTCAAGTAAATTGGGTGTGGAGTCCATGGAGTCCACTAAATACAAGATCATGTCATCTTCAGGTTTTGTTTTCTTCTTTTTTAAAAAAATTTATTATTTTTTTTGTGAAAATACTGTACAGAGGGGTTAAAATTACCTGGGCAAGATAATGAGTACATTTCTTCTGAAGCGTTGTAGCCTCCTACTTTGATTCAAGGATCCATCTCTTCCCATCTTCCCCTTGCGCCGCCACCCAATCCTCCTCCCCACCACCAAAGTTGTAAAGTTCAATTTTGACATAATGACTTGTACATCTCATTGTTGCAATAGGTCCACCTGTATCCCTAGTTAAATGATTTGTATTTGCCATTCCCCTCCAGAAATTATACCGACATCAAATACAGTTAAAGCAGGGGTTATACCATGGGGGAGGCACATACAAAGTGACAAAGAAATGATCTTATAAATGTGTTAGAAACAATCTCATGAAAGAAAAAAAAACATTTGAATACATATCTTAGGGTTCATTTCCCTAACATCAAATTATCTGTCCTATTCTGCTTGACAGAGACATATTCTATTTACTGCAAATAAGAGAGACCATGGGAACTTTGTTTATTTGGGTCTGGCTTACTTTACTTAATATAATTTTTTCAAAGACTTTCCATTTCCTAACAAATGGGGCAATGTCATTCTTTCTGATGGAAGCATAGAATTCCATAGTGTATATATACCACAATTTCTTGATCCATTCATCTACTGAGGGGTCTCTGGTTTGGTTCCATATCATAGCTATTGTAAATAATTCTGCAATAAACATAGGTGTGCTGGTAGTTTTAGTATGGTCTTCTTTTTGATCATGTGGGTAAATGCCCAAAAGTGGGATTGCTGGGTCATAGGGGAGCTCTATGAGGAGTCTTTTGAGGAACCTCCATATTGCTTTCCACAGTGGTTGAACAAGTTTTCACTCCCACCAATGATGTAGTATGGTTCCCGTCTGTCCACATCCCCTCCAGCATCTGTTGTTATTAGAGTTCTTGATTATAGCCATTCTAACTGGGGTGAGGTGGTACCTCAATGTTGTTTTTATTGGCAATTCTTTTATGGCTAGAGAGGTTAAGCATTTCTTCATGTATTTATTGGCCATCCTTCTTTCCTCTTCAGAGAAGTTTCCCTTTAAGTCTTTAGCCCACTTATTAATTGGGCATTTGTTTCTTTGAGGATTTGTGGTTGGTGGATTTAATTTTTTGAGTCCAAATATATTTTAGATATGAGACCCTTGTCCGTTGTATGGCCAGTGAAGATCTTCTCTCAATCCATGGTCTTTCTATTGATCTTGCTAGCTTTGTCCTTTGCCTTGCAGAAGCTCTGAAATTCATGCAATCTCATCTTTCCCATTTGTCTTTGATCTTTTGTGTTTCTGGATCTCTATTAAGAAAATTTCGGCCTGTGCCAAGGAGACCTAGGGTTTCTGCTATTTCATCCTGCAGTATTTTCAGAATGTCTGCTTTGACTCTGACGTCTTTGATCCATTTGGAGTTGATTGTGGTGCAGGGTGATAAATAAGGGTCTAGCTTTATTTTTCTACAAGCAGTTAACCAATTTTGCCAGCACCATTTACTGAACAGGCTGTCTTTCTTCCATTCTATTTTTTTTAGTTCCTTTATCGAAATTAAATGCCTATGGGTCTGTAGATTGATTTCTGGGTTTTCAATTCTATTCCATTGGTCATCTTGTATGTTTTACTTCATCTTCCCCTATTTGGATTCCCTTTAATTTTGCATCTTGTCTTATTGTCCCAGCTAGCATTCTTATACTAAGTTGAAGAGGAGTGGAGAGAGCAGACATACTTATCTCTTTCCTGAATTTATAAGAAATGACTTTAACTTTTTACCATTAAGTATACTGCTGGCTGTAGGTTCGTCAGTCCTTAGCCAAAAGAACAGCACTGGAACAATATCAGCTCCAATTTCAAACTATAGTGAAAAGCCATAGTAATAAGAACATCTTGGTACTGGCACAAGAACAGACCTGAGGACCAATGGAATAGGACTGAAGACTCAGAAATGAACCAAGTGCCCTATAGCCACTTGATCTTTGACAATGGAGCTAAAAAAAATAGAATGGAAGAAAGACAGCCTTTTCAGTAAATGGTATTGGCAAAATTTTTTAAACACCTGTAGAAAAGTAAAGCAAGATCCATATATATACATATCTATCTATATCTATCTATATCTATATCTATATCTATCTATCTATCTATCCATCTATCTATCTATCTATCTATCTATCTATCTATCTATCTATCTATCTATCTATCTATCTATCTATCTATATATATATATATATATATATATATATATATCAGCCTGCATGAGAAGTAAGGCAAAATGGATCAAAGACCTCAAAATAAAAGCTGACACCGTGAAAACATTACATGAAGGATAAGAGAAACTCCAAGGCTCTTTAGCACAGGCCAAAATGTTCTTAATAGAGAACCAGAAACAAAACAAATCAAAGAAGTTTGGAGAAATGGGGTTGCATGAAACAGTAGAGCTTCTGCAAGGTACAGCTCATAAATAGCAAATAATCGAAAGCCCACTTACTGGGAGAAGTACTTCATGAGTCATAAAACAGACTAAGGTTTATATCTAAAATATACTTAGGACTCAAAATCATAAATTCCCCCAACAAAAAATCCTCAAAGGAACAACTGCCCAAAAACTAAGTGGGCTGAAGTCATAAGGAGAGATTTCTTTGAAGATGAAATAAAAAATGTCTATTAGACACATGAAGAAATGCTTAACTTTTCTAGTCATAAAAGAAATGCAAATCAGATTGAGATTGCACCTTACTCCAGTTAGAATGGCTATAATCAAGAAATGTAATAATGACAGATGCTGTTGGGGATGTGGCTAAAAGGAAACCCTACTACATTATTGGTAGGAGTGTAAACTTGTTTAACCACTTTGGAAAGCAGTATGGAATTTCTTCAAAAGACTCCATTAGAGCTCCCCAATGACCCAGCAACCCCACTTTTGGGCACTTACCCAAATGATCACAAAGCTACCAACAAAACCATGTTTATTGCAATATTATTCACCATAGCTATGATATGGAACCAAACCCGATGCACCTCAGCAGATGAATGGAACAAGAAAATGTGGTACACACACACACACACACACACACACACACACACACACACACACACACACACATTGGAATTCTATGCTTCCATCAGAAAGAATGACATTGCTCCATATGTTAGGAAATGGAAAGACTTGGTAAAAATTACATTAAGTGAAGTAAGCAGACCCAAAGAAACATAGGACCCATGGTTTACCTTGTTTTACCTTTGTTTGCAAGGATTAGAACATGCCTAGGACAAGCGAAGAAGATCAAAGACTAAGAACATATAACCATACAAGATGATGTTAAGCGAAATGTACCCCAAGTCAGAGACACAAGTGGTTTTTCCTTTCTTTCTTTTGTTTTTAATATGCTCATAATGCACTCTGTGAATCTCTTGTAGGTTCATCCACCCACGGTATAGCCCTGTTTCCACTGTATTTGATTCAAGTGTTCTGCATCATATATATACACACATATATATATATATATATATGTGTATATATATTATATGTATATATATCATATATCATATATATTTGTAATTTGGAGAGTGGAAGGGATATGGCAGAATGTTAAATGGGGATGCAGTTTGACCCATTGTGACAATGAGATGTAGAGGACACTGTGGCGAAAATGAATTTGCAGTGTCAGGCAGGGGTCGAGGAGGGAGGAGTTGGAGATGTGGGGAGGGAAAAGATGGCAGGGGAAAAACAAAGGAGGAGGTAACAATGCTGTATAAGAAATGTACTCATTACCTATTCCTGTAACTCTGAGCCCTCTGTACAGTATTTTTACAATAAAAATATATAAAAAAATCTCTGCCTGCTGTAGATTTCCAGTGTTGCCCTCTGAATTGCATTTTCTGCCTATTCTGGCTGTGATTAGGTCCATCTGCTCAATGGATCAGTAGTCTTCAAGGCATCTTGTTCCTGAAGTGGGACTTGGATTATCCAATGGTGGTTAGAACCAGGCCAAGGAGAGGACAAAACCACTTCCAGGACATGGCTTCTTCATTCCCCTTGCAACTAGGATTGCAAGCAGAATTTCTCTGAATTTAACTCCAGAAAACAATCAGTGAATCAAAGGGCAAGTCCACCAAACACCTCACACCCCCCCCTCATTTCCTCCTTTCTCCCTCCCTGGGAAAGTACAAAATAATTTTGTAGGCTTTGGCACACACACAAAATGCCCACCATCTCCCCTGGTAAACTAGGTTTCAATTCACTAAGTCATGTAAACGGATAATGCTGCATTCATTATTCTGGAAAATATCTTCAGGCTGTTTGAGGCTTTAATTTTTGTTGTTGTTGTTGGTAGGGGGGCCTAACCTCTGTGTCTGGGTGCTGTCCCTGAGCTGTTCAGCTCAAGGCTAGCGCACTATCACTTTAGACACAGTGCCACTTCCAGTTTTTTTCTGCTTATGTGGTGCTGAGGAATTTAACCCAGGACCTCATGCATGCAAGACAAACATTCTTCCACTGAGTCTCCTTCTGTCCCTAATGGTTTAATTCTTTAAAATTTCTTCTTGTCAGTCATGGGGATTGAACTCAGGGCCTGGGTATTAACATATCCCTGAATTCTTGAGCACAAGGGGAGCTTTCTCCCAATTGAGCCACAATGCCACTCCCTATTTGGAGATAAGTGACTCAGAGACTTTCCTGCCAGGGTTTGCTTTGAACAGGTGAATTTTTAAATTATATTTCTTCTAGGTGTTTATTGGTACATTACAGTTCACTGGAATTTAAAGTTTTCTGTAAACCTTTATCTTCAAGTAATCCAACAACATTAAATATTACATTTCGAAGCTATCCTTTAGCACATCTATTTTGAAATTATCTTAAGATGAAATTCTAATTCTTTGTAGTAACAACCCATTAATGTCCAAATGGGAAATATGCTAATTTCAGCAGCCTTTAGAGTCTCCTTCATCTTTTTTTCTCTCCAGTATCTTTTCTTAGTTTGGAACAAGTGTCATGGACTGTCCAACCATTCAAAAGGAAGCTTATTCCATTAATTTAATAGGAAATGAATCCAGCCTGCCTGCACCTCAAGGCAACTTTGAGTATGTTAATCTAATAATTCATGTCAGTGGATTTTCAGTCATTTCGATCATTTTTTGTTTAACTACTCATTAAAGAGGTTCCAAAAAGCAAGAATCAAAAATCATGTTCTGCTTTCTAAGAATGTTTAAAAAGCTAGTAATTCAACAAGACACATTCTATTCTTCCAAGATTCCATGGTGAAGAATTTCTCTTTTATCATAGCTCTTACCACTGACCCCTTCCCTTCAAACTTGTAGCTTTGTTCGTTTTTTTTTTTGTTTTTTTTTTTTTACCAGCTTTCGTTTTGGTATTAGCCTCAGTAATCTCCTTGTAGTATTTGACAATGCAATTCCATTTATTTTTAGAGAGCTCAATTCATATTGCAGAGTAATAAGCATATCATAAAGCATAAACTATTGAATATCATTAACATGATCATATGCAACTATTACATAAATTAATATAAGTACCACATAAATGTGAATCTTCATATACTTTTTAAAATGCAAAATAGTTACATATCTATGTCATAAAATAATTTATATCACTGACACAAGAGACTAAGCTAAACCTTTTATATCATCCCCAATATTTTTGTCAAATTTTCTTTTCTCATTAACTTTCACCTTAGGGACTGCTTTTCCTAGCAACAAGTTATAAATTGATATCCTTGGATTTTAGTCCCCTCTGAGTAACCTCTTCTCTTTCCACCACTAGTTAGTCCCTCAGGATAAATACCTGAAGAATAAAGTCCCATTGTGCCTGCAAGAGGAGTACGAAGTCAACTGTCTGTGCCTACTCTTGCCTTGCTTTGTTTGGGAATGTGGTAGCAGAGAAAAGGGTGTCAGGAATCAGGTGGCTGGAACCATGATGATAAGAATTATGGGTAGCCAAATGAGTAGCAGAGAAAGGAAATACAAGGGAAAGGGTAATTGTGACTGTAATTGCTGAGTTGCAGTGGCAGGAAATTGGGTAGCAGCAACAGCTTTGCTGGGGTTGGGGTCCTGAGTTGAAGCTCCAGGACCAGTATATGAACACACATACATGCACACACACATATACACACAGATACCAGAAGTAAAGCTGTGACACCAAATGATAAAGAACTGAGCTTCTGCTCTGAGCTCATGGTCAGTACCCAGGTCCTGTGTTGAACCCTGAAACACAGCCACCCAGGGCCCAACTAGGAGAGGTCAAAGTTTCAAAATCTGATGAGTTTCACCAGCTCTAGATGACAGGAAGCCTAGTATTATTACACATGTGCTTTGATTTAGCAAGCTTCTGGAAACCCAGGGAGGTATCATTGCCAATAATGAATAATTTCATTAGGTTCAGCTCCCTAGTTGTCTGCCAGGAGGATCCTTGAATTAATTGTAGCAGGTTATTTCAGCACTGGAACATATTCTAACAAAGACAGGATAAGTGCAGGGAACTTGGACACAGGAGGTGCACAAATGAAGTCTTCATGTCATAACAGAGCTCTCGGCAGAGAGATAGCTTGAGGTACATAGAGGCCTTTTTCTCCTGGCCTTCAGAGCCCACCCACACTCCTCACTAATGGGCCTAGAAGGAGTATTTTATCACCCAGCTGTACAGGAGTGAGGCCTCTTCCAACAATAAGGAAGACTTTTTGCAGCAGTCCCCGATGTGGAGAAAACCTCAGGCTACAATGGGAACAGTGAGAGGAACCCCGGAAGATGCACTGTCTTGAAAACTCTCTCTGTTCTATGAAATCATTCTATTCAAAGCAAATTTCCGAGCTGGATACCTTTCATCATAGGAACTCTAGACCTTCACCAATAGAAATACATATCTACATACATGGGGTGACATGTTGTTACTGGCTTTTTTTTTAATTGGCAGATACGGGGGTTTTACTATGAGCCTAGGCAATGTTCCTGAGCTCCTTTTGCTCAAGGGTAGCGCTATGCCCTTGAGTCATAGCGCCCTTCATGGGAATTTTTATTCCTGTAATCCCCCAGAAATAAAGAGTGTGGTGGAATTTCCTGTCCTGGCTGAATTCAAACTGGCATTCTCTACCTCTCAGCCTCCTGAAGAGCTAGGATTACAGGTAGGATTCACTGACACTTGGCTTTCTTTTCTTCTCATTCTTTTCTTTCATCCTGACAATCTGAAATCTTCACAGTGTCTTTCAAATGGTTTGTATTTTGAAGTAAAATACCCAGGCCTGGAGTTGAAGTGCCTGGACTGCCAGCTACAAATGGAAGGAGATCTTAAGAAAATCATTCCTATCCATGGGAATGCCTAATGGAATGGTATAAAAGTAACAATTAAATTTGCAGTTAATTCATTATTATCTTATAGAATGCCACACAAAAAGTATTGGATAATGTCTTCCATTCTAGCACCATGGTATGATTCTCCCAATAAAGGAATACTGACTACTTTTACATGAATGCTTTAATAAGTATTCAACCATGATACTTCATTTCATTAAAAGGAGGCATAATTTAATAACTAATAATTCATAATATATATAATTTAATATCCTCACATTCTTTCTCATATACATAGCAAACTACACTATCTATCTATCTATCTATCTATCTATCTATCTATCTATCTATCTATCTATCTATCTATCTATCTATCTATCTATCTATCTATTTATCTATCCGCTACTACTATTGCTTGATCACAGATCCTCAGAAGTGGCTGGCAGTTCAGTTTTCCAAAGGCTTTTGTTTTACAATTGACCAATTCATGATTTGTGCATTGTGGGCTGTGAGTTCAAATCCCAGCATGGCCAAAAGTTTATATGTGGAGTCAAAAGCCAATTTTGACCCATTTTTTCCTTCTCTGTGATAGTCCTGGGTTTCTGTATGATGTATACTCTATATGCAAATAAATCCATGTCATAAGATGTAATAAATGAAATAAATGTTATATATGTAATAATACTAATTAAAATAATTATAAAATAAATAAGGGTAATAAATGTCATAGGGAGTAAACACATGCATGTAAATAGATCTCATTTATGAATATTATTTTTTCCAGTGCTGGTGTTTTAATTCAGGCCCTGGAAACTGGTCTGAAATTTTTGTCTTCAACGATGGTGAGTTTCCCCTCCCCAACAGTGCCAGAGAGTTAATCAGACCCTGAGTTGACATCCCAGGCCTGTCAGAAAAATGGTGCAAATTCCAAGCCACGGTCTTAAATTTCTTTGACTAGGAACTTGCACTGTCTTGAAAGCACTCTCTGTGCTATGACATCATTCTATTCAAAGCAAATTTGTTAGCTGAGTGCAATTCTTCATAACGGCTATGGATGTTCACTGATAGAAATACATGCATATATTCACAGGGTTAGGTTCAACTGTTTTATCTTTGCTCAACTGGTGCTATGAACCTAACTGTAGTTCTGAGTAAGGGAGTTGATAATGTTCCTGGAACAAGTCTACTGTCTGAGTGATTATTCAAATGAGCTTTGTCTTTGCCTCCTGGAGAGCATCATCTGAGGACCACTACTTTCACACAATAATAATATTTCAAATACTTACCTTAATTTCTGTTGTTATTGTTGTTGTTGTTTGGGGAAGTATAGATTGGTCCTGAGGCTCAAACTCTGGGCCTGGGTGCTGTTTTGGACTCTAATTTTTCAAGGCTAGCATTTGAGCCATTTTGCCATTTCTGGCTTTTCTGTGATTTAATTGCATAAGAGTCTCACAGACTTTTCTGCCAAGGATGGCTTTGAACCATGATGCTCAAATCTCAGCTTCCTGAGTAGCTAAGATTACAGGTTTGAACCACCAGTGCCTGGCTACTTAATGTCTTAGTTGGCTCTTGAAACGTCTATTATAAATTAAAATCAAATTAAATTAAATTAAATTAAAAGCATACATAGCAGTGGTGCTCATTAGACTCTATGTGGAAATTGAACTATATAACCTGTGGGTAGGAACAGGAGGGAAAACCAGGGAGTGAGAGAAGTGGTGACATTATTCAAAAAGAAATGTACTCTGACATATAATTGTGACCCCTCTGTAATCACCTTCATAATAAAAACGTGCATAAAATACATACTGCTATGGTCTTTATTGATCTACTACTCCATATGATAAAATTATGTTTACAAAGGATAGCAAATAGTAGAGTTGTTTCAGGTTGTCTGTAAATAGACCATTTTCATTATGATGTCTCCAACAGCAAAGCTTTCAATCACTGCAAGTCATTAGGTCATTAGTCCTACAATTACTATTTAGTATCTCTCTTAGAATTATTCTGCATTTTCTTACTCCCATAATTCAACTGATATATGTATCATAGATCAAAACAATTGTGTGTGTGTGTGTGTGTGTGTGTGTGTGTGTGTGTGTGTGTGTGTATGCTTGCTAATCCTGAGCTAGTCAGGGCTGAGTGCTGAGCCTGAGATTCCTTTTTGCTCAAGGTGAGAACTGTACAACTTGAGGTGCAGCTCTATTCCCAGGTTTTTTGGTGATGAATGGGAGATCAGAGCCTCACAGCCTTTCCTGCCCAGGCTAATTTTGAACAATGATCCTCAAATGTCAGCCATCTGGGTAGCTAGGATCACAATTGCCAGCCATTGGTGTCTAATTAAATATTATTTTTATCAAATGATTTTCATTAGGTGTTACATTTGAAGATCTTTTTAAACATTGAGATGGACACAAGACTGTGGAAGTCTCTTGGAACTCAAAGCACATACTCAAGCACCCCAACAATAGCTCTGGAAGCAGGATTTCTAAATGAATGTGAACTTAGAGATTTATTGACATTTATCTGATCTCTTCCATTATACTTAACACAAAGGTAAAATCACCTTAACACTTTCAAAAACATTAAGGATGAGTTTATGTTCCGCGTTTGTGGTTTATTTGAATTTATTTTCCATTTTCTACAGTTTACTAAAGAATAGAAGAATTCGATCTACAATCACTAGAACTACATGCCATAGAAAAGAGAATTGTGGCAAGAGACACCCTGGGGTTTATAGAATGACCCTTTTCTCTCCCTTTTCCTTCGCATAAGAATAATATGGAATTTAGAATTTACAGCAGTGCTAACAGTTTGACTGAATAATTATTTAAGGAAGCTCTTCTACCCATGGGACCATGTCCCACAATGCCTCTGGTCTCTATACGATTCAAAACTTTATCAAAATTTATCAAAGATATTTTTACGTGTTTCCAAATGTTCCTTAGGGTTAATATTAATTACTTAAAAGCCCAAGGCATGTGGCAACCTCATGTTCTATTGCCTAGATATTTGTGATATTCACAATAGTATCTCCATTATCTTTAATGCTTTCTGTGTGACTTAGCTTAAGACCGTTTCCAAAGAATCATACTATTCAGTTTAAAAATAACAAACCCAAATTTCATTTCACCAAACCTGTTTTGAAAGAGTGAGTGTAATGAGTCTTCATTTTTTGTGTAACAACATTGTGATATTTCTGGTACAGACTACTTTGTGTACTTTATCTTTTCTTTTTTCTCCATAGTGCTTATGATTATGTCATAGGGATCTTTTATACCTGTAGGTGCCAATGTCCTTTGCCTCACTGGTGTGGACTGCTTTGTCTAATGGAGTATGTGAGTAGATTTAAAATGTATCTATTTCCATCAAGGTCTGAAAATGCATTACTAACTTTTACCAGTGTTTTGTATTTTCAGTTCTGACATGTTATCAACATATCTGAAGAAACCATTATTCTATGAATCTAGCTTCTGTACAACAGGCACAAAAACCCAATTGAAATGAAGAGTTCTGTCTAGCTCTGATAAGGCCAGAGAAGCTCAGCCAGGCAGATCAAAATGCACCCAACTTGCGGATGAATATAAAATCAATGACTGGTGTAGAAAGCCACTGAGGTCCTGTTATTTTGTACTTGACTATTGTCTAGAAGGATAATTGAAAACAGCATTGCTATTTAGTAGCTCTCTTCCTTTAAGAAAGACAAGGTTACATGTATTGTAACTGCCTTCATTTATGAGTCAATTGGACAGATGATTTAACTTTCCTCTAGCATAAACATTCTAGTTTTCTAGGATTATACGCCATCTATAAACATATAGACTAACTTTTCACATCAATAAAATATGTCATCTGTGAGCTAGGGACAAGAGCCATCTGTGTTTCAGGGCATGCATCATTAGAAAAAGAATGATCTTGCAACAGATAGAAAAGCTCAGAGAAATGAGGGATTCGTGAGTCTCCACTGACTTTCTAAAGTGGGCACGAAAAATGGGAAGTGTATTTCAGGCTTCAGATTTTCCTATGAAGAGTCACAGAAGGAAAGGGGGAAGACAAAGGAATCCTCTGAATCTAGATATGGAAAGAGGAAGAATTCAAAACTAACATTTTGGAGTTGGGAAGGTGGCTCAGTGGTAGAGTTCTTGCCTAGTATGCATGAAGCCCTTGGTTTGATTCCTCAGTACCACATAAACAGAAATAAAACAGAAGTGGCACTATGTGTCAAGTGGTAGAGTGCTAGCCTTGAGCAAATAGAAACTCAGAGACTTTACCCAGGCCTTGAGTCAAGACCTAGGGCTCGCAAAATATAAACAAGTTAATAAAATAAAAAAATGAATTAAATTAAACATTTACAGAACATAAACTGTGAAGAAGAGCATGTAAAAGGTCAAATGGATTAGCCTTAGATTGTGGAACTGTCATGTGAGCCCTCAGGAACAGAGGTTGTTTGGTAATTTAACAACAGAAAGTAATGCACATGTTAAGAAAAAGTGAGAAAGGATAATGTAGTCTAAGATTGTTTTCAAGGAATAAATTCTCTTCACACAGGTAACAAAGGCTGAAGAAGTAATATGACATAGTTAAATGTAATATGGTGAAATCCTTTTGAGGAAAAATAAATCACAGATTTTATAGAGGTTCCTCAATGTTGTGACAATCCAGATTACAATATCATACTTTGATTTTACTCAAACACTTTATTCAAACTCTTCGTTCTCAGCTGGACATCCTTCAGGATGTTTGAGCTGATATTTACATCAGCTCAAAAAATGATTATAGTCACCAAATTCATTTATGAGTAATGTTCCTTCTAGGTAATGAGTAAAATGCTGGTGTTCAACTACATGAGTTACAGCTCCATTTCTGTATTTTTGCTAGTTAATTGGATATGAGTCTCAAGGAATTTCCTGTCAGTATTCCTTAATACTCAGGATGCAAAGATCTGAGGATCACATTTCTAACCCAGTCCACAAAGATCTTAATTTCTGAGTATCTAGGATTGCTTGCATTAACTTCATGTTTTATTTATCATTATTATTAGTAGTAGTACTAGTAGTTGTAGTTATTTGACCATCATCCTGTCCTGGTTCCTCCGTATGATAAGCTGAGTTAGCTTTGTCTTATGGCTCTGATATGTTACAATATGCTAGAATCAATGCAGCTTTTCTCTTTAATATAGTCTGCCTGAGAATTATTGTGATCATTTTTTAAGAAACCATTACTGTTATAATTGACATAATAATAAAATTCACCCAAGTTTAACAATTTGTTTAATGAAACAAAGTATTTCATATTTTCATTTTAATAAAATATATGTTAAAATTGAAATTTTTATGAAGTATGACTATACTTCATACACCTAGTGGCTGCTTTTTTTCCAATCAGAGATATCTAGTTAGACCTTTTCCAGGTTTAGTTCATTTTATTTCTGTGAATGCCTTCTATATTTTGACCATTATTTTTTTATGAGATATATGGTTGGCAACTATATCCCATACTCTATAAATTGCTTTTCTATTCTATTGATGAATTTCTTTGCTGCACATAAGATTTTTAGTTTGATGTAAGTATGTTTGATTGTTCTCTGTTGTTTATGTTTTTGAGATCATATCCCAACAATCTTTCCCCCAAACTATTGTTATGCATCATTTTAATTGTGTTTTCACTGTATTTCTTCCTCTATTTTTATATTTTCAGGTACTCTGTGAAGAATTTCAACCCATGTTGAACTAATGTTTGTGTATGCTATATTATGTATTAAATTTTGTAGATCTGGACATATACTTTTCCCAACACCATTTATTAAAGAGACTCTTTTTCTGTATGTTCTCTTTGTACAAAAACAAGAAAAGCTGTTGATATTCACCAAACTTTTAACTTTTGGCTATTTGTCCTGTCACTTTGGTCTTTGTGTCAGTCTTTCTGCCCCAAAACAGTAAGTCTGGATGCTATAGATTTAAAAAAATATTTTGAAGCCAGATGATGTGATCTCTAGTTTGTTTTATTTTTTTTTTAAAATTTAATTTAATTTTATTTGTGAACATACTGTACAGAAGAGTTACAGTTACATAGGCAGGATAATGCGTACATTTCTTACCAAGCATTGCAGCCTCCTCCTTTGTTTACCCTTCACATCCCTTCCCAGCCTCCCCCCTCCCCCCCTAATCCCAATCCTTCTCCTTCCCCCCCCCCCGCACCCCCCTCCCCCCCGCACCAACGTTGTAAAGCTCGTTTTGGACATGACAACTTGTACTTCTCATTGTTGCAACAGGTCCACCTGTATCCTTAAACAACTGGTTTTTCCCCATCTCCTCCACAAGTTATACTGACATCAAATATAGTGAAAGCAGGGGTTATACTGTGGGGGAGGGACATACAAAGCAACAAAGAGATAATCTTATAAATGTGTTAGAAACACATGCATGAAAGGAAAAAAACATTAAAATACACATCTAAGGGTTCATTTTCCTGACATCACATTATCTGACCTTTTCCGCTTGACTCATACATAGTTTGTTTTATTTTGGAGTCCTTTATGACAGCCTACAAAAATTTCAATTTTATTTCCATTTCTGTAAAAAATAACAATGGATTTTTAGTAAGGATTTTACTGAATTTGTTGATTACTTTGAGGAGGAAGGGCATTTTATGGAAAGACGGGCATTTTCATAATCTTTATTCTAAGACATTGATATATTTATTTCTATTCATTTATTACTTCTTCAATTATTTCATTAATGTCTTCCAGTTTTCTGAATCTAGACTTTGTATCTTCAATGGATTTTTTTTCTGTGTTGCAGTAAATCATATCTTAGGTTTATTTTTCTTAATTTAATTTTCTGAGTTGACATTTACTATATGAGAAAATTCTTCTGATTTTTATAGGTTAGCTTGTTGCCTTGCAATGTTACTGAATTTATTCTATTATGTATTATAGAATGTTTACTTTTTTCTTATATAATACCATTTCATCTTCATGCATTTTTATATTTTCTTAAAAGGAAAGAGAAAAAGGGAAAAGTCCTGGAAGGAAGGAAGTGGTGTGATAGCAGAAGGGGAAAGACTTTGGAGGAGAGGAAGTTGAGGGGGGCAGGAGGTGAAGGATGGCAACTGACGACCCAGGCAAAGCAGGTCAGACCTGTGTAGAGTGGAGAGGCCTGAAGAGAAGAAGGAACTGGTAGAAGGGAAAAATGGAAAGACATGGAAGGATGTATAGTTCTGTAGCCAAGGAGAGACAAAGGGAAAGGAGAAAATGGCTTGCCCTTTGATGTTTGGAGCTTTGGATATCATAATTTGGGGAGTGGTGGTTTGGAGAACATTTATTATATTAAATGTATCTCGATGGATTCTCTTGAACTACAGAGTTCCTAATTTTCGGAAACCGCATTAAGATAATCAATTTGGATAGCTGTTGGGTCTTTGTCCGACCCACAAAAGACAGTCGGGGTCCAAGGAAAGGTAAGTGCTGCGCTCTCCTGTTCCCCGCCTCCCTCAGTCCGGGAGACAATCAGACACAGCGGGGAGCCAAATCCAGCAGGTAGAAAACTCATTTATTAACAGAGAGCAGCCCTTTTTAAAGCCAAAAAGGGCAGGTGGCATGGCAAGGGAGGAAGAGGAACCACTCACTGTCAAGGTCACACCCTATCATGCACCTGAGCCTTCAAGGGCTGGTTAGGCACTAATTGGAAGATCAATTGGGCTCTGCCCACTCTACTCTCTCCCAGCGCCATCTTTGCTGCCAATGTGCTCTACAGTAAATTAAGCTCTGCCCACTCAACCCCCTCTCAGCACCATCTTTGCTGCCTGTATGCGCCACAGATTCCCCCTTTTTTTTTTTTTGTTTTAATGGCAGACCCACCTCCCATTTAGTTATCCTTTTCCCTCCTCTGTAAAAGTTTTTTTTAACAAGATTACATTGGTAAGGATAGCATTAGCTACACAGGGGGTTCCAGGCAAGTCTGGGGGTCGAGATTCGCCAGACAAGGATAGGGAGGGCCCTTGTGCATGATCCAACAGCCTGTCCCAGTTACCTCATATCCGCACCTAGCACAGTAATAAATATCAGTCCCACCACAGTTAGAAATGTCCGAAGCAGTTCAATTAAATCCTGGGCACCCGGTGTCTTTTAAGTAAGCCAGATCCTTGTACATGCCTTTAAGCTAGCACAGAGGTCAAGATGACCTTTGAGCTTTACTGTCAGCTCTCAATGGCTCCCAAAATCATCTCCCTGTCTTAGTTTAAAGAAGTGAACCCGCCTGTCTTAGGTTGGGTGGATCGCCTTGTCTGCCTTACCCGTCATCTGGAACTTCTTCAGAGCAAAGCTGAAGGCCCTGTCTTAGGTTGGTCAGACTGACACCCCCTCTTACCCATCTCTGGCTGCGATTCCTCTCGGGGGGGAGGGGAAATTCATTCATTTGGAGCTTGATAACTGTCTGGCTAAGCTCTTAAGAGTTTTGCAGTGCACGTAACATGCAAGGAAGACATAGAAAAAACCATCAGCAAAAGCATTACCAGGCCAGGAAATGTCACTAGTCCTTTAACCTTAGTGAAGGATGAGATATCACTCTTTGCCACTTCAGAGTCCAGAGGTGGAGATTGTTCTAACCCAGCTATTTGCCTGTGGGGTTGGACAAGATCTAAATTGGAAGCATAACAAAAGGTGGTTGTTTATCAATAAATATGGATTCAATGTTGCTATACAAGCAATTAGTAAAAGAACAATTAAAGCAGGTAACATTAAAAGAATTGACTCCTACAAAAATATTAAACAGTCCATAGGGTGGTGATCAAAATGAAGGTGAGGCCACCAGGTCAAAGGGACAGCTTCTCTTGTGGTGTTATTGACTATTTCTGCATTGCCAGCGTTGATCACTGCCCAGGTCACCTGTTGAGGTTGATGCAGATTCCATAGGGCTGTTCACAGGATTGGGAGTCAGGACAGCCAACAGCTGGAGTATGGCCATCTGCAATTGTTAGAGAACACAAGAGCTTCTCAAGGGCTGGTTGCCATTGGGGATGGTTAGTAGTTGTCTTTCTGGCTTTTGTCTTTAAAACACAAGCCTTGGCCATGGCTGTTTTTCTTTCCTTGTTGGTTAGCTTATTCTTGGGCATCTTCTTGTATACAGGAGATGGGTAAAAACTTAAGGTTCCTGGCAGTGATCCAAATGGGAGCAGACCCCCCTATGGGGAAAACGCATCCAAATCCCCTGCCCATAGTAACTAGGGGGTCAGGTCCTCTCCATTGTTGTGTCAGGGGGTCCTTCCACCTGACTTTCACTTGGGGCTTAGGGTTTAGTTGTCCCCAGTGCTTCTGAAATCTGGATTCAGTTGCCCCTTTTGAAAAATTTTAAAATGTTGATGGTAAACAAAGCTATCTGTAACTGTATATGGGGGCTAACTCCCCCTTTTTTCTTTTATTGGCTATCAGAATACAAATTAAAAGGTTTTTGAAAGTCCTGAAGGGCCATAATTACAGCCAGCATTTCCTTTTATTGTAATTGTAATAACTTCTTGTGGCATCCTGTCTGTTAGCAGGGCAAATAAGGGCACAAGACTATCTTTAGGGACAGAGACCCATGGCAACAGCCAATTGATTTCCCCTAAAAGACTCTGAAGTTGGGTTAAGGTCAGAGAGGCTGGAATATCCAGCAAAGGCTTAAGGGGGCTGGTCTGAGTCAAGGTAAAGTGGCTCCCGAACACCTTAAAAGGAGCTACCGTTTGAATTTTATTAAGGGCTATGGTAAAAACCCCTTTTTTATATGGCTAGAACCTGGGCCAGAAGGCCCTCCAGGCAGCTTGGGTCTCGGTGCTCCAGAATTATATCATCCATGTAGGCATAGGCAAGGGAGGTATCTGAACCCAGCACAGGCACTAAAAGTGTGGCCAAGTATTGTTGGCAAAAGGCCAGGCTATTGGCCATTCTCTGTGGCAGCATCATCCATTCAAAACTCCTATCAGGCTGGGAAAAAATTAAGAGAAGGGATGGAGAAAACAAACTTCTCACAGTCATCTGGATGCAGAGGGATAGAAGAAAAACAATCTTTAATATCTATCACAACCAAGGTATATTCTGAAGATATAGCAGGAGTACAGAGCATGCCTCTTAGGGGCGTTCCTACTAGCTCCATCCTTTCATTTACCTTATGGTCATGGAGCATATGCCAAGCCCCGGTGGCTTTTTGAATAACAAATACGGGTGTGCTCCAAGAACTTATAGAAGGGCGAATATGCCCGAGGTTTATCTGTTCCTCCACCAGAAGGTGGAGGGCTTCAAGTTCGGGTGGCAGTGGCCTTTAGGATTGGGGCTGCACACGAGCGGGTCCCCTATGTTCTTCTCTGTAATTATGAAAGTTAAAAAAAATCCCTTTCCTTAATTCCCTCTAGATCCTGTTTAAGCCTTTGTGCTTCTTCCCCATCCAGGATATCATCATATGATGCTCGATTGTCTGTAGTGACCACGGCATACATTTGTCTTAGCATGTCTTGCCCTAGTAAATTGGCAGTGAGGTTCTTTGCCACTAAAGGGTGTATCTTTCCCTATTCTCCATCTGGGCTAGTCCATGTCATAAGGGCAACCGTCTCTTTGTACTGGGAGTTGCCCCCTACCCCCAATATCGGGGGTCCAGGTGCAAGCTTCCAGTCCAAGGGCACTTCCTCCTCCCTGAGTGTGGTTCGGTCTAACCCTGTGTCAATTAAGCAGTGAAACCTCTTTCCGCCTATGAGAATACTCATTTTAGGGCGGAGTCCGTCCACCAGGGGGACAGTCCAATGGACCTGAGCTGCCCTGCCATGAGGCTGCCTGGGCCTCACAGCAGAGGGGGTTCCTCCTTGAGTTAACGGAGCTGGAGGATGCCCCTCCCCTAGTGAAAAGGCTTCTCATCTAAATCAAACTTGGATCGACAATCCTTTTTCCAATGGTATTCTTTCCTGCACCTGGGGCAGGGTGTAGGGGGCAGTCTGGCTCCTCCCAGCTGGTTGGCGGAGGATTGTTGTGTACAGTCCCGCCTAAAGTGCCCCTCCTGCCTGCATTTAAAACAAGTCCCTCTCCCAGATGGTCTTGGGGTTCCTTGGCCCTGGGCTGCCAGTGCCTGAGTAATAGCCTCAGTCATTGTAGATGCCTGAGCCTGTAAAGCTAAAGCTAGTGATTGGGACTGGTGCTGTTGCATTCCCACATCCTATGAGGCCACCACCCATCTGCTCAGGGAACTCTCACTCAATCCCACGCAGGCCATGCAGTGGTTTGCATTCATCCCTTCCCAGAGCAGCAGCTTTACAAACGATCTCGGAGGTTCCCTGCCGGCAGCTTGCAGTGAACACTCTGTTGGACTCAGTCTATGAAATCAGGTAGAGGCTCACCCGGTTTTTGTCTCACTCCTGCCATGGGGGACTCAGTGGGCCCATCATCTAGTTTGTAACACGCGTCAAGTCCTGCCTGCCTCACCTGGTCACAGTACGGGCCAGGTATTGCGGCCTGTTGGACGCCGGTGGAGTACCCTTCCCCTGTCCCTGCTAGCATGGCATAAGTAATAGGTATCACTGGTTCAGCCAGCTGGTTACTCTCCACTCACACTCTGCATTCCTTCTTAAAGAAAGCACACCATTTAATAAACTGAGAAGTAGTAAGAATGGCTTTGGCCACATCCATCCAGTCCTTAGGGACACACGGGTGATAGGCAATGTCTTGTAATAAGGTCTGGGCCCAGGGAGAGTTTGGACCATCCTCTGCCATTGCCTTGCGGAGCTCTTTAAGATCCTTAGCTTCCCATGGATAGAATTTCAAGGGTCTGTTAGCTCCTGGTGCCAGATTGACCGGATATGCTTGGGGAAGTAAATCCTGTTTCCTAAAGTCTGGGCTCTTGAGTGGCCCTTCCTTTCCAGAGGAGGTCTCCAAGTAGGTTATTCCCTGGCCCTTGGCCCCTCCATGGAATGTTCATAGGGGTCTGGGTCTTGCAAGTCCCTCTCATAGGTCTCGTAGGGCACTGTACCTCCAATCCAATTGGGGGAATAGGGAGGGGGCCTAGGACCGTCAGTATCAGCTGGGTAAGAGGGGGTAATTTTTACCCTCGTTTTGACTTCCACTGTGCACGTTTCAGTGTGTTCTCGATCGGATTTGACCCTTTCCTTTTCCTTCTCACTTCCCAACTCCTCCTGTACTCCTTCTAGGCCTAATGTTGCTTCTTCCTCCTTCTTCTGTGATATAGCATTACCCATATTTAGGGTTTCACTTACCCCGAGAGACCGCTTAGCCTCGGCAGGTATCTTTTCCTTTCGAGCCCCACATTGGGGGCCAGATGTTGGGTCTTCGTCCATGCCACGAAAGACAGTCGGGGTCTGAGGAAAGGTAAGTGAGGCGCTTGCCCATTCTCCAGCCTCTCTCAGCCCGGGAGACAATCAGACACATCAGGGAGCCAAATCCAACAGGTAGAAAACTCATTTATTAACAGAGAGCAGCCCTTTTTAAAGCCAAAAAGGGCAGGTGGCATGGCAAAGGAGGAAGAGGAACCAATCACTGTCAAGGTCACACCCTAACAAGCACCTGAGCCTTCACGGTCTGGTTACGCACTGATCAGAAGATCAATTGGGCTCTGCCTACTCTACTCTCTCCCAGCGCCATCTTTGCTGCCCATGTGCTCTATAGTAAATTAGGCTCTGCCCACTCAATCCCCTCTCAGCGCCATCTTTGCTGCCCATGTGCTCCACAGATAGCTTCAGGCCGTGGCCCCAGGGAAAAATCCCCATAGGTGAAAGTGTCCACCCTCAGAGTTAAGAGTCTACTTCGAGTGTTTGTCTCTGGAGGACCAACATTGACAAAAGTTGTTTAGGTTCCTCTAAGGGTGTGTCTGGGAAAGCTTGCCAGCCTGTTTTGGGGACCCCATCTGGAGGTCATTTGTGACTTCTGGGAATTCCTTGAGAGGTCATGTAGGGCTTCCTTGGGAAGCCATCTGGAACCTCATCAAGCGTACATCTGTGACTTCCTTGAGAAGCTATCTGAAACCTACCCTGGAGGTCATCTAGGGTCTTCTCCAGGGGCCATCTTGGACTTTATCCAGAGGTCATCTGGGCCTTCCTCAGGAGGCAACCTGAGACCTCTTCAAAAGTAGTCTTTGGGGCTTCCTTAAGAAGCAATCTAGCATCACCTCTTGAGGTCATCTGAAACTTCTTTGGGAGGTCAGTTTGGGTTACCTTGATGAGAAATGTATGACCATCTTCAGACATCATCTGGGACTTCCTTGAGAAGCCATATAGGACCTTCTCTGGAGGTCATCTGTGACTTTCTCAAGAGGGTTATCTGGACCTTCCTCTGGGGTTCATATATGGCCTCTTTGAGTGGCCATCTGGGAGCTATTCGAGAGGTAATCTCAGCCTCATTGAGAGGACATCTGGGACCTCTATTGGAGGTCATCTGACACTTCCTTGGGGAGACATTTGGAACCTCCATGAGAGATTATCTAGGGCCTCCTAGGGAGGACATATGTGACATTCTCCAGAGGTCATCTGTGGCCTCCTCAAGAGGCAATCTGGGACATTATCTCTGTCATCTGAGACCTCCTGTAGAGGTCAACATTCAGAGGTATGGGACATGTAAGTTAAGTGTCTGTGGCTATTGGTCTGTTTGTGTATGCTGATAGCTCTCTCTGTGTCCTGTATGCACCTTTGTTTACTCTTTTTCTCAGGATGGGAGAACAAGGACTAAAGTTCCTATATCCAAAAAATATTCTCCCCAAGGCTTATAGAGTCCCTCAGAGGAAGATGCATTGATGTATTCTCTCTCCTATTCTTTGCCATCAGCACCTGTAATGTTAAGTCCTCCCATACCAAAAGTGTACCAGCCTGAGGTGGTACAATGTGGTATGTTACCATTATTACCCTTGAGACAGGCATGAAGGAGATGGGTGGCAGGCCCCCTTTTTAATATATGTTCCCTTTACAACTAGTGACTTGTATAACTGGGAACAGCAAACTCCATCATTTTCAGAAAAAAACCAGGGGCTCATTATTTCATTAGAGACAGTAATTTTTACACATAAGCACATCCGGAATGAGTGTCAACAAATTTACAGGTGCTTTTCACCTGGTAGAAAAGCGAGTGAATCCTGCTCGATGACTTGAAAGTAGTCCTTGGACCAGACAGTAGCCCCACTATTAACCAGACCATTAGGAGCAAGTCTTTCCACAGACTTACCCAAGCTGAGACTAACAGTGATCGAGGTATGGAAGTGCTTACCTATTATTGCTAGGTTTGATTAGCAGGGATACCTCAGTGGCTAGAAAGCCAAGTCATCAATCTAAGGTGAGTGAGATGGTACAGTTGCCCAGTGAGTACACTAATGCTTTTCTGGAAAGTCTCCCAGTAGCCTATAGGACATATAGAACTATAGATCTTGAAGCTCTGGAGAATCAAAGAGCCCTAAATATGGCCTTTGTTACCCAGTCAGCCCCAGATATTTTAAAAAACCTTCAAAAGTTAGAAGGTTTTGAGGGAAAGGTGTATTCTAAGTTGGAAGTAATTGTCCAGTAGGTGTTTGATAACAGAGATACCCTGGATAAAAAAGACTCTAAGAAAGGGGGTTGAGTTTTGATAGGAGCACCACAATAGAGATCAAGAGACCCTTGGCAAAGACAGTACAATTCATTTGCAAATGGCAGTAGGGAACCTCTAGGACTAGATCAGTGTGCTTATTGAAAGCAAAATGGACATTGGGAAAAGGAATGTCCAAGGAGGAGAAAGATAGGAAATAGCAGGTTATGTAATCACATTAAACACCTGGAAAATGTGTTCATATCTCTGGAGTAACAATCAAAGGAGCTTGGGGCTCTGAATTATAACTATGTTCAATTTAAAAAGCAGCCCTCTGCACTTACGAAGAAATGTGGCAAAGAAAAATTCACACACTTCTATCTCAAAATCCAGGCTTATAAAAGACTGAATCTCCATTATGTGCCAGTCAAAACCAACCAAGAGGTTAAAAGCACATAGAAGAGCACATTGGAGAAAACAGAGACAATTATTTGACCTGAAGAAAAGATTTGAAGATATAAACTTGTGAGAGTCAAAAAAGAGAATAGCTTCCTCATGCTCATGATATTCCTGTATAAACCTTTGGATTGCTTCCTCTCTCTCCCTCTCACGCTCATACAGAGTTCTTTGTATGTTTTCAATCTTTTCATTTATCATGTTTGCCAGCAGTGTTTGTAGAGCTATTTGGGAACTCTCCTCTGGATTATCCATTATCTATTCTGTCCCCTGATTATCATGAGTGGGAGTGGAGATACCCGGACTTACCATTTTTCTTGTGGTTTTACGGCTTACTCTACCCATTTGGGATGAAAGTAACACCAGTTTTGTGCTAGAACACTAACTTAAGGCAAGCATCAACCAAAGTCTGAATTTGCACAGTCCATACTCTGCAGATACAATCTAGTTCAACAGATACCTCTATTCAACATCAAACAACTATATATTAATGGGCTATGAAACGCAAAGAAGAATTTAGAAAACCAGAAATTATTAGGGTTAGGGAGATATGTGGATAAAAAGTAGGAATAGAGTGATGTAGGAAGGTACAGGGAGAGTTAACTTAACTAAGTCCTAGTCTCAAAACAGGAAATAGGTTGTATAGGATGAAAGTAGAGAGAGAGAAAACAAGAAGAAAGAGATAGGAAAAAAAGAGACCAGAACAAATAGAAAAATAAAAATTAATAATATGCAGATAGGATAAGAAACTATTCAAAGAACGTGAATATAATGAGAGAAGGGGAGGGATATAAAGGAGATGAGAAAAATTTAAAAATAAAAATACTTAAAATATTATATAGGTATTAAGAGGTAGTATTGCTATTAAGTAATTTGAGTCTCAGAGGTTTTGAATTGAGTAATAAATTTGTGGATTAAGTGTGTACACAATGGGGGATAGGGTCTAATAGTCAACTACGGGTTTATGTGAGGATGTGCAGAACAACAATTAAGTCCCATAAAGAAGAACAAAAGAGAGGAAAAGGTGAGAAGGACAAGGAAGAAAGAAAAAAAAACATCAGAATTTCAGTCGAGCTAAGCAAAAACTAAAAGAAAAATTTTTTAAAAAAGAAAGAAAAATGCACACACACATATGTCCCGAAAATAAAGATTATAAGAGGGGGAAAAATGTTACTAGAAAAAAATTTTTTTGAAAAAAGTTAAAAATTAAAAAAAGTTTTAGAAAAGAAAAAACTTTTTGTAAAAGGTATAAAAAAAAGAACAAGAGGGAAAAAAAAGCTCTTTGATTTTTTGGGGGAGGATTGGGAAAAATCCTGTATCTCCCTTGTGTCTGTCATCAGCCTCTTGTTGGAGTCTCTGGTCTGCTTGTGGTCCTGTGGCTTAGTTGGTTTGTTAAGTCAGTTTGTTTGGACAGGCAGAAAAATGCTCTGCTTTACCCAGGATTTTGCAATCCTCCTCCCATGTTAGTTCAATGGGAGGGGGGTGTGCTTTGAGTATCACAAAAGAGGGAGATGGCTTTTTCCTCAAGTTTGGACATGCTGTGATGAGGCTAGGTTCTGTGTAGAGTTGAGGCCTTTCAGCAAACAGTAGCTTTTCCTGAGTTCTAGTTTGTGAGAAACTCACAAAACCCAGACTGGAGCCACCCCCAGGGTTTCTGTTTAATGATGTCGAGGCCGCTAAAGGGAGGGGCAGCTTCTGGCTCTGATTAACCCGTGAAAATAGCCACTCCTAGGGCTGGCGCCCGAACTGGGTGACTTTTCCCTGGGTGGAGCTGAGTTTGGCAGGTCACGCCATTAAGTTCTTGTGACCTGCTAAATGACTCTAGTTTTATTCCAAGGCCTGAATTGGAGCTAGCAGCTCCGCCAAGATTTGTCGGTGAGCAGCTTCAGAATACTCACAGAGAAAGGCAAGAGAAAAGGTGAACAGCGTGAGCAGCTGGAGAATGCTCAAAGAGAAAGGCAGGAATGGCGTGAAGAGGCTGAGAACACTCAAAGAGAACTACAAGAATGGCATGAACGGGAGGAAGCTAAGCAACGAGTAAGACAGGAATTGAGAGAGCAGGATGACAATACACAAAGATCACTAAATGCATTTATGGGATCCATTAACAAAGAGCTGAAGGAAGTTAGGGAGACCACAAAGGGAATGATGAATGGAACCCAAAAAAAGGAATGGGAGTCCAAGGAAACCATATCCAATCAACTAAGTGATTTGAGAACAAACAGTGAACACCAAATTAAGGAAGTAAAGAAGTCCATACAAGATCTATAACAAAGCTTCAACAAAGAATTTGAAGCCATCAAATCTGACCAATTAGAAGGAAAAGAAATAAAAAACAAAGTAGAAAGTCTTGACAGCAGGTTAGACCATGCAGAAGATCGAATCTCGGGGATTGAAGATAGCCTAGATATTATAGAGAAAGAACATACAACCATCCAAGAGAGGTCCAAGAAAAATGATAGATCTATCCAACACTTGGAAGACACCATCAGAAGGCCTAATCTAAGGATAATGGGTGTAGAGGAGCACCAAGAAACAGAAGTTAATGGTCTAGGAAATTTGTTTAACAGGATCCTAGCAGACCACTTCCCACACAAGCAAAAACATAGGCCTATTCAGATACAAGAAGCTTTTAGAACTCCGAATAGACCAGATCAGAATAGGACATCCCACCATCTCATTATAATCCACACAGGATTAACTCTGACCAAAGAAAAGATCCTTAAAGCTGTGAAGGAGTAAAGATTAATCACATATAAAGGGAAACCAATTAGAATCACCTCAGATTTCTCAGCAGAGACAATCAAAGCAAGAAGAGCCTGGAATGATGTATGCCAAGCGATAAAAACAAGCAACTATCAACCAAGAATTCTGGACCCAGCTAAACGCTCCTTCAAAACTGAAGGCCAAATAAAAACCTTCCATAGCAAAGAAAAATTGAAACAATACATCTCCATCAAACCAGCCTTATAAAAGATTCTTAAAGATATCTGACACATAGAAAACCAACAAGACCACAATAAAGGCCAAGAAACTGCACCCAAACTGAGAATCCAAGAACCATAGGAAGAACACAGTGTTGCAACCCCTAAGAAGATGGATAACATGGCAGGAACTCCCAAATACCTCTCAGTCCTATCTCTTAACATTAACGGACTGAACTCTCCAATTAAGTGAAATAGACTGTCTAGTTGGATTAAAAAACAAGATCCTTCTATCTCCTGCCTTCAGGAGTCACATCTTGCACGTAAAAACAAACACATTTTCAATGTTAAGGCTGGAGCAAATTCTACCAAACAAACGGCCCCAATAAAAAGGCGGGAGGTGCAATCCTAATATCAGATAAAATAGACTTCAAATTAAAATTCATTAGAAGAGATAAAGAAGGTCGCTACATACTAATTAAGGTATCTTTCCTTCAGGAGGATATTACAATTCTAAATATCTATTCGCCAAACAATGGAGCACCCACATTTATCCAAGAAACACTAGTTTCCCTCAAATCGCACATAGATCCAAAAACATTAATTGTTGGGTATTTTAACACACCACTCTCCCCACTAGATAGATCAACTCGGCAAAAACTCAACAGAGAAACCACAGATCTAAACAGCTGCATAGATCAACTAGATTTAACAGACATCTACCGAATATTTCACCTAGCAGCATCAGAATACACGTTTTTCTCAGCAGTACATGGAACATTTTCTAAAATAGACCACATTTTAGGCCACAAAGCAAACTTGTCCAAATTCAGAAAAATTGAAGTTATACCTTGCATTCTCTCTGACCACAAGGGAATAAAATTAGAACTCAACACCAAAAGCCACCAAAGAAAGTCCAGAAACACATGGAGGCTGAACAACACACTTCTGAATCACGAGTGGGTCATGAAATAGATTAGAAAGGAAATTCAAATGTTCATGCTATTCAACAATAATGAGCACACAAATTACCAGCTCCTCTGGGACACAGCAAAGGCAGTACTCAGAGGCAAGATTATACCTCTGAGATCCTACATCAACTAATTGGAGAGATCTGAAACCAACAATTTCATGAGACATCTGAACCTCCTTGAAAAATAGCAGCAAGATAAACACCAATCCAGTAGACATAAAGAAATAATTATAATTAAATCAGAATTAAATGAATTAGAATCCAAAAAAACTATAGAAAGAATCAACAAAACAAAGAGTTGGTTCTTCGAAAAAATTGACAAAATTGACAGACCCTTAGCACATCATATCAGAAAAAGAAGAGAACACACCCAAATAAATAAAATCAGAGATGAGAATGGAAACATCACCACGGAAACAACCAAGATTCAGAACATTAAAAGGGAATACTTCTCAAAACGATATGCTAATAAGTGTGAGAACTTGACAGAAATGGACCTTTTCCTAGCAAATATTGACATGCCAAATCTAATCCAAGATGAGTTAAACCAGCTTAACAGGCCGATATCAAGCATTGAAATAGAAAGAGCAATAAGTGACCTCCCAGCTAAAAAAGTCCAGGACCAGATGGTTTTACAGCAGAATTCTACAATGCATTCAAAGCAGAGCTCACACCAATACTCCTCCAACTCTTCAATGAAATTGAAAGAGAAAGTTCATTCCCGAACACATTCTATGAAGCCATCATAACCCTCATCCCAAAACCAGTCAGGGACTCATCAATGAAAGAGAACTATAGACACATTTCTTTGATTAACATTGATGCAAAACTTCTCAACAAAATTTTGGCCAATCGACTTCAACAATTCATCCAAAAAATTATACACCATTATCAATCAGGTTTCATTTCAGGGATGCAAAGCTGGTTCAACATATGCAAATCAATTACTATTATTCATCATATCAACAGGAGCAAGGATAAGAACCACATGGTTATCTCAATAGATGTAGAAAAAGCATTCGACAAGATCCAACACCCCTTTATGATGAAGGTTTGGAAAAATTAGGAATCCATGGAACATTCCTCAATACAATAAAGCCTGTATAGGACAAACATACAGCCAGCATTTACTTAATGTTGAAGAATTGAGGCCATTTCCTCTTAACTCAGGAACAAGACAAGGATGTCCACTCTCTCTACTTTTCTTCAATCTAGTATTAGAATGCCTAGCTACAGCAATAAGACAAGATGCAAACATAAAGGGGATCCAAATAGGGAAAGAAGAAATAAAACACTCCCTCTTTGCAGATGACATGATCTTGTATGTAAAGAATCCCATAGAGTCCACTCCCAAATTACTGAAGCTGATTCAAAACTTTGGCAAAGTAGCAGGGTATAAAATTAACCCCCCAAAATCAATGGCTTTTCTGTATGACAACAATGAGAAAAGTTTGGCTGAAATCAGGAAAGTAACTCCATTTGTAATAGCCCCTCAAAAAATAAAATACGTAGGAATTAACAACCAAAGATGTGAAGGACCTCTATGATGAAAACTTTAAAATCTTGAAAAAGGAAATCAAAACAGAACTTAGAAAATGGCAAAACCTCCCATGCTCCTAGATTGGAAAGATTAACATCGAGAAAAGGGCAATACTTCCCAAGGGTATCTACAAATTCAATGCGATTCAAAATTCCAACCTCATTCTTCAAAGAAATAGAAGAGGAAAGCCAAAAATTCATATGGAACAATAAAAGACCCCAATAGCAAAAATGCTCCTCAACGGAAAGAACACTGCTGGTGGAATATCAATACCAAATTTCAAACTCTACTATAAAGCCATAGTAATCAAAACAGCTTGGTACTGGCACAAGAACAGACCTCAGGACCAATGGAATAGAATTGAAAACCCAGAAATGAACCTACAGACCTATCGTCAACTAATCTTCGATAACGGAGCTAAAATAATAGAATGGAAGAAAGACAGCCTCTTCAGTAAATGGTGCTGGCAAAATTGGTTAACTACTTGTAGAAAACTAAAACTAGATCCTTCTATATCACCCTGCACCAGAATCAACTCCAAATGGATCAAAGACCTCAGAGTCAAAGCAGACACTCTGAAAACATTACAGGATGGAATAGGAGAAACCCTAGGTCTCCTTGGCTCAGGCCGAAATTTTCTGAATAGATACCCGGAAACACAACAAATCAAAGAAAGGTTGGACAAATGGGATTGCATGAAGTTGCAGAGCTTCTGCACGGCAAAGGACATAGCTAGCAAGATCAATAGAAAGCCCACAGATTGGGAGAAAATCTTCACTAGCCATACAACGGAGAAGGGTCTCATATATAAAATATACTTGGAACTCAAAAAATTCAATCCCCCAACAACAAATCCTCAAAGAAACAACTGCCCAATAAATAAGTGGGCTAAAGACTTGAAGAGAAACTTCTCTGAAGAAGAAAGAAGGATGGCCAATAGACCCATGAAAAATGCTCAACCTCCCTAGCCATAAAAGAAATGCAAATCAAAACAACATTGAGATACCACCTCACCCCATTTAGAATGGCTATAATCAAGAACTCTATTAACAACAGATGCTGGAGGGGATGTAGACAGAAGGGAACCTTACTTCATTGGTGGGGGTGTAAAACTTGTTCAACCACTTTGGAAAGCAGTATGGAGGTTCCTGAAAAGACTTCACATAGACCTGCCCTATGACCCAGCAATCCCACTTTTGGGCATTTACCCAAATGTTTACAAACAAGACCACGCTAAAGCTACCAGCACCACTATGTTTATTGCAGCATTATTTACCATAGCTAAGATATGGAACCAACCCAGATGCCCCTCAGTAGATGAATGGATCAAGAAAATATGGAATATATACACAATGGAATTCTATGCCTCCATCAGAAAGAATGGCATTTCCCCATTTGTTAGGAAATGGAAAGGAAAAAATTATATTAAGTGAACCAAGCATGGCTCAAAGAATCATAGGTCCCATGGTTTCCCTTATTTGCAATATCTAGTGTATGTATGAGTCAAGCAGGAAAGGTCAGATAATATGATGTTAAGAAAATGAACCCTTAGATATGTATTGTAATTTTTTTTTCTTGCATGCATATTTGTTTCTAACTCATTTATAAGAGTATTTCTTTGTAGCTTTGGATATCCCTCCCCCACAATATAACCCCTGCTTTCACTATATTTGATGGTATAATTTGTGGAGGAGATGGGGAAAAACAAGTCGTTTAAAGATACAGGTGGACCTGATGCTACTATGAGAAGTACAAGTTGTTATGTCCAAAACGATCTTTACAACTTTGGTGCGGGGGGCTGTGTGGGGGTTGGGGGGAGGCTGGGAAGGGTTGTGAAGGCTAAACAAAGAGGAGGCTGCAGTGCTTGATAAGAAATGTACTCATTATCTTGCCAATGTGGTTGTAACCCCTCTGTACAGTATGTTCACAATAAATAAATAAATATATAAATAAATATGAGAAGAAAAAAAAAAGATAAGAAAATCCTCAAAAGGAACCTAGAAAACACTCAGAATTAAATGAAATTCAAGTACATTAGCCTGGATCATTATGAGGGAAATTAGGTGATCATAGACCGACAGAAGCACAAGACAGAAATACTGCCATCATTGCTAACCACAAATGAGGCCAAGCAGAGATCCTGATGGTGCATTAAGAAATGTGGACATAAAAAATGAGCTGGACCTGATATAAGAATGTATTAGGCTGAATTACATGTCGATTATAAGCTTTGAAAATTGTCTCCAGAAATTCAAAGCAACAGAGAGAGAAAGAAAGAGTAGTTAGCAGAGAAGACGGAGAAGTGCTGTCATAGATGAGTCCAAGAAAAGTGAACAGGAAACTATCAGGCTCTTCAGAAAGAGTTAAAGGGCCACATGCTCTGATTGATAATGCTGGGGAAAGGGAAAGAACATTAGGAAAAAAAATAGAAGGGCTAAAAAAAAACATTTGAAATATCTGTCACAAAATACACTGAAGTGGAAAACTAGAAAGAGAAACTTCTAGTGTAAAAGCCCCGAAAGACTGCTGAGATCTTCACCATAAATGTAATGCAGAATCATCATGTCTCAATGGAACTGGTGGAGGTGGGAAAAAATACCTTGCAATAGCACCTTTGTGAACTTAAGGGAGGAGCTGAAGAGCAAAGGTGTAGTGAGAAGGAGAAGCAGTTGGCCAGTCAAAGGAACTCTCCTGTGACCCTGCCAAAACAGTTACAGTTTAAGGAGCACATTGAGAAGGAGAGTGGGATTTTGAAAGCAAGTTTGAGAGAAAAGGAGGAGAATAAAGGGGAAGAAGTTTCCAAGGTTCAGAGTACTGTACAAGAGTTAAAGAAACTAGAGACCTCAAGATACAGGGAAACATCTGAGCTGATCAGGTGGCTTGGGAGATCACTCTAAAACCAGTGGGATCTCCAGAGCTACTAGTCATTAAAATTAAAGGAAGAAGCAAAAACAGTTCTAATAAGTGTGCAAATGTTGACACTGACCTTATGAAAAAAGCATACAGGCTCAAGCTTTCTGTCAGTTTACGTGTAGATATTTGTACCCTGGTAAATTGCCCGAGGCCACTACCTTAAACTGTTCTGAAAACCAGTGGGGCCTTAGCGTGACAATACATTGTAAGGTGTGTAGGTAATTTCCAACAGGTAAATGCTGAAAAGCTGGAACTTATGGAAAGAATTCTTACGTGAGGAAACTCAGATGGTGAATTTAGGAAAGTGGACTTCACAGAGGTAAAGCCTGGAAAATATGGGTATCTATTAGTAATAGTGGACACTTTTTCAGGCTGAGCTGAGGCATGTTATAATTCCTTGATTTGGCTTACCCTTAGCTGTGGGGTCCAAAGATGGCCCTGCATTCATGGCCCAAGTTCTCAATTATTCACTAACACTCTAGGAATAAATTGGAAGTTACAATCAATTTATATAACTCAGAGTTCAAGGCATTAGAAAGAATGAATATGCCCTCAAAGGAAACTAACTAAATTAAATACAGAGACTGTCCATGGCTAGGTGAGCCTCCTCCACATTGCTTATCTTCGAGCAAGATGTAGCCCTTATGTTAAAGGATTTAATCCCTTTGAAATATTTTAGGGTAGACCACACCCTTTGGTTCCTAAACTTCGGAAGGCTATATTAACAGAAATATCTAACTACAATCTGCAGGCTTTACAACATATTCTTTTATCGACCTATCCTTTGGTAACCAAGGACCACCAGCCACATAAGAAAAACTCCACCTGAAGTGGAGAGGCCAAGATGGCAATGGAACAGCAGGAAAACACCACAGATCTCCCCAACGAAATACAGAGTTTGGATTTCAATGCTCTGTTTCTGCAAGTGACCCACAAAAAAAAGGCGATTACTCAGAGAGATACAGAAAGTGAAAAAAGAAAAGGGAAAAACCTACACAGACAGTAAAGTGGGAAGAACCTTCCCCCACCCTTTGTTGGTGATGGGGCTCCCTGCTGAGCAGCTTAAGTGGTGGAACTTTGTGCCAGGTTGCTTAAGTGTCCTGGCTCTGGACCCTCGGAGGACCACACACCCACAAGCATCCCAAGGCTCACAGAAGTCTCCCAAGGTCCAGTGCCAACCCAGAGAATACAAACTGAAATCTCAGAAGGCAGAATCGGCATGAAGATTCCCCTCAACCTCCCTGGCATGGCACCTCTGCCTGGCTGGTGCAAGCAGACCAACCAAGTCAGGATCAGCAGCAGCTGTCAGCAGTGGTGAACGACCCTAGACACACAGTGTGGCACCTCTGTCCTGCTGGTGTAAACAGCCTAGCCTAACCTGGAACAGCAGCAGCAGCTCTCAGTAGTGGCAAACCATCCAGACTTTGTGCACAATGCCTCTTGGCACTAGCCCACAGGAACAGCCCAGACCAGCCCGGGGTGGCAGTGATAACTGTGGCAGGGACAGCTGCAGTGAACAACTCCAGACCCATGCCGGTTTGTGCCTCTCCATACTGGCCCGCATAAGCAGCCTAGCCTAGCCTGAGGCAGCAGCACTGGTTAACCCCCTGACTCGTGGTAGGGTGGAGCGCCTCTCCATACTGGCTTGCATAAGCATCCCAGCCGAGCCCATGGTGGCAAATGTGGTGAACAACCCCAGACATGACGCAGGGTGTGGGGCTGAACAAGCCCAGAAAAGCCTTATGAACTTTCCTGCCTGGTCTGGCTTTGAACCTGAATACACAGATCTGACCCTCCTGAGTAATTACAATTACAGTCATTCACACCAGCAGGGTCTAACTCTTGCCAACCCCTTCACTTTTTCTACAGTAGATCATTTCTTAGTTCATACAAGGAATCTAAGTAAATACAAGAGGATCGACATAATACCCTGTATTCTATCTGATCATAGTGGAATCAAACTAGTTCTCAATAACAAGACATAAAGTAGAAAAAACTTAAACGCATGGAAATGAAACTGCACTAAGTTGAACAATACTTGGGTCACAAAAGAAGTTAAAGAAGAAATTAAAAAGTTCTTACAATTCAGTGAAAATGAAGAAACATCACAAAGGAACCTATGAGACCCAGCAAAAGAAGTCCTGAGGGACAAATGTATTGCTCTCAGTGCACATATCAAGAAAACAGAGACCAAGGAAACAATCTTATGATACAACTAAAACTGCTACAGAAACAAGAAAAAAATTGAACCTCAAGTTGCTAGACAGAAAGAGATAACCAAAATAAGAGCTGAAATTAATGAGATAGAGATTGAGAAAATTATAAATAAAATTAATAAAACAAAAACTGTTTCTATGAAAAAAATCAATAAAACTGACAGACCACTGGCAAGAGTAGCTAACAAAATAAGAGAGGAGACCCAAATCGATATTATCAGACATATCACAGGAAAAATTACAACAAATATCCAAGACAATCATAAGGAAATAATTCCAGACTCTACTCACAAAGGAAGGAAAACCTAGCAGAGGTGGATGAATTTCTACAGAAATACAAATTGCTATATCCCCTTTCCTTTTTGGCCCTGCTTCTCCACCATGTATGGTGGGGGCAGCAGTTCGGTAAATAAACTTCTTTTCCTGCCTTCATGGTGTGTGGTATTCTCTTCATAGGCTACTGAATGAAACCTAACTATTTAATATTACATTTGATGCTGTGACTCAGATGATGTTTTGGTTTGGAAATGTTAGAATTTCCTAACCACTTCTTTTCTGTGAACTAAACTGCCTTGAGACACCACGCGAGACTTTTCACCAATACCATTGCTGGCCTTCACATCCACGTCCACAAGACTTCTCTTCTCTGGTGAGTGAAACTACTCTCTACAGCTCTCTGTTGCTCAATCTCTGTTCAGATGTGGCGACATGCCAGAGAGCTCCTATGGCCTTTAGCTGAAAGGATGGTCACCTCTGAATCCGAGGATGCTTGGTTAAGGGGTCTTGGCCATTTCTCTCTAAAGCTCTAGGGGAAGCAGGGACATCACTTCTGCCTGGTCAGCTCTCCTTCACTCACCAGACTGACTCTCCTACACATTTAACAGGGTGCTACGAGTCATGCCCAAGCCATGAAACCCCTCTAAAATGCCTCCTGCGCTACCTGGATAGCCAGAGCACCTAATTTTTTTATGCTTTTCTCAGATTTAGACAATTTTTGCCTCTGCAATGGTAAATGGTCAACAGTCTGTTCACTTTCAGGATCTCTTTGCTCTCTGTTAATCATGTCCAACTTTCTATAACTCTCCCTGTCTTTTCTACAACTATTTGTATTGTGCCATGAAGCGAGGGACATGGGCTGGGTCCAGGGGACCCATTCTAGGTTCCCTCTAAAAGGCTAGCCAAACTAGGCTTGATTTTTTTGTTCAGGTTTTCTTTGCATTTTTTTAGAAATTTGTCATCTTGAGTTCGCCATCTTGGCCAAATGGTGGGTGAAGGATTTGGCCCACTCCAATCCTTACCCTACCACCAAGCTTTCTTCTCCTCCATCCATCTATTCAACTGTGCCTTGCTAACAAGTTGCTCTTTTCACAGACTCTGGTAACTGAGGCCCAACCATCTGATGTGCTTTGTTAGCAAAGATGTCTAAACATTGTTGTCTAAAATTTTAGACTTTGAGTTTTGTCTTTTTTGTTTTGTGTTGTTTAGGCTAGTACTGACTACGTGATTCTAAAATATTGGGCATATCTGTGTTAAGATTCTCCCATCTAACAAGTTTTATCATTGCAGAATATTTGGTCAATTCTTGATAAGGACTAGGTAAGCTCTACTTATTCTATTTGATCTCCTTGTTTCTTTAATTGGAAATAACAAAGGGTTTTAATGACAAAAGTTGCAATTCAAATCCAGCCCAGGCTGAAAAATCCCTAAGACTCCATCTCCCAACTAACCTGCAAAGAGCCAGGCTGGAAGTTGGCTCGAACCTCTTATCTCCAACCAGAAAACACTGCAAGAGTTTCTATAACTCAAAGTGGTAGAGTGCTAGACTTGAGCAGAAGTGCTCAGGGACAGTGCCCAGGAATTGAGTTCAAAGCTCCTTGAATACCACCTGGGACAAACCATCCCACCAACGACACTTAGGATTTGGTAAGAAGGAATCAAGGATTTGATTGGACATGAAAAACAGTGGGGGATACATAAAGCAGAATGGTCCTAATAATGAGCAGGGCCCACTAATCAATGTTGCCCCATGACCTGGCCCACTGGAGTGCATGGGGCATGCCACACAAGTGAGCAGGGCATGCTGATGGAGTGGGTAGGATGTCATCCTCACATGATGAGCTGTGAAGAATTGATTGGGGAACAGGCAGTTTGTGAAGTGATGGTTGAAAACTGTTAGGTAGGAGACCCACTGGAGTGATGGAGGAGTTCAACCTATATATAGGCTGCATGGTCAGAGCAATGGAATTGGAGAAAATCAGGGGAAGACCTGCAAGGAAGGAAGTGGTGAGACAGCAGGAGGGGAAAGACCTGAGAGAAGAGGAATTTGAGGGCGAGCAGGAGGGGAAGGAAGCCAATTGGCCACAAGGCCAGAGAAGTGTAGTGGAGAAGCCTAAAGAGAAGAAGGAAGTGATGGAAGGGAAAAAGGGAAATGAAGGAAAGGTCTTTAAAGAAGGAAGGAATAAGGGAAAAGGAAAAAGCCTTACCTATTGAAGTTTGGAGTGTGGAGATGGTAATTTGGGTGTTTTGCAAACCAATTAACTATGCCTATTGGACTTCTGAGGTTTGGTGGTTGGGGCTGGGCTGTCACTGAGTGACAAGGTAAATGCAGACCCAGTTCTAGTGTAAATAAAATTATCTTCAATGTGCCTCATTGGATTGCCTTGTGTTTCATGCATTATAAGTGTACAAGTTCACATGTTAATAGTCTCAAAGGCCACGATTTTTGTAAAATGTTATGAGGTCAAAATAGGTTTGAAAAACTCAATGGAACAATGATATCACAATGGCAATATGATGTCACAATATTGAGTGATAATAATATTTTGATGTTATACTTAGTTGGTGATGCCATAATGGTGATGAGGTCACAATAGGTTTATGATATTATAATAAGTAACAATAGGTTTTTTTGTGAAAATACTGTACAGAGGGGTTACAATTACATGGGCAAGATAATGTGTACATTTCTTATCAAGCATTATAGCCTCCTCCTTTGTTTCCTCTTCCCATCCCTTCCTGTGGAGAGCTGCAGGGTCCGTGACCAAAGATGGCGCTGGCTTCCGCCTTCTGCCTTCCCGATGGCGAGTGCTCTCTGTGAAAAACAACTCCTTATATGACTATGGCTTGGCTACTGGCTTGCTTCCATGTTTGCGACCCTATTAGTATATGCCGCGTGGCACCTCGGGATTGGCCATCCAGGAGGCTTATAACCAGAGCGCGGGTGCGGGGGAGGGAAAAGCTTTCAGAGAGAAGCTTGCAGACAAGGTTCCTGAATAAACTGCTTTGAGAAGAATCCCAGGTCGTGTCTTCCTTGCTGGTCGAGGCGGTCGTTACAAATGGTGGCCCGTACGGGGAACTAACTCAACAAGGGATTCAGAACTCCTGGCAGTCAGGGTGGTGCACCGGTAAGTTCCCAGGTAAGTGGGAATCCACGATTAAATCAGGCATAATACGGGGCTCTTTTCTGTAGATAAAGAGAGAGCAGGAACCCAGGAAGAAATAAAATACAGGCCTAAAGTGAAAGTAAAAGAAAATAAAATTTTTAATATCTGAGATGGGCACCACGACGTTACATCCAATTTTTCTGGCCCTGGAAGAACTACTACGCTCGAAAGGACTAAAGTTAAAAAAGGGTACCTTACAGAGGTTCCTTGATGAATGCGATATTGTGGCTCCTTGGTTCATAGTGTCCGGGAGCCTTACAGTAGCCTCATGGGACAAATTAGGGAAGGATTTGGACTTTGCCTATGAACAGGACACATTAAGAACAGGACACATTATAAACAGGAGTCCACCCCATTTGGAAATTGATTAGGGGCTGCCTGGAGGACCAGCACTGCTGTGAGGTTATAGAAAATGGACAGTCAGCACTGGAGCAGTTACAGGAGGAGAGGCCAGAGAAGGCAATCAGTGAAAAGGGAGACAGTAGACAGGGCAAAAGGGGACAACTATACCCAGATCTGTCTGAGCTAAAATCGGAAAGAGGAAGTTCCAGCGAGTTAGAGGAGGAAGACGTGAGAGCACTTATTCAACAGATGAAAAAGAGCCGTATAAAAAAGGAGGAACGTAAGCTAAGCCAACCTGTGCTTAATGAGGACATAGAAAGAACTTCCGGTCAGACCCCTTTAGATCCTCCTCCATATCAACATGGAGCCAATGGGCATACTTTTTGCACGGACACTTGGCGAACTGCTCGAGCAGAACTCGCCTTCCCAGTTTTTCAAGACGATAATCAACAGAGATTCCATGAGCCTCTAGAATTTAAAGTAATTAAGTCCCTGGCTGAGTTTGTTCAGACGTATGGGATTACAGCCTCTTTTACCGTAGCTCAAGTGGAAGCTATAAAGAGATACTGCATGACCCCCTCTGATTGGGCGAGCCTAGCATGGGCATGTTTGAGTCCAGGCCAATACTTGGATTGGAGGGCATTTATGCTGGAATTTTGTAATGAACAGGCAGCCATCAATCAAGCAAACGGACACCAGGCTTGGGACAGAGACATGCTCTTAGGACAAGGCCGCTTTGCTAATGCTCAGACAGGTTATCCCCCTGAAGTGTATCAACAGATAAATGATGTTTGCATTAAGGCGTGGAAATCACTACCACATAAAGGGGAAGTTAGCAGCAATCTCACCAAGATCCTGCAGGGGGCTACCGAGCCTTTTTCAGATTTTGTGGCCAGAATGGTGGAAGCAGCAGGCAGAATTTTTGGGGACCCTGACATGGCCATGCCTCTTATAAAAAAATTAGTCTATGAGCAATGCACCAAAGAATGTAAAGCCGCCATTACCCCGTATAAACATAGAGAGTTGGAGGCATGGATGAAAGTGTGCAGAGAGCTGGGAGGACCTCTAACTAATGCAGGCCTTGCCGCCGCAGTACTCCAGTATTCAAATAGGCATGGGGGAAACTCTGGAGTGACATCTGGAGCATGCTTCAAGTGTGGCAAGGCTGGTCATTTCAAGAGAGATTGCCCAGAGAGAAAACGAACCGGAAGAGCTGGAGGAGTTACAACGGGCAAACAGCCAGGGCAGTGCCCCAGATGTAAAAAAAGGAAAGCATTGGGCCAATGAATGTAGATCAGTCAAAGATGTTAACGGCCAGCCCTTGGGCCCCATCACGCAGCCAAAAAACGGGCAGAGGGGCCCCCGTTCCCAGGGCCTGCAAATATATGGGGCAATGGAGAGCCCAAATGAGGAAATTTCCCAAGAAGGATGGCCTATCCTGAGGCATCCCAAGAACTGCGTAGAGCCACTACAGGCTCGGCGGGACTGGACCTCCGCGCCACCACCAGACTCGTACTAACCCTGCAAATGGGCGTTCAGTTAGTAGAGTCAGATTTTCAAGGTTCTTTGGAACGGGGCACAGTGGGGTTACTAATTGTCCGGTCTTCCGTTGCCCTTAGAGGGCTTAAAATTCACCCAGGAGTTATTGACCCAGATGATACAGGTATAGTTAAAATCATGTTAGAAGCTCCAAAAGGCATTGTAGCAATTTCCCCTGGAGACAGAATTTCCCAACTGTTACTCTTGCCTAGCCTGCTTGAAAAATTTCCTGCCATACAGTCTGAGAGAGGTGGAAAGGGTTTTGGCTCCTCCGGAATTGAGTCAGTGTACCTAGTCCTGGATTTAGACCAGAGACCCACGCTTGAACTGGAGATTGAAGGAAAAAGGATTATAGGACTGTTAGACACAGGGGCCTATCGTAGCATTATTGCAAAAAAGGATTGGCCAAGAGGGTGGCCATTACAGGCCTCAGGACAAACCCTGAGAGGGTTAGGCTATGCCAAAGCTCCTGACATAAGTGCAAGACCCCTCAGCTGGAACGATGGAGAGGGACACTCTGGAAACATCCAGCCTTATGTTTTAGAATTGCCTGTCTCCCTGTGGGGTCGAGATTTACTAAAAGAGATGGGGTTTTGCCTTAGTAATAAATATTCTCCTACCTCAAAGGAAATGATGTTACAAATGGGCTACTGCCCAGGGCAAGGACTGGCAAAAAACTTGCAAAGCTTTAAAGAGCCTATTGATGTCCACCAAAAACTTGATAGACATGGGCTGGGTTTTTCATAGGGGCTGCTGAGGATCAAGTTCGCATTACCTGGAAGACGGAGGAACCGGTATGGGTAGCTCAGTGGCCTCTATCCTCCGAAAAGCTTTTAGCCGCTCATAAACTGGTAGAAGAACAAGTAGCCCTGGGCCATGTGAGACCCTCAGTTTCACCATGGAATACTCCAATATTTGTGATAAAAAAAGAAGTCGGGTAAATGGCGATTACTTAATGATTTTCGTGCCATAAATGCACAGATGCAAATTATGGGCCCTGTACAAAGAGGGTTCCCTTTGCTTTCCGCACTTCCTGCCCATTGGCCTATTATGGTAATAGACATAAAAAATTGTTTCTTTTCTATCCCCTTGCATTCCGCTGATTGTGAGCATTTTGCCTTTACTGTGCCCTCTTGTAACCATGAGGAACCTGACCAAAGATATGAGTGGGTCATGCTGCCTCAGGGTATGGCCAACAGCCCCACTATGTGTCAGCTGTTTGTTGGCAGGACTATAGCTCCTGTTAAAAAAAGGCATCCAAAACTAAGGGTGGTCCATTATATGGATGACATTTTGATAGCTCATAAGGAAGAGGCTGGGTTACAAAAGGCCTATGCAGAATTGGTTTTTGCCTTAAGGGAACAGGGTCTTTATCCGGCGCCAGAAAAAATACAAACAGGCAGAGTGGTGGAGTATCTGGGAGCCAAGATACGTCCCAGGTCGATCATGCCCCAGAAATTGACCCTGAGAAAAGATAACTTAAAGAATTTAAATGATTTTCAAAAATTGTTGGGGGATATTAATTGGATAAGGGGGTATTTAAAATTGCCAAATTATGAATTAAAACCCTTATTTGATATGCTAAAAGGAGATAGAGATTTAAACTTCACACGAGACCTGACTGAGAGCGCCCGATTTGCTCTCAAAAGGGTGGAGGAGGCTTTAAGTGCCGCCTGTTTAAACAGGCTACAAGATGGCCAACCCTTTGATTTATGCATTCTTCCCACTGAGACCCAACCAACTGGGGTACTTTGGCAAAAGGGGCCGTTGATGTGGTTACACTCTCATGTTTCCCCCGGAAAGGCGCTGGAGTATTACCCTGAGGGGGTAGGGAGCTTAGCTCTGCAAGGAGTTCAACAGAGTTTACAATTTTTTGGAGTTTATCCGCACTCCACCATTGTTCCCTACAGTGCCTACCAAGTTCAGACTTTATGTGCCACTTATTGATAATTGGTCCATTTTGAGATGCATGTTTCCAGGAGATATTGATAATCATTTGCCCAAAGACCACTTACTAAGATTTGTAAAGGAACATCCAGTGATTTTTCCAAAGGTAACTGCCCGAAAGCCTATTAGAGGGGCTATAAATATTTTTATGGATGGTATACATTGCAGGTAACCAAGACCCCGTACAGCATCAATTTGTCCCCGGTAACCCACAGATTGTTGAGTTGATGATTGTAATTGAAGTATTTAAAGCTTTCCCCTGTCCCTTTAATTTAATATCAGATTCAGCCTATGTAACAAATGCTTTAAAAATATTGGAAGCGGTTGGTACAATAAAGGCTACCAGTTCTGTTCTAGCTCCCTTTACCCTGCTACAATCCCTTATATGGCAACGCAAGGAACCCTTTTTTCTAATGCATATTCGAGCACATACGGGCCTCCCAGGACCACTGACAAAGGGTAATGCCCTAGCTGATGCACACACTCGTGCTGAGTGGGCGCACCATGCTTCTTCTGTTGACTTAGCAAAAGATTTTCATGCCAAATTTCATGTAAACGCCAGGACTTTACAAAGCCACTTTTCCCTTTCTAGAGCGGATGCACGTCAAGTGATAAAGGAGTGTCCCCGATGTATTATTTACCATAAGCCCCCTACGTTTGGAGTTAATCCACGTGGTTTAAGACCCTTACAAGTATGGCAGATGGATGTAACTCATGTACCTGAATTTGGACGCTTAAAATATCTACATGTTTCTGTTGACACCTTTTCAGGTGTTGTACTTGCCACCCCCCTGCCAGGGGAAAAGGCTACTGATGTAATATCTCACTGCTTGGAAGCGTGGGCGGCCTGGGGAATGCCAAAACAGCTAAAAATCGATAATGGTCCGGCCTATACTGGGCAGCGCTTTGTTTCCTTTTGCACTCAAATGGGTGTTACCCTGGTGCATGGACTGCCCTATAACCCTCAAGGTCATTGCACTATCAAGGAAATGTTACAAAAACAAAAAGGGGGAGCTGGACCCCTGATGGCTACAGCAAGACAAAGAATAGCCATGACACTTTTTACCCTAAATTTTTTGAATTTGGTTAACGCTGGTCGCTCAGCGGCAGATAGGAATAACAGTTCCACTCCTTCGGCCTTAGGATCGGCTTTGTGGAAGGATGTGCTCACGGGGCTCTGGAACGGGCCTGACCCCGTGCTGGTATGGGCATGAGGATCTGTTTGTGCTTTTCACCAGAATCGTTCGGATCCAGTGTGGGTGCCCGAATGACTTGTACGGCGAATCCAAGATGAACGGAACCCGGAAGAAACAAAAGATTGCGTTGCTGATCATACAGCTCCTGATGATCCAACAGGGACAGGCGGTAGCGAGATGGGGGATACTGTCTGCATTCCCGAGGCCCATGCCCGTGAGACTTGACGCTTCTCTTTTCCCTAGATTTTTCACCACAAATAAGACTCTTAACCTTCCCTTTTACCCAGAGGATAAAAAAAATGGCAGGGGTTGGTGAAGCTAGAAATATTAGCTTGATGGGCACACTATGCTTTTGCTTAAGTGATGCGACCCTTAATGGTAGTTGCATAGCCTTGACTCATTCCCCTGCCGCTTATTTTAGATATTTGTATGGGAATCCGGAATCAACTGAGGTTTGGGCAAATGCTACTGGATTTGTTGGTACTGTTTTAGGCAGAGATTATGAAAGCTTAAAGTTAAGCAATGACCCGTGGAGTGTAAAACAACCTAAATGGGCCCCCTTTTGCTTGCCTGACCGTATGGGGGAGGCTTGGCCTTGGACAGGTTGCCAATCACGACAAGTTGTTTGGGCTGATGAGTCTAAGCGTTTTTCATTCTCCCCTAATGTTTTGTCCAATGCTAGTTTACTATTTAGGGCTGGAATTAATCTCTTTAATAATTGGCTGTTATGTGGTCTTAATGGAAGTTGCTTGCAGGCCGAACCTATAGTTATGCTGCAAGGGGGTCACTTTTTTATAGCAAACATGACTTGCAATTTGACTAGTACTGCCTGTACTGTGGGTGCCAATTGTCATTTTAGTAAAAATTATACGGTATTTAGCTATCAGCCTACCTCCGTGTGTGTGGTTTCCCCTTTTGTGTTCTTGGTAATTAACAACACCTCTGTATGCTCAGATGATGTGTGTGCTTGTACTAATGAAACCTGCTATTATGCTACCTGCTGGAGTTCTCAGTATCCGTTAGCTATAGTTGCATGCATTCCGCATTGGGTGCCTGTGCCAGTAGATGCTTCTCAAGCTGTAACCTTGTTTAGGCATAAGAGAGATTTTGGCATCACTGCGGGCATTGTAACTGCTATAGCTGTGGCTGCTGCGGGTGCGACGGCTGCCGCTGTCGCCATGTCACATACTGTGCAGACAGCTCAGACTTTAAATAACTTGTCGGCTACTACAGCCAGAGCTCTGGATTTACAACAAGTGGCCAATGCACAATTAAAAGGAGGACTGATGCTGTTAAATCAAAGGATTGACCTTGTGCAGGAGCAGGTTAATATCCTGTGGCAGTTGGCTCAGCTGGGATGTGTTCAAAAATATGAAGGGCTTTGTATTACCGCTGTTCAGTATTATAAGTATACCCAGGCAGAAAATTTGTCTAAACAACTGTCAAGTTATCTTTTAGGCAACTGGACAGGGGAATTCGACCAATTGATGTTACAGCTACGATTGGCCATTGTTGCGTTAAAATCCACCCGGATGGATGATGCCCTGTTACAAGATGTTTCCTCCTGGATTTTGACAGCTGTGGATCATTTGAAGGAGTAGGCGGGAATGGGCTCCCTTATCTATATCCTGGCATTGGTGATCTTGCTGTGCCTGTGGTGCATATGACGGATTAGGAGCTCGCAGCGCAGCAGTATGGGTATGGTGGTCCAGGCCTTCACTGCCATTGAGGCCGGACAGTCCCCCTATGCATGGCTTGCCATGTTAAAGGAATAGCACAGGGTGTAAGGCAAATGCACTGCACTTGGGAATCACTTCCCGGCGTGAGCCCAAGAACAGCATGTTGGGTTGCAAGTGGGTTGATGTCCAAGATCCCACCTCTGCAAAAAAGGTATCAGACAGGCCTGGTCGTCACTGGGGAAGGCGCCCCTCAGGCGAAGACCAGTGCAGGGTCCTCTCATTAATGTTTTAAGCAGAGGCCCAACCTCTACTCTTACCTGTCGCTTAATAAAATAAAAAGGGGGAGCTGTGGAGAGCTGCAGGGGCCGGGACCAAAGATGGCACTGGCTTCCGCCTTCTGCCTTCCCGATGGCGAGTGCTCTCTGTGAAAAACAACTCCTTATATGGCTATGGCTTGGCTACTGGCTTGCTTCCGTGTTTGCGACCCTATTAGTATATGCCGCGTGGCACCTCGGGATTGGCCATCCAGGAGGCTTATAACCGGAGCGCGGGTGCGGGGGAGGGAGAAGCTTTCAGAGAGAAGCTTGCAGACAAGGTTCCTGAATAAACTGTTTTGAGAAGAATCCCGGGTCGTGTCTTCCTTCCTGGTCGAGGTGGTCGCGACACCTTCCCATACTTACCTGGCAGGGGAAATACCATGATCACACAATATGTTTATGATGTCAGTTATGATGTCCGTTCCGCCCAGGAGAAAGTCATCCCACCCAGGCAGAAAAAACTCCACCCACAGAGAAGTTACTTACTTCACCAGTTAAACACAGCCAGAGACTACCCCTCCGGACAACAGCCTAGACAAACAATTGAAATTCAGTAATCATAAACCCCGAGAAAAGCTCCAAGCTGGGCTCTGTGAGTGTCTCAGGATTTAACCCCTCAGGGAAAAGCTACTGTTTGCTGAAAGACCTCAACCCTAAACAGAACCTAGCTTCATCACAACATCTCCAAATTAGAGGAAACAGCCATCTTCCTCTTTTGTGATACTCCAAGCAGATCTCCCTCCCACTGAACTAGCCTGGGAGGAGGATGAAAAAACATGCCTAACACAGAGCAGTTTCTGCTGGCCCAAACTGACTTAAGAAACCAATCAAGCCATAAGAAAACCCCACAAGCAGAACCAAGACTCCACCAAGAGACTTGTTATGGACACAGAGGAGATACAGGGTTTTCCCATTCAGCCCCCCCGCCAAAAAAAATTAAGGAACTCTTTTTTGAAACTTTTCTTAAATTTTTATTTTTTTAAAATGTTTTCTGTTAAACTTTTTTCTCATAATTTTTATTTTTGGTGTGTGTGTGTGTGTGTGTGTGTGTGTGTGTGTGTGTGTGTGTATGTGTGTGTATGTGTGTGTGTGTGTGTGTGTATGTGGGTGTGTTTGATCTTTTTTGACCTTTTGGGCCTTTTTTATTGTTTTCATTTTTTCTCTCTCTTTTTTTTTTACATGACTTAATTGCTGTTCTGCTCATCCCGATATATACCTGTAGTCAATTATTAGACTTTATCCCCCATTGTGTACATACTTAATCCAGAAATTTATTCCTCAATTCACAACCTCTTAGGCTTAAATTCTTTAAGATCAGTATCACCTCTTTATGCCTACATAATTATCAAGTAACTAATTTTAATTTTTATTATTTTTTTACTTTAATGTTTCCTTTCTATCCCTCCTTCCACTCATCCTATCCTTTTCTTCTGTCAATATCATTTCTTTAAAAGTACGTAATTTTAAGTGTTTCACTTGTTAAATTTAATTTTTGTTTTTCCAATTTTCTTTTTTTTTGTTTCTCTCCTGTCAATCTGTCCAATCCATTTCCCTCTCTGAGATTAGGATTTGGTTAAATTTACTGTCCTTTTACCCCTCCACATCCCTCTAGTCCTATTTGTCCCCACATTTTTCCCTAAATCTAATAATTTCTGGATTGCCAAATCTTTTTTTGCTGTTTGTAGCCCATTAATACATAGTTGTTTTATGTTGAATAGATTGTATCTTTTGAATTAGATTGTATCTGCAGCCATTTTGATTGTGCAACCACAGGACTCTGGTTGATGCTTGTCTTAAAATAGTGTTCTAGCACAAAATTGGTATTACTTTCATACCAAATGGGCAGAACAAGCCGAAAAGAACAATAAAATTGGCAAGTCCAGGTATCTCAACTCCCACTCATGTTAAGCAGGTCACAGAATTGTTAATGAATAATCCAGAGGAGTTCCATAAAAACCGTACAAACGCTACTGGTAAACATGGTGAATTAAATGATTGAAAACTTGCAAAGGACTCAGTGTGAGCATGATAGGGAGCGAGAGGAGGCAAACAAAAATTCATACAAGAATCTTTTAAGCATTAGGAAGCTACTTAAAGATTAATGCAGGAATTGCATAAGCAGGTTGAGAATAGTCAAAGAGAAATACAGGAGATGCGTGAGCAGGCTGAGGACAGCCATAGAGAATTACTAGAATTGCGTGAACTTGACTAAACTAATCAAAGAGTAATACAGAAATCATGAGAGCAGGATGAGAATAGACAAAGATCAATAGAGGCATTCATGGAATCCATAAACAGACAGCTGAAACAAGTCAGGGAGATCACAAATGGAATGCTGAAAGGAGCAAGACAGGGAAACAATAACCAATCAACTAAGTGATTTGAGAAACTGAACACCAAATTAAGGAAGTAAAGAAGTTCATACAAGATCTAAAATAAAGCTCCAACAAAGAATTTGAAGCCATCAAAGCCGACCAATTAGAAGAAAAAGAAATAAAAAACAAAGTAGAAAGTCTTGAGAGTAGGTTAGACCATGCAGAAGATTGAATCTCGGGGATTGAAGACAGCCTAAATATTATAGAGAAAGAACATACAACCTTCCAAATCAAGTCCAAAAAATATGATAGAGCTATTCAACATTTGGAAGACACCATAAGAAGGCCTAATCTGAGGATAATGGGTGTAGAGGAGCACCTAGAGACAGAAGTTAATGTTCTAGAAAATTTATTTAACAGAATTCTAGCAGAGAAATTCCCCAAAATGCAAAAAGATAGGCCTGTTCAGATACAAGAAGCTTATGGAACCCCAAATAGACCAGATCAAAACAGGACATCCACTGTCACATTATAATCTGCACAGGATCAATTCAGACCAAGGAATGGAGCATTAAAAATCTCAAGGAGAAAGGAACAATCCCATATAAACAGAAACCAATTAGAATCATCCCAGATTTCTCAGTAGAGCCGATTAAAGCAAGAAGAGCCTGAAATGGTATATGCCATGCGATAAGACAAACAACTGTCAACCAAGAATACTATACCCAGATAAACTCTCCTTCATAACTGGAGGTGAACGAAAAACCTCCCATAGCAAAGAAAAATTGAAACAATATATCGCCACCAAACCTGCCCTAAAAAAGACAAAAGTGTCCTACACATAGGAAACCAACAAGACCACAGTAAAAGCCAAGAAACAGCATCCACGGGAATAAAATTAGAACTCAACACTAAAAGCCAAAAAAAGAAAGTCCTGTACAACATGGAGGCTGAACAACACACTGTTCAATCACCAATGAGTCATGGAAGAGATTAGAAAGGAAATGCAAATGTTCATGATATTAAAAAAAATGAACACAAAAATTACCAGCTCCTTTGGGACACAGCAAAGGCAGTACTCACAGGCAAGTTTATAGCTTAGTGGTCGTACAACAACAAATTGGAGAGATCTGAAACCAACAATTTAATAAGACATCTGAACTCCTTGAAAAAGATCAGCAAGATAAACCCTAATCCAGTAGATGGAAAGAAATAGTTAAAATTAAATAAGAATTAAATGAATTAGAAACCAAAAACATCATAGAAAGAATCAACAAAACAAAAAGTTGTTACTTCGAAAAAATTCACAAAATTGACCGAACTTTAAGCAAATCTTATCAGAAAAAGAAAAGAACTCACCCAAATTTAAAAAAAAATCAACTCAGAGATGCGAATGGAAACATCATCACAAAAACAACCAAGATTCAAAAAATTATAAGGGAATACTTTTCAAACCATTATGCGAATAACTTTGAGAACCTGGCAGAAATGTAGCTTTTCCTAGCAAATCTTAACATGCCGAAACAAACAAGATGAGTTAAATCAACTTAATATGCCCATATCAAGCATAGAAATAGAAACAACAATGAGTCCTCCCATCTAAGAAAATCCCAGGACAAGATGGATTCACAGCGGAAATATATAAGGCCTTCAATGTAGAGCTCACACCAATACTCCTCCAACTCTTCAATGAAATTGAAAGAGAAAGTTCATTACAGAATTCATTCTATGATTCCATCAGAACCCTTATCCCAAAACCAGGCAGGGACTCATCAAGGAAAAAAAACTGTAGACCCATTTCTTTGATGAACATTGATGCAAAACACCTCAACAAAATTTGGGCCAATCAATGTCAACAATTCATCCAAAAAATCATACACAATGATCAAACAGCATTCATTTCAGGGATGCAAAGCTGGTTCAATATATGCAAATCAATTAATAAAATTCATCACATCAACAAGAGCAAGGATAAGAACCACATGGTTATCTCAATAGATGCAGAAAAAGCACTGACAAAATCCTACATCCTTTTGTGATGAAAGCTCTGTAAAAACTATGAATCCAGTCAACATTCCTCAATACAATAAAGGCTGTATATGACAAATCTTTAGCCAGCATTATAGTTAATGGTGAAAAACTAAAGCCATTTCCTCTGAACTCAGGAACGAGACAAGGATGTCCACTCGCTCCACTTCTCTTCAACTTAGTAATAGAATGCCTAGTTACAGCAAAAGACAAGATGCAAACATAAAAGGGCTCCAAATAGGGAAAGATGATGTAAAACTCTCCCTATATGCAGATGACATGATGTTGTATTTAAATAATCCCACCAACTCCACTCCGAAATTATTCATGCTGATTCAAAACTTTGGCAAAGTAGCAGGGGAAAAATTAACTATCAAAAAATCAATGGCTTTTCTGTGTGCCAACAATGAGAAAAGCATGTCTGAAATCAGGAAAACAACTCAATTCATAATAACCAATAAAAAATAAAATACCTAGGTATTTTATGAGAGGATCTTTATGATGCAAACTTTAAAAACCTAAAAAAGGAAATAAAAATGGAATTTAGAAAGTGGAAAAACCTCCGATGCTCCTGGATTGGCAGAATCAACATCGTGAAAATGGCAATACTTCCCTAGGCTATCTACAAATTCAATGTGATGCTTATCAATATTCCAAACTCATTCCTCAAGAAAATAAAATAGGCAATACAAAAAATTATGAAACAATAAAAGACTCTGAATAGCGTAAAAGATCATTAACAGAAAGGAAAGTGGTGGAGGAATATCATTACCAAATTTCAAACTCTACTACAAAGCCATAGTAATCAAAACAGCTTGGTACTGGCACAAGAACAGACCTCAGGACCAGGGGAATAGAATTGAAAACCCAGAAATGAAGCCACAGACTTATAGTCACCTAGTCTTCGATAAGGGAGCTAAAAAATAGAATGGAAGAAAGAGCCTAGTCTGTAAATGGTGCTGACAAAATTGGTTAATCACTTGTAGAAAACTAAAGCTAGATCCATATATATCACCCTGCATAAGAATCAACTCCAAATGAATGAAAGACCTCAGAGTCAAAGCAGACACCCTGAAAACATTGCAGGACTAACTAGTAGATAATTTATGTGTCATTGGCCCAGGCTGAAATTTTCTTAATAGAGACCCAGAAGCACAACAGATCAAAGAAAGGTTGGACAAATGGAATTGCATGAAATTGCAGAGCTTCTGCATGGCAACAGACAGAGCTAGCAAGAACAATAAAAAGCCCAAGTATTGGGAGAAGATCTTCACTAGCCATACAACGGACAAGGGTCTCATATCTAAAATATACCTGGAACTCAACAAATTAAATCCCCCAACAACAAATCCTCAAAGAAACAACTCCCCTATAAATAAGTGGGCTAAAGACTAAAGAGAAACTTCTCTGAAGAGGAAAGAAGGATAGCCAATAGATACATGAAGAAATGCTCGACTTCCTTAGCCATAAAAGAAATGCAAATCTAAACTATACTGAGATACCACCTTACCCCAGTTAGAATGGCTATAATGAAGAACTGTAATAACAACAGAAGCTGGAAAAATGTCGGTGGGACTGTAATCTTGTTCAAACATTTGGAAACTAATATGGAGGTTCCTCAAAAGACTACATATAGAGCTCCCCTATGACACAGCAATTCCACTTTTGGGCATTTACCAAATGATCACAAACAAGCCCATACTAAAGCTACCAGCACCGCTATGTTTATTGCAGTATTATTTACCATACTCAAGATATGGAACCAAACCAGATGCCCCTCAGTAGATGAATGGATTGATTAAAATGTGGCAAAAATGCTTGATAAGAAATGTACTTGTTACCTTGCCCATGTAATTGTAACTCCTCTGTATGGAATTTTACAGTAAAACAATGTGGTATATATAGATAGATAAATAGATAGATAGATACATATATATATATATATATATATATACACACACACAAACACACACACACACACACACACACACACACACACACACACACACATATATATATATATATATATATACATATACAATGGAATACTATGCCTCCATCAGAAAAAATGGCATTGCCCCATTTGTTAGGAAATGAAAAGCCTTGGAAAATATTATGTTAAGTGAATTAATCCAGGCCCAAAGAAACATAGCTTCCATGGTTTCCCTTATTTGCAATAACTAGTATATGTCAGTGATAAACACAATCTCTCAGACAAGTTGATGGTAGGTGAAATGAACACCAGGATAAGGACTCAAATGGTTTTTCTTTCTTGCTGTTGTTTCTAGGATATTTACAAGATGATTTCTTTGTTGCTTTTTATGTCCCTCCCCCACGATATAACCTCTATTTTCACTGTATTTGATGTTGGTATAATTTGGGGAGGGGAAGGAAAAAACTAATTGGGATACATGTGAACCCATTGCAAAAATGACATGTACAAGACATTATGTCGAAAATCGAACTTTACAACTTTGGCTCAGGGGGCGGGAGGGGTGGCAGAAAGGGAGATGGGAAGGGATGGGAAGGGGAAACAAGTGAGGACGCAACAATGCTTGATAAGAAATGTACTCATTAGTTTGTTCATGTAATTGTAAACCCTCTGTATATATTTTCACATTAAAAATCATGAAATAATAAAGTAAAAATCCATGCCATTTTTTTTTGCCTGTCATGGGGCTTGAACACTGGGGCTGGGCACTGTCCCTGAGCCCTTCAGCTCAAGGATAACACTGTACCACTTGAGCAACAGTGCAGTTTCTAGTTTTCAAGAGATATATTGGCGATAAGAGTCTCACAAACTTTTCTGCCCGTGCTGGCTTTGAACCACTATCTTCAGATCTCAGACTTTTGGGTAGCTAGGATTTCAGGCATGAGCCACCAAAGCCCAGATTCAAGACAAGTTTAAAAAAACAAGCATATTGAAACTTCTGGATTTTTCTAATAAACAATGTTATTTGTTCAGCATTAATTTATAACTATGAGTAATTTTTAGATGTAACTAGGAATTTTTTTAATAGAATCAAATATGTTTTACTATTTCTCAGTATCTCACAAAAACCCACTGTAATTGACTTTCCCCAAAGGGAATTATTACATACTATATTACTCATTATTATTATTACACTCTATATTACATATAGTGTGAAGTGAAAATAGTTTGGACCATTTCGTATAAATTAGTAGATGCTACTTTAGCACTATAAATTCATAACTGTTATTTTAAATGAAGGAAAGAAGATTTTTGAGTTAAAATGAAATATAAATGTACAATGTGTCCCAATTGAATAAAAAATTCTGAGTTCATACAGACAAAAATATTTTCTTTCCACAAAAGACTTTGAAGTAATACCATTGGAAATAGTGAGGCAAGAGGAGGAAGAATTAAAATCATGTCAAACAATGTCTGTTATTCTGCTATCCCCTCCACTATGAAGACCTGCCCATTCCCAGTTGTCACAAAATTTCAAGTGTCTCTCTTAGAATCTATTTGGAATAATTCTAAATCACTGACTATTTTTGTAATTTCTGTTATATGAAATAAAATATTGACACAAACAATTGAAATAAAATGCACACATATATTGAAGTCACCACAACTGGAAAAACAATCAACAATGTAGAAGTCCCCCAGGAACAAAAACATGTTGTGCCCAGTTTTTTTAAGCACAAAAACCTCAAATACATGTTAACTTGGAGTAGAGCCATAAAGATAACTGTGTCTCAGAAATATGTTTGTATTAATTTGTAATTAAATTCATCTAGATGAACCTAAATGTAGCAAATCCCTTGAATGGATCAAATTATTTAAAATGAATGTGACTGTTTGTGGAGTGAGATCTGCACATATTTAAAAGAATAAAATAACAAATCATGACATACTTAACAAATTCAGAAAAGCAACGAATAAGTCCAATATTATCCATATTGAGAACGAATTCCTACTGATTTAACAAGAAAAAATATGCAAATAATAGAATCTGAGCAGTGTACATGAGTGTATATAACTTTAAACTACTCCAAATTACACTTTGTACAAGACTGAATGTGGGTAATCTAAAGGAGAATATCAACACATGATATAAATGAAATTAAAAGTCTCATGAAAAGAGAGAAGTATTTTCTGGAAAATAATAGCTTAACAAATGGTGGTCAAAATCTTTCTAGTACTGACAAAATTGCATACTCATTTATTTAGACCCAAAAAAAGACCCCAGTTACTCAAGCTGATTTGAAACTTTGGCAAAGTAACAGGATACATCTGTAACATTATTATGGATGTTGACTCTGGCATGGAATTCATTTCATCTTTGATCTGACAAATGAATAATTGAAAAAACATAACTTCTCCAACTAAATATCAAGACCTAATTAAACATATCACCAGAAAAGTCATTATGTAAGCCGTATTGCAACTGGGGTAAAAGAAAAATCAGTCAGAGTGATTCTGTATTTATTGTAAATGTTCATGTTTTTTCATAAATTATTTCCTTTAGTTTGCATTTTTAAAACATTATGTTACATGATGTATATCTTGGTAACTAATTTTGGATGCCTCCTTAAATTTTGTTCTGAGTATAATGTCTCTCTTCTGTTCCTAACCCATGAAACGATGTTGAATCCAAAAGCATTCTAATAACCACTGTTTATAATACACAAAATCTCATAAGCATGACACCAGTAAGCATTGATTAACATTTTGATACCAGGGTCTCATGACTTATGAGGACTATCTTCATGAGTTGCATTGTACCTAGATTCCACAGTCTAAATTTAGCCACTGTTAAAAAATGTTTATATCTTTATTTGTCACCCATCAGAGATTAAATCTGAGTATAAAGCCAAAGGAAAATGATAAAGTATGAGTTTAGATTTTCTGGATATAAAGTAAACAAAATGCAGCATAGAGTAACTCACTGGTTTAAAGTCAACCTATTTCACCAAAACAGTCTAAGCATTACCTTACAATGTGTATTATTCTCATGAAGGGAATGGGGAACATGAGAAGAGGACTAACCAAGCACTGTCTTCAAATATATATAATTTGGATTAATCTCTATATTTTGCTATAAACATTTCTGATAAAAAACTGTTTGAATAATTGATTTATAATATATCCTAGTTTCATATACCAAATTACATTCAGAAAATGGGATATAAAAATTAACTAAAGAAAGTCCTGGCAGAAAAAAAATGGCAACCCTTACTATGTGACACCCAATTCTGAGGTGTTTCATTATGCCTCCATTTAATGAATGTGATTGTTTAAATGTTTCATAAAGTACTAATTAAAACTGATCAGTGTATTATAATCTAATTGTTTCCAATTTTATCCGAGAATCATTTATGAACTTCCCATTCAATCATGACATACATCACATTCCATTGGTATTTATATGGATAGGAATGAGTTTCTTAGGATCTCCTGCCATTTGGAGGTGGCAGGACCAGGATTCAAACTGATGGCTCCAGCCCCCAGCACTTCAACCCGAAGATAGGGAACTCACTGGGCCGTTCAAGAACACCAGCAAGACCAATGATTAGGCAGGCACCAGTGGCTCTCAGAACTCCTCCTTGATACTTACAAGGTTGTGAGAGGAGGATCATGGTCAAAGTCACCCAAGGCAGAAAAGTCTTTGAGAGCCCTGTCCAACTTCAGTGTAACAAAGCGAGAAGTATAGCCATATGATACCAGTGTTAGAGGGCTAGCCTTAAGTAAAGCAGCTCAAGGACTGTGCCCAGATCTTGAGTTCAAGGTCCAGGAGTGTTAACAAACATATACACAACAATCTGTGCAGCCATCTGCCTGAAGCAGGTCACCCTCAGCAGCCTTTATTTACATTTTATTATGAGGACAATGCAGGAACAGTCACAAACCAGGCAGGGGAAGAGAAGATCAGGTTTCTTAGAAGTAACCAGTATTCAGAAAACTAAAATTGGAGACATAAAATGGTAGCATACTTATGTAAAAACTACCATTAAGAAAAGGATGAGGGGGCTGGGAATGTGGATTAGTGAGAGAGTGCTTGTCTAGTATGCAAGAAGAGCTAGGTTTGATTCCTCAGTAGCACATTCAAGAAAAAGCAAGAATTGGTCTTGGATGTCAGGAGGAAAAACGGGAACACTCCCCAGTCATGAGGCCTTCTGCAGTGTGCCAGGACACCAACATGGTCTTCACATAACCACAGAGCAAGAAGACTGTCTCCCACTTCTCAGGCAGCCGAGGTCCCCAGAGTCAAGAGGGCAGAGCCAGGTTATAACTCAGGTATTTGGAGTCAGAAAAGAAAGGGCCCTGCCTCTCCTTGGACTGGGGATTTACATTAATGATGTGGAGAATGAAGGAAGGTGAATGGACTGGCAGAGGTAGAAGAAGGGCCTTCAAATCTGACAGATGGAGAGTCAAAAACCCACTCCCTAAGACCAAAGAGCAAGGCTTTCTATTGTTAACCTGAAGATAGCCTGAGGTTCCCTTCACCTGAGGAAGGAAGGTTAATTAGTCATTGTTTGAAGAGGCTGAGAAAATCCTAACCCTGGTGTAACTCTGACAAAAGTTTCAGGTTTCCCCTCATTGCTGGCCGTGTCTGGAATGAAGTGGTTTTGCAGCTCACTTCCCTGTTGAGTGTGTACATTCTGCCTCCTAATCCTGTAGGCCTAGGTCTCTTTACCTAGTTTGGCTTTTGAAACTGTTTTCTTCCTTCAAATATTGTTACACTGGAGTTCTTCCTGCTAACAGGACTAGGGCTTGGAAGCTGAGAACTTCATTTGAACCCAGGATTGGTCACTGATGTTTATTTCCTGCTTTTATAACTCAATAACTCTAAGAAAATTTAGAGTGCAAGCAACTTCTCATTACCAAGGGAGACACAGGAAGCTCTTGAACATCTGACCTTTCAGCAGTAGAAGTCAGAGTGTCATAGACTTTCCAGCCCTGGCTAGCTTCATCCTGTGATCCTCAGACTTCAGCCTCCTGAGCTAGGGTGATGGGCATGAGCTACTGGTGCTCTCCTAGGTTCAGAATTGTAATAACTTTGGCATTACAAGTCAACTGCTTATCACAAAGGGCTTGGGCAGCATATTAGGCCTTTCAACATTGGACCTTTCAGAACCGTAGGACACAAGGTTATAATGCTAGAGTCTGAGAGGCTGTGCATATGGATGGACTACACTTGAACCTTGAGCTCTAACTCCAATTCTGGTGTACGTGAACAATCATTTTTTCAGAGTATATTCTAATTAGCAAAAAGGAAAAGGACTTTGCTTAACCCTCACTTTTTTCCAGTTTTGTGTCTCAAACTCAAGCATGAGCACTGTACTTGAGCTCTTCAGCTCAAGCTGAACACTCTACCACTTGACCCACAGGACCACATGTGGTCTTTTTGTGGTTCATTGGAGATAAGAGTCTAACAGGTTTTCCTTGCCTAAGCTCTCTTTGAACTGTGGTCTTCAGATCTCAGCCTCTTGAGAAGCTAAGGTTCCTATTGTGAGCCACAGGCATCTGGCCTCTTGTTTTTGCCAGACCTGGGACATGAACTAAGGACCTGGGTACTGTCTCTGAGCTCCTTTTTCTCAAGCCTAGTGCTGTACCACTTGAGCCACTCCACAGCTTCTGGCTTTTTCTGAGTATGTGGCACTGAGGATCCAAACCTTACCATTCATGCATGCTGAGCCAGCTCTCTACCACTAAGCAACATTTCTAGCCCCACCCTTACAAATTTATTCTTCAACTTGACTATCCCGAAGAAAAGGCTTGTGAGTATAAATCATCTAAAAAATTCCTATAGGAAGGTTCTAAAGATAAAGAAGACAAAGTTCATACTTGGAAGAGACTCTAAACATGTGAAGACTGTGACAAATGCTTCCATTTAATTATGTATCATGTTTCAACACTTAATAAAATATTAATGAAAAACCAGTCGTCTTAAACTATTGTGTATAAATTTATAATAGATATACAACATGTACTAAATATTATGTGTATAATAATACTAAATACAATAAACAATAAGTAAATGAAAAGTAAAAAATAAAATACAAAATCATTAATAAAAATTATAATATATGTAATAAACATACATATGTAAATATATATCATATATTACACATATTGCAGGGCCTTCATTCAGACGCTGGGAACTCTAGCCTGAATTTCTTTCCTCAAGGACAGGGAGCTTTGCCTTCACCCATGGTGCAAAAGAGTTACCTGGATGGTGAGATCAATACCAGCAATGATGGAAATACTGGCCCCAGTTCAAAGACAGTGACTTAATTTTTTTAATGGAAGCAGTTATGTTTATTCAGTTACATAATGAACATTTTAAAAAAACACACTGTAGAATTTTGTACATCGATTCAGACACCTTTCTTTTACCCCCAAAATGCTTGTCTGAGCACTACTTTTTTCATTTTTTTATTGTAAAATTGTTGTACAGAAGGGTTACATTTAAATGAGAATGGTAATGAGTACATTTCCTATTGAGCATTGTTGCATCCTCCTTTGGTTTCCCCCGAGCATTCCTTTCCTCCCAACTCCACAACTACTCCCCCTGCTGAGCTCAGTGACTTAATTTTTATTTTTGGATTCCCATGAGGTTTGAACTCAAGTAGTGGCAAATCTTCACTTTCCCTCACATTGCTACATATTTACCAAGACCCTAAGTTCAAATCCCAGGTTAATGAAGAAAACTGGTAGAAATTCAAAACAAGGGCTATTTCTTTTTTAATTTAGTTAAATAATTAATTAATTTTTTTATTTATTCTTTATTTTGCCAACACGGGGCTTGAACTCAGGTCATGGCAACTCTGCCTCAGCATCAATCGCCCTAGGGTGGGGCACCCTTGGACCCATAGTCAATCCAGGGATCCTAGGCCCAGAGGGCTTGCAAGAAAAAAAAAAAAACGTAGTATAGCACAAAAAGTGGCAAGCTGCAGAGAGCTGAGGGTTTTACATTTGTTTCTTTGCACAGTGACCATCCTGGGTCTGAATAACATGGCTGCAAAGTGGACCTGAACTGCCATACCTGAATGCTGGCTTGCTATCAGGGAATCCATAGGCCAACCTGTGAACATAGGCCCCGGGTTCAAATCCCAGTACTGACACCTACCAGTGGCAAGAGATCACAAAAGACTAGTTCCTATGCATAGGAATACCAATTGAAAGAGTAGTTCATGCTTCGGTCTAGTCTAAAATTGGATGCAATAATCCTAGGATGCTGATTGAACTTAATTAATAGGTTATTATGCATGAAAAGAATAATATTCCTTCAATGGCGATATAATAAATGCTTAAGAGTTGGTAGGAATGTAGTAGGTGCCATTCAATCATAGATAGACTGCTCTGATGCTCCTTACTAATATATATTTATTTGTATACCACACTCTGCCTATACATGCATCACTGTTTTGGCCAAACCTGGGGCTGGATCTCAGCACATGGGAACCACTTCACAGCTTCATTGCCTAAAGGCTGCCATGCTGACACTCATCCATTCGTGAATTGGGCTTGCTAAACCCTGAGTTCACATCCCAGCACTGCCAAAAATTTAATGTTTCCTTTTCTGTGAGAGTCCTGGGAGTCAGGCATGATGGAGAACATATTTACAAATCTGGATGCTGTGATAGGATGTAAACAATGTAATAAATGTTAGAGGGGGTCATCAGAGTGAATGAAATAAATGGTAAATCAATGAATAAAACAAGAAATAAAATGAATAACCACACCCAACAAAATATGGACTGACTATGTGTATGGAAGTATAAATCCTATCGTTAAAATGGATATAAAGAGTATGTTTCCCAGCTCTTAGGCTTGAATTCAGGCCTTGGGAACAGGCCTGACATTCTTGTCTTCAAGCATGTTCAGATTCCCTTCTGTCACGGTGCTGCAAATATACCCAGACCTTGAGTTCAAATCCCAGGCCTGGAAGAAAAAATGTCATGAATTGCAAACCAAGGAACTAAATATACTTTTTAAATTGAGGGCTATTGGAGAAGCCATTGTCCCGCACGGCAACATAAGCCTACATTTCGAATATAGTTATGCCATTTCCAGATGGTGGGAGATCCTCAGAAATTCGTTCCCATCCACAGGAATAATGATGGAATGTTATCGATATCACAGTTGAATGACATGTTCATGAATGATACTTGTACACAATTAGACTTTATGATTTCAGTCAGCTGATTGATTTTATTTAATATCTTATGAAACATTAAAAGAATACTATTTCTCACAGGGACTCAATAATTTCAGGACACTGATTTATTTAATAGTTTATTGAAGATAAAAATAATAACATTAATTACATGGAGGCATAATAAATACCCAAGAATTGGTAGGAATGTAGTCTATATAATTGAAAAATTGATAGACATCTCTGACACTCTGTAAAGATATATATATATATATATATATATATATATATATATCTGCGTGTCAATCTGTTCATATTTTGTCAACACCTGGTGCTTGATCTCAGATCCTGGGAACTGTCTACCAGCTCAATTTGTTCCAGGATGGCACGCTAACTCACACACATTCATGAATTTGGCCCTGTGGTCCTAGAGTTCAGATGCCATCATGCCCAAACAATGAATCATGAAGTAAGAAACTGATGGTGACACATGTTTTCCTTTTCTGTGAAAGTCCTGGGTGTCAGGTATAAGTGGAATACATATGCAGATCTATATCCTATTTAATCAATATAACCAATGTTCTATGTGCCATATTAGTCAATAAAATAAGCAGTCAATACATGTTGGGTCTTTGTTTGCCCCCTAAAGATGGATGGGGCCCGGGAATGGTAAGTGTGCCACTCATCCGTTCCCCAGTCTCCCTTAGCCTGGGGGACATTCAGACACAATGGGGAGTCAAGTCAAGCAAGAACTCCTTTATTACCACACAGCAAGCACCTGTTAAAGGGAAAAAGTGCGAGGCATGGAAGGGGAGGGAAAGGAACCAACAAATCACTGTAAAGGTCACACCCTATCATGCACCTAAGCTTTATCCAATCAGATTTTAAGGTAAACAATTGGGCTGTGCCCACTCAACTTCCTCTCAGCACCATCTTTGCTGCCGATGTGCCCCACAAACACCTGAATAAAACAAAAAATAAAATGAATAACTACACTGAATGCAATATGGTGTCAACCTATGTATATAAATATAAATCATATATTTAAAATGTACACAAATAGGATGTATTCTTGTGCTGGGGATCGATTTCAGACCTAAGGAACAGAAACGAATTTCTTGACTTCAAGAAGGCTAGCTTTCCATTTCCACACAGTGCAACAGAGTTACCCAGACTATGAGTTCCAATCCCAGTCCTAGTAGAAAAAAATGGCACCTTTATACTATGTGAAGCACAATTCTTAGGTATTTCATTATGCCTCCATTTAATGAACATGATTGTTTAAATGCTTCATGAAATATTGATTAAAATCGACCAGTGTCCTATAATATAATTGTGTATAATTTTATCCTAGAATTACTTAAGAGCTGCCCATTCAATCATAACATACATCACATTCCCTTGGTATTCATATAGCTAGGAATGACTTTCTAAAGATCTCCTTCCATTTGGAGTTGGCAGGACCAGGATTCCAACTGTGGGCTCCAGCTCCCACCATTTTAACTCAAGGATAGGGAACTCACTGGTCTGTCCAAGAACAGCAAGACCAATGATTAGGCAGGCACCAGTGGCTCTCAGCAGTCCTCATTGATGCTTACAAGGCTGTAATAGAAGGATAATGGTCAAATTCACACTAGGCAGGGAAGTCCTTGAGATCCCTGTCCAACTTCAGTGCCAACAAAGCCAGAAGTAGAGCCGTGTAGCTCCAGTGGTAAACAGCTATCCTTGATCAAAAGCAGCTCACAACACACATACACACACACACACACACACACACACACACACACACACACACACACACACACACACACACACACACACTGCAGTCTAATCATCTATCTGTTTATATATTGGCCAGTCCTATGGGTTGATCTCAGGTCCTCAAATTTGCCCGCCAACTTCTCTTGCATCAGACTGGCATGCTAACAGTTACCCACTCATGAAGTGGGCTGCTAGCCCCTGAGTTCAAGTCACAGAACTGCCAAAAACTTAATCCTGAGGAAAGCCAATTGCCTCATTTGGTTTCATTATCAGTGAAATTTCTGGGACTCAGGAATGATGTAGAATATATAGGCAAATCTATGTCTTATGTAATAGGATGCAAAAAATATTATATGTGTAGTCATATTCACTAAAATATATAAGAAACAAATAAAACACAAAATAAAATGAATATACTAACTGCAATATGCAGTTAGTATGCAGTAAAAATGTGTAGGTCAATAAAAACCATGTACTTAAAATATATAAATATATTATTTTTTTGAGTGCCAAGACTTGAATTCAGGCCCTAGAAACCGGCCTGACTTTCTTTTCTTCCAGAATGGTGATCTTTCCCATCCCCCACAGTACTGCAGATTTACCCAGACCCTGAGTTCAAATCCCAGGCCTGGCAGAAAAAATGGCATGAATTCTAAGCCAAGGAGTCTCATAATTTTTTAAAATATTTTTAATGTATGTACGTATGTATGTATGTATTCATGTAGGCATGTATGTATGTATGTATTTTTCTTTTGTCAAGCACAGAGCTTGAACTCAGGTCATGGCAATTCTGCCTCAGCTTTGATCACTCTATCCTCAGGTGCAGTCACTGGACCCATAGCCGAACCTGGGTTCCTGGGACTCAAAGGCTGACAAGAAAATAAATAATTAATGCGACACAGATTAAAAAAAAAAAACTTGCAACTTGCAGATGGCTACCGGTTTTACATTTGTCTTCTTTGCAAGGTAACCATCCTGCGTCTGAATGACACAGTTGAAGAATGTTGGTAACTTGGCATTGCTGAAGGCTGGTGGGCTACCAGGGAAGCCATAGGCCAACATGGAAATATAGGCCCTGTGTTTGAAGCCGGGTCCTGACCCCTACCAATAGAGGGAGATCCTAAGAGTCTCCTTCCTATTCATAGGAACACCGATGGAAGATTATGAATGGCAAGGTTGAATTAGTTGTTTCTGAATATTACTATATAAATAGAGTGATTTTAGGAGGCCAATGGATTTTAATGAATATTTTTGACACATTCAACGAATACTATTAATTACATGGACACAATAGTTTCAGGACAGTGGTTGATTTAACTAATAATTAACAATGAAAACAATAATTTTAATTACATGGAGGTATACTAAATACCCAAGAATTGATAGGAATGTAGCCTATGTAACGGAATAATGTATAGACATCTCTCGCACTCTATAAAAATCAATAAGTATTTGTGTACTACCATCTGCATGTCTATGTGTTCTAATTTTGTCAACCTCTGGAGCTGGATCTCAAGTTCTGGAAATGCTTGTCAGCTCAATATGCCTCAGGCTGGCATACTGACACTCATCCATTCATGAATTGGGCCTTGTAGGCTGTGACTTTAGATGCCAGCACTCACAAAAATTGAATCATGGAGTAAGAAGCCCATGGCGACACATGTTTTCCTTTTCTGTGAATGTCCTGGGTATCAGGTGTGAAATTTCATATATAGGCAAATCTATCTCGGATACTAGGTAATAAATGTAATGAATATTTCATGTGTAATAAAAGTCAATAAAATAAATGGTAAGTAAATGAATAAAACAAAAATAAAATGAATAAGTATACTAAGCGCAATATGGGATCAACATTCGGGGTTCGATTTCAGGGCCTGGGAAGTGCCTGGCAGCTGAATTGTCTAGAGGCTGCTGTTCTGACAGTCAGCCATTCATGAATTGAGCCTTCTAGGGCCTTAGTTAGATACCACCACTGCCAAAAAATGTAATCTTGGAGTGGGAAGCCGAGCATGACACATGTTTACTTTTTTTTTTTGAAAGTGCTCGTTGACAGGTAGGATGTATAAATTCAGATGCAAATCTATATGTAATATATGCAAATCTATATGCAATAGGATGTCATAAATGTAAAAAATGTCATAGGTGGAAGAATTGTCACTACAATCAATGAAAAACAGATCGAATTAGTAGTGAATCATTCTAGGATAAAATTAGACACAAAAACTATAGGATGTAGATTAAGTTTAACATTTTATTAAGTATTACCAGAATAAAAATTTCATGGAAACATGAATACCTAATAATTGGTAGTAACACATGATGCATAATTTAATAATATATAGATATCTATCTCATTCTATAAAATATGAAATTATGCGTATGGCTGTATGTACATATGTGAAAACAATAACAAAATATTGAGTAATTTAGTTAATGCTTTATTAATTGTTGACTGGGACACATTATTAAATGGAGACATAATTTAATAAGTAATAATTGGTAGTAATATCTATAAATTAATAATATACAGACATCTTTCTGTGTATATAATGCTTATATACATCAATCTCTATTTATACCTCGTTCACTCCTGGGGCTTGGTGGTTGACTGCTCACCTAGTGAGCATGAAGCCCTGGGTTCCATTTCTCAGTGCCACATAAACATAAAACCCAGAAGTTCTGCTGTCTTTCAATCAATTGAGTTCTACCCTTGAGCACAAATGCTTAGGGACAGTGTCAAAACCCTTACTCAAACCCCAGGACTGCCGCCAAAAAGATGTATAATGTTCTAACTGCAACTATAGAAGGATAGGACTTCAAATACCACATGACAGAGCAAGCTAGGAGTCTGGTGCTAACCTGACTTAGCCAGATATAAACTGCTGCAACCCAGCTCCACGGGTTACCCCCATCATCCTGGCTTACCCTGGATTAACCCCAGATATACTGCCCACTCTGGGGCCTTAAAACCTGGTAGTAAGTCTGCTAGACTCAATTGAAATATGGCTCAAAGTGGTAGAGTTCTAGCCTTGTGCAAATGTTATTAGAACAATAATATCCCCAAGCTTTAAGCTCAAGCTCCATGACTAATCTCCCCCACCCAAAAAAAAAATCCCACTAAACTGTTAGGTGTGAACTTGTGTGGTTTGTGAAATGTTCCTCAAAGAATGGTGATATTGATTAGAGCGCCCTAAGTGTAATGACAGCTTGTGGGACAGAGGTATGTACTGAGTCCTCCGTAGGGTACTCTGTGCTGAGTCCTGCACATGGTACTATGTGCTGTATCCTTCACAAGGTGCAGTGTGCTGAGTCTTGCATTGGGTGCTGGGTTCTGAGTCTTTCACAGGATGCCATGTGCTGAGTCATGCAAAGAGTGCCATGTGCTGTGCCCTTCACCAGGTGCATTCTTTAATTGGGTCCTTGTAAGATCTCCCCACTGAGATGATTCTGCAGACAAGAATATTGAAGCTCAGATATGTCTCCATGGCAGGGACAAAATTATGTATTACTGAAGACTAGTGAGTTGTCTACTTCAGACAATTGTTCTGTTTTGTTTTTTTCTGTCATGAACCTTGAAATAGGGGCCTACGCTCTGACCCTTACCTCTTGGGCTCATGGTTAGCACTCCACCGCATGGAGCCATGGACCCCCTTGAAGAACATGCCACTGCCTAGGGGTCTATAGTTGAGGTCTCTCATCCTGCCTACTCAGGCAGTTGAGATCTGAGGATCTGGGTTCCAAATTATCCCAGACACAAAAGGTCCCATGAGCCTATTATCTCCAATTCACCACTAAGAAACCTGAAGTGGAAGCTAGGTGCTTGTCACTCATGCTGTCATCCTAGCTACTCTGGAGGATGAGATCTGAGGATCATTGTTCAAAGCCACCCTGGGCAGGAAAGTCCTTGAGACACTTAGCTCCAATGGACCACCAGAAAAGCTGAAATGGTGTTTGGCTCAAGTGGTAGAGCGCAAGACTTGAGCTGAAGAGCTCAAGGACAGCACCCAGGCCCAAACATCAACTCCTACAATAATAAGAAAAGAGAGAAACAAACTAACAAATCTGAAGTTTAGGGCTGGAAATGTGCCTTAAGGGGAAAATGCTTTGCAAATATGAAACCCTGGGTTTGATTTCCCAGGACCACAACAGTAAAAAAGGCCTGAAGTAGCTCTGTGGTTCAAGTGGGAGAAGGCTATGATTGTACAAGAGAAACTAGATACAGTGCTCAGGTCCTGAGTTCAACCTCCAAGAATGGTGTATGTGCCTGTGCCCCTGTGTGCCCATGTGTGTACACACGCACGCACACACACACGCACGCACACACACACACACACATGCACAGATAGAGAGAGAAAGATAGACTAAAAGTGATGCTGCTACCCAAAATGGTAAAACACCGGGCTTCTGCACTGAGCTCATGGTCAGCACCCTGGCCCTGTGTTCAACCCCAAAACCTAGCCACCCAGGGCCCAACTAGGAGAGGTCAAATGTTTCAAAACCTGATGATATTCACCAGCCCAAGATGACAGGAAGCTTTGTGATATCAGATATGTGCTTGGATTTTCCAAGCTTCCAGAAACCTAAGAGAGGCATCATAGGCCCATCATCACAGGCAATGAAACATTTAATTAAGTTCAGTGCCCTAGTTGTCTGCCAGCAGGACTCTCGAGCACTGTATCTGAACACCGGAATATAGTCTCACAAAGGAAGGAAAAGTGCACAGGACTTGGCCTGCCACAGGAGGTGGCACAAATGAAGGCTTCCTATCAAACCAGAGCACTGGGGAGAGAGATAGTTTGGGGTACAAAGAGACATTTTTCTGCTGACCTTCAGAGCCCGCCCAAAATCATCCTCACTATCTGACCCAGATGGAGTTGTTATACAGCTGTACAGGAGTGAGGCCTTTTGTCTGCCTGTCCAGACAATGAGAGAGACTTCTTCCAGCAGGCCTGGGATGCAGAGAAACCCTCAGGCTACACTGGGAACAGTGAGGGGAGCCCTGGATTATGCATTGTCATGAAAGCAGTCTCTGTTACTAAATCATTTTATTGAATACAAATTTCCTAGCTTGGTGCCGTTCATCATAACTACTCTTTAGCTTCACCTATAGGAATACATTCATACATACCCAAAAACATGGAGATACAGGCTTTTTTTTTTGAGGAGGCAGTTCCCGGGGTTGAACTATGAGCCTAGGCATTGTCCCTGAGCTCTTTTTGCTCAAGGGTAGTGCATTAACTTTGAATCACAGCCCCATATCTGGGTTTTTCCTCTGATCTCTTAGAAATAACAGTGTCATGGATTTTGCTATGCTGGCTGGATTCAAACTCAGATTCTCTACACCTCAGCCTCCTTAGGAGCTGGGATTACAGTGAGAAGCCACTGGCACCTTCTTTCTTTTCTTCTTCATTTTTTAATCTGGACAATCTGACTTCTTAACATGTCATTCCAAAGGTTTGAATTTATAAATTAACTACGCAATGTTCTTTATAGCTGTTTTCTCTGAGAAGGATTTTCTCTCCTCAACTTCTCGTCTCAGTCACAGGTTTGAAGCCAAAAGTTAGAAATGAGTGTCACAGGATTTGGGAGCAAATGTCCACAGGACATGCCAGTTCTGTCACTTAGCATTGAGCTGCAGTGAATTTGTTGTCTTAAGATGAGAGGCCCAAAAGCTGGAGCGATCCTCAAACTGTCTTCATTGCTCCTATAAAATGATCTAATAATTATGAGTGTTGTGTGTCTCCAACCTTAAGTATCTAGAACAAACTAGACGCGTCTACATGTATCTCTTTTTCTCTAGTGCCTCTTGAGATTTAGACTAAGGGTTTGTGTGGAGGAGCTCCTTGGTGTATTCCTGAAGAAAGCCGCTTGATTCCTGTTCACAAGATTGCCGTTCAAATTCAGCCGGAGCAGGAATTCTGTGAGACTCTTATCTCCAATAAACCACCAAAAAACCAGAAGTGGAACAGTGGTCCAGAGAGTAGTGCTTCAGCTTTAAGAGAGAAAGACGAGCAGGATTCACAGGCCTGACCAGGAAGGAAAGCCTGGGAGGCGCTTATGTCCAATTAATGACCAGATGGCTGGAAGTGGAGCTGTGGCAGTGGTAAATCCTCAGCCTTGGGAAAAACAGCTGAGGGATGCATCAGGCCCTGAGTTTAAGCACTAGAATGCAACCAAAAATTTTCAGTGCCCTACTTACTTATTCTGTATACTACCTCCCTGAATGCAAACAGACCTTATGCAATGCTTCTCCTTATATTTACTCATTTATTTTTCAAAGATGCTCCTTGTGTATATTGCCTCATTCTCTTCATTTCACGCCCATGGCTTTTCTCTTCCAGGTTTCCAGGCCTGGGTACTTATATGATACACTGACGCTCTCAGCAGCCTTTATTTAGATTTTATTATGAGGCCAATGCAGGAAGAGTAAGAAACCAGGCAGGAGAAGAGAAGATCAGGTTTCGTAGAAGTAACCAGTATTCAGAAAATTAAACTTGGGGATGTAAAATGGCAGCATACTGATGTAAAAAAACTACCATTAAGAAAAAGATGAGGGGGCTGGGAATGTGGATTATTGAGAGAGTGCTTGTGTATCATGCAAGAAGCCCTAGGTACGATTTCTCAGTAGCACATACACAGAATAAGCCAGAATTGGGACTGTGGCTCAAGTAGTAGAGTGCTACAGACAGTGCCCAGGCCTTGAGTTCAACCCAAGAAGTGGCAAAGATATACTTAGGTGTTGGGACTTCATCTGTCCCACCAAAGATAGACGGGGTATGAGGAAAGGTCAGTGCAGTGCTCACCCGTTCCCTAGCCTCCCTTATCCCGGGAGACAATCAGACACAGCGGGGAGCCAAATCAAGCAGGAAGAAAAACTCGTTTATTAACAGAGAGCAGCCCTTTGTAAAGCCAAAAAGTGCGGTTGGGCCACGTGTGACTGCTGCTCACCACAGTGACCCAGGCCCCAGTGGCAGGATGCCTGCACTGTGCCCTGACAAGTCCCACCTGGGACAGCGTCTGTCCTGCCTCCAGGCCAGTTCAGGCCTGCTATTGTACACAACAACCCTTGTTTCCTCCTCTAAGAAGCAGCTCAATATCCAACCACCATGGGAACCCAGTCCGAGAAGCACAGGCACAATGGAGGGGAAGCTGCCAAAGCAAGCATTTGGAAAGGAGCAGAGATCACAGCAGGGAAATCAGCCATGAGGATGTGTCTGCAAGGAGTCCTTAGCTGGGTTCAGGAAAGAGAGGCCGGCGCAGGTGGGCGGGACACTTCCATAACCAATTTGAACATCTAATAAAGCTGCCTGTGTTGGATAGATGGCTTCTGATTTGACATCGGCAACAGAATAAGGGGCTGCAAATACAATGAATAGTCTCTAGCCAGAGAAACAAGGTCAAATGCTTAAGTTTCTGCACTTCCAGTGGTTCCTGGTATCTCCAGCTGAGTGGCCATCTTTATGTGGCCAGTAGGTGCCACGCAACCTTGTGCAGAGGCTGTGTGAGAGATCATGTTAGACAAAGAGCTTCAAGGAAACATTCCTGCAGGAAGGAGGGTTGGTTTCTTTGTTGCTTTGTATGTCCCTCCACGCCCCCCCCCCCCGCACTATAACCCCTGCTTTCACTGTATTTGATGTTGGTATAACTTGTGGAGGGGAAGGGAAAAAAGCAAATCGTTTAAATAGGGATACGAGTGGACCCATTGCAACAATGAGATGTACAAGTCCTTATGTCGAAAAACGAACTTTACCACTTTGGGGAGGGGGGAAGGAGGATTCGGTGGGGGGAGATGGGGTGAGATAGGAAGGGCTATGAAGGGGAAACAAAGGAGAAGGCTACAATGCTTGATAAGAAATGTACTCATTATCTTGCCCATGTAATTTTAACCTCTCTGCATAGTATTTTCACAATAATAAAAAAATTAACAATGCACATAAAAAAAGAAAAAAGAAGGGAAGGCTATGTTGCTTCATGGTTCAGAGTTTTAGTTGATCTTGATTGAGAGACACTAGCCAAGAGTAACACATGATGGTGATTTCGGAGCAGAGAGAGAACTCCTGAACAAGTGTGTTTCTCATTTTCCCTCCTTTGATTCTAAGTTCTCAGACTTCAGGATAGTGCACAATCAGCATGTGATTTTCCACTTTAGCTAAATTTCTCTGGGAACTCAGTCGCCCATACACCTAGTTCTGTATGTTATTGCTCTCCTACATATTTTTCAATCCAATCAAAGTGGCAATATGACTTAACCATTTCATTTGAACACAGCACCCAAACACACCTCCTTATAGAAAAACGCTCCACTTTTGTCTCCAAAAGACCTACATTCATGTTCAGACACTAGCATAAATGGAGAGCTAACAGAATGCATTGCCTCTCTCCAAAATTCTTTGTTGCTTTGACTTCCAACACCATTCAAAATTCCAGCTTCAAACTGTCCACAGAGACACAAAGAAAATTCTTAGCTGAGAGTTGCCATGAAAATAAAACAAAATAGGGCTGGAAAGGAGGCTCAGTGGTAGAGTACTTGACTTGCATGCATGAGGCCCTGAGTTCAATTCCTCAGCACCACATAAGTAGAAAAAGCTAGAAGTGGGCACTGTGGCTCAAGTGGTAGAGTGATAGCATGAGCTGAAATGATGAGGGACCGTGCCCAGGCTGAGTTCAGGCCCCATGACCAACAAAAAAAAGTAAATATATATTTTTTAAAAAAAGCAAAACCAATTATATGCCAAGTATAAAGGCACATGCCTTTAATTAAAGCTACTCAGAGTGACGACAGTAGGATCAAAATTCTAGGGAAGCCTGAGTAAAAGCACTAGACCCGATGTGAAAAACAAACTAGGATGGTCCAGTTTTAAGTGGTAGAGTGTTTACTAGGACAGTATGAAGCTTTGGTCCAATAAAGAAGAGGAAGAGAGGAAAAAAGAAGAGGAAACCAAGAGGTGGAGTAAGAAGAAGGAAGAAGAGGAAGAGGAGAAAAAAGAAGTATAGAAAGAGCAACAATGAGGAGAAAGAAGAGAAAGGAAGAAGAGGAAGAGGTTGACAGAGAGGATGAGGAGCACCATATCTTCAATATATAATAACATGGTGTGAACATTCCTATTCCAAAACAGAAGAATTGGAGAAAAAGGAAAAAAATGGATCAGTAACTCAATTAATGGACCAAGAATTTGACTTGAAATTTCTTAATCGAACAATGTGTAAACAGACAAAAGCATTAGCACCTGTAAAATCACTTATAAAATAGAAATGAGATGTCATTTCATACTCACCAGAATGGGTAAAAGATGTGCATTAGAAGGTTTGACAAGAAAGTAAAGAATTTGAAGCTCTCATACATTGTAAAATAGCACATTCATCTTGGAAATTAGTGTAAAAGTTCCTCACAAAGTTAGTTACAGAAATACCAAACAGCCTAGAAACTTTGTACAGCCTAGAAACTTTGTCTATAATTTTTATACACTTAAGTACAAAACAGCAATATTATCCATGACAGCCAAAGAACTGAAAAAAAAAATTCACGCTGACCAATAGGAAAACAGTTCACAAAACAATTTATACTCATGAAATAGCCCATTATCAAGTAAAAAAGAGAAATGGAGAATTGATATTAATGGAAACACTGACAACAGGCTAGATGGAAAGAGCCAGACACAAAATAACACATAAAATGATTTGATTTTAATGAAATTTTGAATTATCAAAATCAGGCATAACATTAGTTTCTTTGGGGTTGGAAGTCTAAGGAGAATTCAGAATAGCTGCAGACAGGTATGAGATTTCTTTGTGAATGATGAATATTTGAGAATATTCCAAGGTGATGAAGATTGAATATACTTTCAGAATTCAAAGAATCCCTAAATTTTATAGAATTAATTTAACAAATATAACATTTTTCAATTACACATAAAATGATTTTTCAAAGGGATACTAGATAATCTTTAACCAGCAAAAGTGTTCTACCATGAAAGTAGACATATAATATAGCAAAGTGGTAGAAAGCAGGAGCAAGTAAAAAAAAATCAATGCATATGCTACAAAATTAAAAAATAGAGAATAAGTGTTTGGGAGAGATGAATGGAAATGTTAAAAAGGGATCAAAGTGATCAAGATGCATTGTATTCACAAACTACTTTAATGAATGGCAGCTCCTTTCTTCAACTATTCAAATAAAATATTTTAAAAACTAGCAAAAAATAATTAATTAAACAAAAATAAATAATGAATAGATAAATAAAATACAATAAAAATAAACTATAGATCTATAACAATATAGGCCAGAAATTTAAAACACAAACAAGAATAAAATAGTTTTGTTGGTGCTTCTAGATATATAAGCTAGAAAATTTTGACTGCATCTAATTTATTGAGTTCTTTTGTCAATGGCATTAATTATGCCAGTAGTAAAAATAATCATGAAGTTATGAAATGAGCAACACAGTATCTAGGTTATTACTAATTACTAATGCAAAGATAGATGCAAAGAAATATAATGCAAAGAAACATGGAATAGTATATGTTTGTATGATTAGATAAAATGTCAGAATGATGTCTGAATGTAACATTGATATCACAGAAATAAACAATAGAAATTTAAATGTATAAGCCTGGGTATTACAGCAAGTGATTTATCTTTTTTTTCTGGAAATGAGAGAAAAATAAAAGCAACAGTGCACAGTACAACAGTCAAAAACTACCAAAAGTGGTCAAAGTCACAAATACTACTTTTAGTCCTATAATAGGAAGGTGAAGTCACCCTAAAAATCACGTGTGGGAAAATAAACCAAGACTGCACTGAATTCTCTATACTCACATTTATACAGTGAAAAATGACCACACAAACATTCTTTTAATAAACTCAGCACCACCTTATGTTTATTAACACCTGCCTATGGTTTTCTAAATTGAAAAACTGGACCAACATCATTGCATTGTTATAGATTAATTTAGTGTTAAATAAATTGGTTTGCAGAGTTTAAGCAAATGGTATGAATTCAACAGTACAGTACCAGAACTGTATAAAACATACCATTTTTTAGCTTATTTTTGGAATACGATCTTGTGTTTATGCTTAGCCTTTCCTGGATTTAGATCTTCCTATCAAAGCTTTGTACATAGCTGAGATGACAGACAGATGCCAACTTGACTAGCTATTGGATGAGATGTGATCATTGTTAAGTCTACAGGGAACCTACCCCCTACGCCCATCTCCTTCACCAGTCTGAACCCAGTAATCACCTGAATGTCCATCACCTAACTGTGTGTCAGAAAAGGATCCTTGGATCTGAGATTACTTCCTCCAAGTCTATTTTCTATTGTAACTTACCCATTTTAATTTTTTTCCTGAAATATTCCAGGGGCTTAAACTAAGGATCTATGCACTCTCCTGAGCTTTATGTTGGATCAAAAGGCTAATAAACACCATATATGACTACGCTTATATTAAAATGAAATGGTAAATTAATATATATATGATAAACTGATAAGAGAACCTACTAATGCTCGTGTGTTTGTGTGTGTGTGTGTGTGTGTGTGTTTTATAAGAGCACACTGTTAATACTCTATTCACTATAAACATTAGAAAATTATCTAGGATGTTATTTTTAGGGTAGTAAGTTCTGTAGAATCGATGACATAAGCTTCCACATTCCAGGATCTTGAACGTATTCTGTTCTTGTTTGTTGAACCATGAGCTTTGAAAGCAAACTCTCCTATATCTGAATTGCCAACAGGGAAGTAGCAGTCTAACACTACATACATATCATTGAATCACAAGGTAATAGTTTTTTTCATAATCAATAAGATAATTACAGAAGGGATGAACACACAACAATTAAGTATCTAGAGTGAAAGGGAAACAAAAAAGTAAGCTTTTATTTTTTTGGAGGGGGTCCGGTCGGGGCGCCTGAACTCTGAGCCTGGGTGCTGTTCCTGAGCTCTTCAGCTCAAGGCTAGTACCTACCACTTGAGCCATAGCACCACTTACGGCTTTTTTTCTGCTTATGTGGTGCTGAGGAATCAAACCCAGGGCCTCATGCATGCAAGGTAATGCTCTACCACTGAGCCACCTTCCCAAAAGTAAGCATTTTTTAACTCCATATGATAATTTCACAGAGGATGAAAGAACTACAATTAAGTATCCAAAAAGAGCCATCACAGCTGCACAGCATCCTGTTATATTGTTACAATTGGTAGCTCTTGTTAACTTCTCAGTATGCCTAATATTTAAATTAAGCTTTGCCATAGTTATTATTGTGAATCTCTTAGCCTACCATAGTATTCTGTTCATTTGTAGACCCCCAAAAGATGACTTACTTCTTCTATTTAAAGACATGCCTTCAGCTTTAGTGTTCAACCATGCATTTTCAGTCTTCTCCATTATTAACAGCTCTTTCTCTGAGTATACATTTTTTCCCCTTGTTTAGGAAATGATACTGAAAGTTAAAGAATCCAATCTAATAGAAAGTGTAAAGACCCCTATGCTCTAGGAGAGAGGTGTTTGTTTTTTTTCCTCCCAGAATGGATAACAGGACCTATTAATAAAAAGGCTGCTCTAGAACTTTGTGTCACTGAAACTAGTACTGCTTTTTTGTTCGAGCTGTTCCTGGGGCTTGAACTTAGGGCATGAGCCCTGTTCTTGTGGGATTTTTTTTCTTCTACCACGTAACCACAACTCCACTTTGGTGGTTAATTGGAGATAAGAGTCGCTTGGATTTTCCTGTTCGTCCTGGCTTTGCATTATCCTCAGAACTCAGCCTGCTGAGTAGCAAGGATTACTGGTAAAACAACAGTGCCCACTGCTTTAAGTGTTGTTTTATATTGTTATTCTGAGCTCCAACTCCTTTCAGGGTGAAAAGCAGTCACTGGGGATTCAGTTTTGCATGGGTTTATTTGTATAGCATTTTTAAAATATTTATTTGCTCTCTTGTTACATTGTTGCTACTTTATCTTATCTTCATTTAGTATTGGTTTCTACATTTTATATTTTATTATTACCCACATATTTCATAAAAAAATGGGATTACTGCACCAAGAAATTCAAATTAGTACAGTATTAGTGGTTTGCCTCATTTGAGAAAGGTTCTCTGCCATAGAGTTCCCAACACATAGACAGTCTCTTCACTTAGGACTCCAGGCTACCACTGAAAAAATGGGGCCTGACAGGAAATTGGACAGCGCCAGTGGGGTATCTCCAGATAAGGGAACTCTTAGCCACATTCCAAAAACTCACACTGCCATCGTCAAGATCAAGAAACACACCAACCCGGCCCAGAGGCTTCTCTACATACTGAGGCAGCAGTGGGGAGGTGGTAAAAATGGTGGAAAGTGTGTTCTCTTTCACAAACAAAAGGAGGAAAAGATCATTAGATTCAGTGAGGTTGCTCCCTATGGAGGAATCCCTAATAACTCCCAGGGCCCAGGTGGAAGAGTCATCCACACTAACCTCCCAGTAATGTTTCCCATAGCTGAAGATTTGGCGTCCAAAAGCAGTAAAGTGGAAGGACTCTTCAGAATTCAAAACTGCATAGGGATTGTTGTGTCCAACACAGCTCCCAAGATCTTGGTTCCACGTAGCATCATTGAAGGCAATCTCCACCTGGTGCTGGCTGAGCCTATCAGTCCAGGAATGGGAGGGGCACTGAGCTCTGGCCTCAGAGGAAGAGGCAGGAAGAACAATACTGACTCACAGCTTTCTAGGATCAACTCTACATCCTGAAGCAGTTCCACGTCTGGCTTCTGGTATGTTTTGATCAGCTCCTGATACATATTCCTGAGCTGATGCTTCTTCTGAAGCATTTGGGTTTCCCTTTCTCTGAGTTGCAGTAACATGGCTCTTCCTTCATTGATCAGTAGCTGGGAATGGTGTCTTTCCTCCTCCTGGACACCTAGCTCTAAAAACAGCACTCTAAAAACATCCTTAGTCATGCCTCGGAATAGCTTCACATACCAAATCCATCGGTTGATGAGTCTCCTCTTCTCCTGTAAATTGTGCTGGTTTTCTTGAGTCTTTTCCCATACAGCATGCATCTGCTTTGAAATCATCTCCCTCTGCTCCTCAGCAGCCCTATCTATGGGATGGTGTTTGTGAGCCCTGTGCTCCTGAGACTGGGAGCAGCTCCTACAGAGCAGGGCCCTGTTTACCTCACAGATCATCTGCTTTGTCTCCCTGTGTGTCCCACACATGTATTGTTCAGAGCTCAGAAAATGCCTGAGGCTGGCTCTTCTGGCAATGGCCACCAGGCACCTCAGAACCACATTGGTTTTGAGATCTCTCTGCCTGCAGGGTCCCCTGCACACAGGGCACCTGGCTGGAATCTGGGTCTCTTCCCAGCAGAGGCAGAGACAAGGTCGACAAAAACTGTGCCCACACTCTAGGGTGACTGGCTCTATAAAAGTATTTATACAGATGGCACATCTCAATTCCTTCTGGAAGGCCTGGGCAGTGTCAGGGTCCATCATTCCTAGAGTCTAATGAGGTGCTGGTGGCTCACCCGTAGAAACCTAGCTACTCAAGAGGTTGAGAGCTAAGGATCAAGCTTTGAAACCGCCTCGGCCACAAAAGTCCCCCTGACACAGATTCTTATCTCCAATTAACCACTCCAAAATCACAAGTGAGCTGTGGCTCAAGTGGTAAAGCACTAGCTTTGACCACAAAGTGGCCCAGGGACAATGCCCAGTCTTGAGCACAAAGTGACCCAGCAACACTGCCCTACCACTGGGTTCAATCCCCGCAACCGACAAAACAATACCACCACCAACACCACCAAACCAAGGAGAGAAGAATTAAAAGAGGAGTAGATTCTCTCACTCTAATCCTCACCTGGAGTATCCAAGCTCCAAATGGCCTCCAGCCTGCTGATGTAGGATCTTCAGCAATGCCTGAGTCTCAGACTTCCACTCTATTTATACTGAAAGAGGGTGGGCCCAGGAAAGGAAGTCTCTGATTGGTTGCTTAGGGAAGCTGATTTACATATCAATAGGAGTTGGAATTTACATCCTGTCCACCACACCTTTCACTTCCTCTTTCACGGACCTACTTCTTACAATTTGGTTAGGTTATTTGGGTTAGGTGCAACGTAGGTTTGTCCAGGATTGGAAAAGTTTATTGTGTTTCTTTTATTTTGTTTTTTACTTCTGTGTATGTTTTATAATGGAACTATGCGTTTATTACTTTTCCACAGGACTGTAGGCCATATTACTGACATTATCCACTGTATCTTATGGGTCTTCAAAAGTAGCTGAGTTCGTATTTCTTAACAGGTTATCATCCTATACTTTTTTTATTTGTAATTTGTTAGGCCTGATGTTGGGCTGGTACTTTACCACTTAAGCCTTGTCCTCTCTGTGTTTGCTTTTGTTTTTGGAATAGAAACTTGTGTTTATTCTTAGGCTCTTCTGGACTGAGTTCTTCCAATTCACACTTTGCACAAAGCTGAGATGACATAATTATCTCTTGCTTGAGTTGTGATCAGGATTAAATCTGCCCACAGACCAGCCCCTCCCAGCTTTCCCATCACCTGCCTGAATCATACCAGTAATCACCTGACTGTCGTTGATCACCTGACTATGAATGAACAAAGATCCTAGGCTCGGAGATCATTTCCTCTTGTCTATTGTCTATACTGACTCATCCTTGCGATGTTGTTGTTCTTGTTGTTTGTCTGTCAGTGCTGGATTTGAACTCAGGGTAGAGGATCTGTCCCTGAGCTCTTCTTCCACTCTATTTCTCTTATCTTTATTTCAAATATAATTTATGCCTTTTTATTATAAAATGGTGTGGTATTCTGATATATAATTTAATAACTCAATGCCGTTATTGAGAATGATCTAAAAATTATCATAGACATAAATATACATATATATATACATATATCTATATACATTGGCTTTCAAGAGCATATTATTAATATTCAATTCGCTATAAATTTTATCCTATCAGAATATTCTCTTTAGGGTTATAGGTTCTGGAGTGTCCCTGTCATAACCTTTCCCATTTGTGGTTTTGTTACTATAACCAATCTTGTACCTTTCTTGCTGTTGATCCATTAGCTTTGAAAGCATAATCCCCTATCTGAATTGCAGCAGAGAAATAGTAGCCTAACACTATGTTTGCATCTTTGACTCTCAGGCATTGACTCTCAATCTTTTTTGAAATTTTTCTTTTTAAAAAAAATTTTGTCATTAGTGCTGCGGAACTCTGGGTCTGAGGGAAACATCAGCTCTTCAGCTCAAGGTGAGCCCTTTACCACTTAAGCCACAGCACCACTTCCAGCTTTCTAGTGGTTTATTGGAGAAGAGTGTCTACGACTTTCCTGCCCGGGCCAGATTTGAACTGAGATCTCAGATCTGTTTCCTGAGTAGCTAGGATTACAGAGGTGCACCACTGGTGCTGGCTAAGCATTATTTTTTTATCTTCATATGATAATGACAGTGGGGATGAATGCACAATAATTGGGTACATAGAGTGAAAAATGGACACCAACAAAGAACCATCACAACTGGACAGCAAACTGTTGTATTGTTACAATTGTTGACTATTGTTAACCACTCAGTATGCCTAATGGATAAATTGAGCTTTGCCATTGTTATTATTAATCTCTTAGCCTGAATTAATGTTCACCTCATTTTTACCCCAAAAATTATGACTTATTTTTTCTGAAACCATTCTTTCATCTTTAGGGTTCAACATCTTTCTTCTCCATTATTACCAGCTATTTCTCTAAGTATTCCAATTTATTTTATTTTATTTTATTTTTAGGAATTAATACTGAAACTTAAAGAATCCAATCTAATAGAAAGTTCAACACCCCAATGGTCTAGTATAGAGGTGTTTCTGTTTTTTCTTCCAAGGATCTAGTAATCAAAAGTCTGCTCTAGAACTTTGTGTCACTGAAACCAGTACTGCTTTTTTGTTCTCGAAATTACTGGGGCTTGAACTTAGGGCATGAGCACTATTCATGTGGGTTTGTTGTTGTTGTTGTTTTTTGCTTTTTTTTTCTCCTACGACTTGGACCACAGCTCCACTTTGGTGGTTATTTGAAGATGAGTCTTTTGGACTTTCCTATATGAACTGGCTATGAACTGCCATCCTCAGAGCTCAGCCTGTTGAGTAGCAAGGATTACTGGGAAAACAACAATGCCCACTGAATTAAATGTTTTTTTGTTTTGTTTTGTTTTGTTTTTTGCTGTTATTCTGAGATCAACCTTCTTTCATGGTGAAAAGCAGTCACTGGGGTCTCATTTTTGCATGAGTTTATTTTTATGGCAATTTTTAAATATTTCTGGCTCTATTGTTGCATTGTTGCTACTTTATCTTATCTTCATTTTTTACATGTTATGTTTTATTATATGTTACCTCCATATTTCATAACAAAATGGGATTACTGTGCATAAAATTCAAATTAGTACAGTATTAATGGTTTGCTTCATTTGAGAAAGGTTCTCTGCTATAGAGGTCCCAACGTATAGAATCTTCACTAATAGTGGTTTATCATTGGAGAAAAAGGGTCTGACAGGAAGTTGGAAGTAGCCAATGGTGTATCTCCAGAGAAGGGAACTCTTAACCACATTTCAAAAACTCACACTGCCATTGTCAAGATAAAGAAACACCACAACCCCAAGAGACTTCTCTATATAATGTGTCAGCAATGGGGAGGTGTTAAAAAAAAAGTGTAAAGACAGTTCCCTTTCACAAAAAGTGGAGGAATAGGTCCTCTGATTCAGGGCAGTGGGCCAAGAAAAGGGTGTGTACCTGAGATCTCAATTAGGGAAGTTGATCTACATGTCATCTGGAGTTGGAATTTCCATCCTGGAAACCACACCTTTAACTTCCTCTTTCATGGAAATGCCTCATAATTTTTTTTTTTTTTTTACATTTTATTTTATTTGTGAAAATACTGTACAGAGGGGTTACAATTACATGGGCAGGATAATGCGTACATTTCTTACCAAGCATTGCAGCCTTCTCCTTTGTTTACCCTTCACATCCCTTCCCAGCTTCCCCTCTTCCCCCCAGTCCCAATCCTTCTCCCCCCCCCCCCCTCCCCGCACCGACGATGTAAAGCTCGTTTTGGACATGACAACTTGTACTTCTCATTGTTGCAACACCTGTATCCTTAAACGACTTGTTTTTCCCCATCTCCTCCACAAGTTATATTGACATCAAATATAGTGAAAGCAGGGGTTATACTGTGGGGGAGGGACATACAAAGCAACAAAGAAATAATCTTATAAATGTGTTAGAAACACATGCATGAAAGAAAAAAAAATTAAGATACATATCAAAGGGTTTATTTTCCTAACATCACATTATCTAACCTTTCCCATTTGACTCATACATATACTAGATATTGCAAATAAGGGAAATCATGGGAACTATGTTTCTTTGGGCCTGGCTTACTTCACTTAGTATAATTTTTTCCAAGTCTTTCCATTTCCTAACAAATGGGGCAATGTCATTCTTTCTGATGGAGGCATAGAATTCCATTGTGTATATATACCACATTTTCTTGATCCATTCATCTACTGAGGGGCATCTGGGTTGGTTCCAGACCTTAGCTATGGTAAATAAGGCTGCAATAAACATAGTTGTGCTGGGAGCTTTAGTGTGGTCTTGTTTGTAAACATTTGGGTAAATGCCCAAAAGTGGGATTGCTGGGTCATAGGGGAGTTCTATGTGGAGTCTTTTGAGGAACCTCCATACTGCTTTCCAAAGTGGTTGAACAAGTTTACATTCCCAACCAACAATGAAGTAAGGTTCCCTTCTGTCCACATCCCCTCCAGCATCTGTTGTTGTTAGAGTTCTTGATTTTTACTATTCTAACTGGGCTGAGGTGGTATCTCAATGTTGTTTTGATTTGCATTTCTTTTATGGCTAGGGAGGTTGAGCATTTCTTCATTGTGTCTATTGGCCATCCTTCTTTCTTCTTCAGAGAAGTTTCTCTTTAAGTCTTTCGCCCACTTGTTTATTGGGCAGTTGTTTCTTTCAGGATTTGTTGTTGGGGGATTTAATTTTTTGAGTTCCAAGTATATTTTAGATATGAGACCCTTGTCCGTTCTATGGCTAGTAAAGATCTTCTCCCAATCCGTGGGCTTTCTATTGGTCTTGCTAGCTATATTACAATTTTCTTAGACAGTGACAAGTGTTTATTTTGGCTAGGTGAAAGTTAAATTTGAACAGGATTGGAAAACCGTTTTTTTTTTTCTTACCTATTTGAATCTTTTATTTTTGTACTATGAATTAATTACTTTTCCACCAGAATGTAGGTGACTTTGAAATGTAGGTGGTTTTGAAATGTAGGTGGTTTTGAAATGTAGGTGGTTTTGAATGTAGGTGGTTTTGAAAATTAGCTGAGCTTTCATTGTGGAGTTATTATATGATCATCCAAGTCTTTTTATTTGTAAATCTTCATGCCTCCTGCTTGTCTGGTGCTTCACCATTTGAGCCATTTCAATCTTTTTATTCTCATCGGACTTCTAATCTCATAAAAAATACTGTATTAATTTTCTAGTGGTAATGTAGTTCCCCAATTTTAATATATGCAAGAATTCTGAACTGATTTCAAAAATGAAGGATATTTGAAATAATTCTTTAAAAAGCTATGAATATGGAGCTATATATAATTCATTACTTTTGTTTAATTTTTCCCACCTCAGTTGTAGAGTATGCTCAAAGGTGATTTTTACACTAATCTTTTTCTTTGAGGAATTTTTTTTATTAAGAGTATTTTAGAGATATTAATGTTATTTCAGCTATTTTTCTCCTTCATAAGGAATGTGAATTTTAAGTTAATACACAGAAAATCTAAGACAGATGGTACATGTGGCATTTAGATCAATTTGTGTAATTACTTTTTTATTTAAATACTGAATAGTTGTTTCTGAATTTTCAATTTATTACCTGAGTCAAAGTTATATCATTACACTTGCAGAATCTAGTCCACTGTACAAAGTTAAGTAACATATTAGTTTGAATTTTATTTTTTTGTTCAACAATAATATTCAAGAGGTATCATTTCAGTAGGTTTCACTGAAAAATTATTAGGATATGCCATATCTACAGATATTTCATAATTCTATATTCTTATTTTTGGATTACATTTCTGTAATCCATGTGTCTGTACTCCAATTGTGTTAGACTTCCAATTATTCATCTCATATCTTTGCTTTGTTCCAGGATTTCAGCATTAATATTTTCTTGTTTTCCGTGGTTTTTATTATTGTTTCATCTCACTATCACGGTTGTAACTTTTTAACATACAAAAAAGAAAATTCACTATTGCCCAGCTCAGCATTCCTTACATTTTCAAAAAGCCAAGTGACGCTAGTGACATACAACATACATCATGAAATGATTGATATAATGTATACAATACAGTAATGTCAAAATATTGTATAAAATGTAAAAAATGTAATGTTGTGAAATTAAAATACACTATTATTAAACTGTGACCTCAAACATTTTCTATTATCATCATAATATAATAATATAAAACCGTGTCATCACTCTCCAACTTCCTTTGTAAAGCATTTACACTTTGTGGAAACCTACACCTGAGCCCCTTTCCTGTTAATGAATGGACTGTTAAATGTCTCTAGAATTTGGGCCAGCTCCCAGAAGCCTCTGGTATGTTTGGCTCCTCCTCTCTCTCATTCATTATAATTAGGCCTGAGAGTATGCCACCTGATCCTCTTGTGACAAAGTAAGTTAGAGGACAAGAGCCCTGTTCCCCAGCTGGACGCCTCCAGGTCTTCATGCAAAAATGATCTCCAAGTTGTCTTTTGTCTCAGTCCTGCAGCCATTATTGCCCAAACATGTAAGCTCAGGTAGGTGTTTGAATAGCAAGCTGTTGTAGCACAATCTGCTCTGTAGTAGGGGTCCTTGAGATGCCAAGGTACCCCAGCCTTTCCTTGGGCAGGATCCACATAGTCTTCAAGCTTTAAATCTTCAAAATCTTGTTGCTTCTTCATAACTTCCCTCTTCCTGAAGCCTGAGAGTTCTGAGGGGCCCTCATCCGCAGGGGTCTGGATGGCTGCTAGGATCTTGTCCTGAAACTCAGGTGCCTTCATCTGTAAGAAGCAATAGCAGCTTCTTCTTCTTCTCCTCCTGGAAGAGCTGGTTGACACACTCATCTTTCTTCTGATATAGCTCATCCAGTACTTCCATCTGTTCTTTATAGAAATCTAGGGAGTCTTCAATGGTGCTGATAGGTTTTGACAGCTGGCTGCATCCATGTTGGAGTTTATCCACTTGCCTCTAGTAGCCCACTTTTTCCAGGCAGCTTGTGGATGAAGCAGAATTTCAGTGTCTTCTTGGGCACTTGTGTGTCCTGCTTCCTTTCCCATGGTTTCAACTCCTGGAGAAGAAACCCTACTGCTTCAGCTTTCTCTGGCTTTTGACTACCATATTGGCCAGGTACCCATAGTAGGTCTGTTGCTCATGCAGCTGCTGGCTAAGCTTCACCTTCTTTAATTCATCAATGGATAAAGATAAAAATCCCACCTAGTCTTTGGGTTGTCTGTCTTCTAGGACAGTCACAAGTAGAATCACCCCCTTTCCTTTTTGCTCACTCCTCCTTCTCTAGTGAAAGCCAGAAAGCTCAGCTGGGGTCCATATCTGCTCCTGCTTCTCTCTGGTGGTTTTAAGGCACATCAAAAATGTTGTTTAATTTTTGATGGACCTTCTTGGTCCTCCAACTTTGTCCAGCAACTGTGTCTGCTTCTGCGGGTGCTGCAGCAATGCCTCATTCTTTAAGGTCAGCTGCAAATTGTAGGCACTGTGCTGTTCACAGGTAGCTCTGAGCTCCTGCAGCTGTTTATGAAGCTCCTGAGATTCTGAGCCACTTGGATCCTTAACTCAGCCATCTCTTTCCATTCTTCTAACTTCTCCTCTTGCTGGTCCAGCTTCCTCCTTCACCTGCAGCTTTGAGTGCAGCACACTAGAGAGCTCCTCCTTCTGTTTCTTAGCCTGTGGAAGGCAACCTGCAGCTGGCCCAGCTGCTCTTTGATCTCTAGGTTATGCAAAATTGTGCATCTCATGGCCTCATTAATGTATAATCTTCCCATTGTCTTGAAGAGCTTATGCAGATCCCAGGCCTTTCTCTGCTGCTCCAGTTACCACAGCCACTCCTGCTCCTTCACATTTTGGAAACTGAGGCTCTAGTTTTCCTGCCTTTGAATGTAACACTGCTTCTCACATTTCTGTTGCTACTTCTGCAACTAATAGGTCTTGGTTGGCAGCTGTAGCTTGGGCTGAGTTGGTCCTGCAGGCAGCTGCTGGAGGGTAGCTCTGCCAACTGTCATTGAAGTTCCACCATGTTTACCTCTGGGTCAAACACTTATCACACCCATTGCTCTTTCTAATCTCTCAGTTGCTTCATCTGTTGAACCTTGTCTTTCCTCATGGACCTCTCCAACTTCAAGTCCTCTGCAACATGGTCTCTCTCCAGGCTTAATTTGGTCATTAATACTTTCATGGTCTCTAGCTTTCTCCACCCATGCCTTCTCTCTTATTACCTTTGTTTATCTTTTGGTTACTCTCTTGGGGTGACGTAGGGCTTCTGACAGATTGTTAGTGATTCCAGTGTCAGAGGAAAGGAAACTAGCAAGAAAGGAACCAGAGGAAGATTCCAGATATGCATGGTCTTTGGTCTCACCCTTGGTTGATTTACAGTCCACAGTTATGATTGTTTTGAGGTTACCTGTTTTCAGTTTTCTTTTTGTTGGTGTTAGTGGGTCCACCAGGTCAATTCCTCTCCAGATACTCTTGCTGTTGTTTCTTGCCTAAAGAAAATTTTATTGTGCATGCGTTTCTGGTTTGGTTAGATATCCAAGCACTGGGATGAGGAAGGTGGAGGGGCCATATTCCCAAGCTTTCTGAAATCACTTCTATTCTTGCAATCACCCACTTCCTACAGGATCTCTGAAATTCACTCAGTCACCACATAGCACCTTTACTTCCTTCACCTGCTGGTAGTGGTATGAGTCAATAGAGGAAAATGACAGTGGTATTAGGCAGCAGAAAATGTGGATGTGGCCTCGATTCTTGTATCTTATTCGTCAGCGAGAAACAGGTATGCATTGTGGGATCATTGTGATCCAGACACAGTGGGTGGAGTCACCCCAGACCTGCTCTTACAGTCCTCCCCCATCTACATATTACTTGGGGAGCAGGGCAGCACCAGCTCCTGTTTGCCTTCCCCATCAAACCTCCCCACTTGGGCTTGTAACTAGGATTAGCTCTAGTTGGGTGTCTCCACAGTTTTACTGGAGACTGCTCAAGACAATGTTGTCCATCCCACAATTACAATCACCAAGTGATCCTAAGTGGTTGTTCTCAGATCACTGTCATAGTCCTTCTTATGCTGGGACTATGGAGGGATCAGACCCAGAGCTTAGGGGATGAGTGAGTGACAGAGAGTAGGGATACTGGATACTGCATCATTTTGCAGTCTCTTTCCTCATATTACATCTTGATCCACATATTTTTACATCGCAGAAATACCATGCAATTAATTTCCATCCAATCCTCCAGACTGCAAGACTGTGCTAGTCCCAAAATTCACTCACTCCTTACTGCAAGTTTCTAATCTGGGTCTGAATCTGTTCCCCTGGCCGCCAGGTCTCTATCCCACACCTAGCATACCATGTTCCCATAAGAGAGAACAATGAATTGAACCAGCCTTTGTCTTTTTAAAAAAATTTTATTGTGAAAATACCATACAGAGTGGTTACTTAGATAAGGAAATGGGGGCTAAAGATTTCTGATGATTAGGTGGGAAACTGGAGACACAGTCTGTGAATAAGCAGTTTGTTAAACAATATTAAAAACAAGCCACGCACTGGTGACTCATGCCTGTCATCAAAGCGACTCAGGAGGCTGAGATCTGAGGATTGTGGTTCAAAGTCAGTCTGGGCAAAAAACCTTATCTTCGATTAACCAGTTAAATAACAACAGCAACGAAAAGCTAGACATGGAGGTGTGGCTAAAGTGGTTGAGCAGAAAACTAAGAGAGCAAGCTCTAGTACCAGCACACACATACACACAATCAATCAATCAATCATTAATCAATAAAATATGTTAAAAACATGTTGATACATATACAAGTGCCTCTAGCCTGGTGGATCCATTCTTCTTTCACAACATTTGGCTGAAGGCTTTGGCCTCATTAGCTTGAGGTCCCATGATGAAAGGCACCCGGCTCAGCGTGCACCAGTCAGCGCCCAACAACCCAACTCCTACACTTTTTCACTGCTCCTCCCAGTAGGGTAGCAGGGGCAGAGCAGAATGCACCATTGCAGCTCAGGAGGGAGGAGACCTAACATCAGATGTCAGGGTCGCCCCGGGTAGACTGAAACCCTTCTGAAAAGATGTAGGTTGACATCTACAGGTGTGTGCTAGGAAGTCTGTAAGAGGGTGTTGTAGGCCTGATGGCTCCACTGTGCCCGACATTGATGTTGGAGGCTGAGACTCCCCCCCCCCCATGGCGGTGACTTAGTGGTAGCATCCAGCTCCCTGGCCAGCGAATGGCGGAAGTGCAGCAAAGTTGGACCCGGGCCTGCATCTCGGCCCTTGTGCTCCTGGAGCTGCTGCTGCCCTGCCAGGTGGACGCATGCATGGGCACAGAGCCTGGAGCGCGCTGCGCGAAGGGGCCAGCAGGTGCGGTGGGGCTGACTGTCCCAGGTGAGGCAAGGAGAAGCGGCTTCTGCAGGCAGTGGCTCTGGTACTGGCGGCCCTGGTCTTCCTGCCCAACATGGAGCTGTGTGGGCTCTGGACCTCCTCCAGCAGCCGGAAGGCATCCCCGGGAGGTCGGAAGTGGAGGCGGTCCCCGCAGTGGGACAGGTGAGTGCCTTGGGTGTGGTGGGGCTAGGGATGCTCCCGTCCCCCTTCCCCCTTCTCTGGTTTTACTTCTGACCTTCGGCTCCTTCTCTCTCCTCCTCCTCCTGTCGGTGTCGTCAGAGGCAGCCCCAGAAGAGTTTGCCCTTCTTTCCATTCCCTCCCCCAGATGGGGTAAATTGATGCTCCAAGGACAGGGATTTGCCCACTCGGCAGAGTCAGAATTAGAACCCAGGGCCCTTAGTGCCCATTATGGAACTCTTATTTCTGTTTTCCATACTTTACAGTTTGTCCGCCTTTCCGATGCCCTCTCCTGTTGTTTCACCTGGTCCAGAGTTCTTTTTCTGGGTAGTACCCTCTTTGCACATGCCGGTATCCCCAGAGTGTGAGGCTTTCTGTAGAACCGGTTCGCCCATCACTTCTGCTCCCCTCCCTCAACCCCCCTGCTGATCCTGCTGTATTTACTCAGGTCAGTCCCTCTAACGTTTTGCCGTTTTCACAGGGACCTCTGGATCTCCCTGCCCCTTTTCCCTTTTCTTTCGCTGTCCTATTTTTGTCTCAGGTCCTGTGAATTCCTTGGGGAGTGAGTGCAAAGATGCTCTTGGAGCTTCCAGTCCCTTGGATGGGGTGAAAGGTGAATTTCTGGTTCTTGAGGAACTTGCCACCTGTGACCCTCCCGGAATATAGAGGTGTACAGGTGGAGGGATCCCCCAAAATGTCCCAGAGCTCTATCCCCTGAGGGCAGAATGACACATACCTTCCTTCTCTACTTCTTTCTGATAGGATGTGGTATTTCTTGCAGCCCAAACTGTGATAATAATTGTTTTGCCTCTTTGAAACTCACTCATGTCTCACGTATCTGTACATGTATATGGACTAAATTGGCATTTTTCTTCATGTGCATGTGTGTGCATGCTCATATCATGGCTCTTGAACTCAGGCCTTGGGTGCTCTCCTTTAGTTGTTTTTCACTCATGGCTATTACTCTACCACCTAATCCACAGCTCCACTTCTGGCTTTTTGGTGTAGAGATAAGAGTCTTACAGACTTTCCTGAGTGGGCTGGATTAGAACCAGGATTCTTAGATCTCAGCCTCCTGAGTAGCTAGGATTACAGGTGTGAGTTTCCAGCTCCTGGCTTGGATTAACATTTTCCTGCTCAATCACATCACTCTACCTCTCTCATCTCCCAGCAAATCTATGCATGCTTGAATTGCTTTGTATATTGGGACATTTAAGATTTGCTTAGGGGATTTTTGTGGTCCCATGGGAAGTGGGTAATGTTCATATCAGGGTCAGAATTGACTGTTAGCTGCCCTCACAGGAAGAGGCTGACTTTTGAGGTTGATGGGTTTTCCTTTCTCCTCAGTGTCAGGCTGCTGCCTGGCCATTCTGGTATCTTGAGCACAGACAGTTCTTTGCCACAAGGTGGATCAATTGGAGCTTAACAATTACTCTAGTTAATTGTTGCAAACCATCCAAGAGGAGTTGGCTTGATCTTTATGGTACATCTTAACTGTTCTGAAACTGAGGAAAGTTAGCAATGGCCTTTCCTAAACCCTGAGTTCAAACCCTGATAGCCAGCCTAGCCTTTTCCCCCTTAAATTCTGTGTCTTGTATGTTTTTCTTTCTTGAAATCTCCTTCATTTCCTATCCTGTACCAGTATCAGGGTGAAGAGGCCAGGGCTGTGTTTGGCTTTGTCATTAACTTGCTGTATGTGCTTATCATCCACCAACTCCATCTCTTGGTTCGGTTGCCAGCATTCTGTGATGTGATTAGTGAGTGCACATAGGGCTACTGCTTTTTCCTGGGTTTTTGTCTTTGACAGCCTCCCTAGGTTCAGGGATTCTATATTGGCAAAGCCCCAGGCAAAGGGGGGTGTGTCCTGCCCAAGTGCATGTCTCCTATGGAATAGCTGTGACCAGGTCTAAAAGAGCTCTTGACAGTCTGCCTAAAGAAAGTTGTCATATTTCAGTTAAGGCAGGGGCCAAAGAAGTTCTGATTTTCATTTCCTATTGACCTAGATGTGTAGAGAGAAGGTCAAGGTGAACTGCCAGTTTGGCCTGAGCTTTCAAAGAAAGTTACTCACATGTACAAGAAGGTATTGATTGAATAAAGCAGCCTTTGGGGCAGAAAGAGTGGAGAGCAACAGCTGGATGGATGTTCCTTGGAACTCTGACCTGCAGTGTGTTGATAGCTCATGGGGCAGTTTTAATTCTTGTTTAATTTCTTTTTCTTTGGAATAGCATAAAAAGGAGGAGGAGGAAGTGGTGAATGGGATTGGTGTTTCAAGTCTTGTCAACTGGCTGTTCTTCCTTTACAGGAAATTTCTCCTTCCTGGGTGCAGCAGAAGAGCTCTTTTGCAATGATAGGCTTTTCTAGGTGCTATAGGATGCAGCATTCAGCTGCTGCCTTTCAGGAAGATCCTGCCAAATTTCCACACAGCCCTTTTGTGTTCTATTCTCTTTGCAGATTCAGAGCCCTGGGCTTGGCCTTCCCAGTTACTTCCTTGTTTAAATGGCAGCTGGCCTTGAAGGAAGAGGCTGACTTTCTTCCAGTCCTCATTCCACACTATCCCTGAGCATGCATGTAACACATCAGGCTGCTGTCTGGGAAATCTGCTATCTGGAGCACTCTGCACTGTTATAAAGGGTTGAACAGTTGGTTCTAAGCTCAGTCTGTCACTCTGGTAATTGTTGAGAACTTTCCCACAGTACCTCCTCATTGATCTTCCTAGCAGAAGTAACCACAGAGCCTCTGGAAGGAAGTCTTGACAGGACTTTTGTCCAAAAGAAAATTAGGTTCCTTGTGGATTTGAGAGAAGTTTATCTGAGGGCAACATACCCACTATTTGAACAGTCCTCTTAACTCTTTGATTCCTCCACTGTAGATTAAAAGAGCATTTAGCTGTCAACTGCTAGAATGTAAGTCACAGAACTGCCACCCAGTTCATCCTCAGTGTATCTCTGTAACTGGGCAAGACATCTGATTTTTAAAGGACACATAATGCTTCTAGGGTTTTTGAATTCATGTGGTCAGACAGCTGGCTTCTCAGAAAGCTGCAAACCAAGTAGGAAAGCCAGCCATGTAAAGAAATACCTCAAGGTGAACTTGGTTAACTGGAAATATGTCCTGTACCAGTTAATTGCTCCTAATGATGTTTGAGCTATATAAGCCAGTTGTGTGCATGTCTTTTGTATTTTGCGTATACTTGACCTTCTGCATCTTGTACTTGGATCATAGTCAGAAAGAGAAAGACTTGAATGAGACTTTTGCTTCTCCAACAACCACAATGGCATGGGGAAAGGATGTAGCCTGTTGTAGTTCCTGTGGCCAAGAAGTGCATCGTGGCCTCAGTAGATGAAGATGTCTTGACATAGTGTGTTTTTTAAGTACATAGCACATGGTGTAGCACTTGGAAAAATGGATTTTTGCTGAGTGAGTGTTAAAGTGGGAGGGAGGTGCTTGAGAAGTCACTAGTCCATTATCGAAACAGGCAGCAAAAGGAAAATCACTTACTCGAGTTCTCACAGGAGGAATGCAGACATGAATGCAGTGCTCTTCAAGTCATCTGTGTTCTGCTGCAAAGACTTTCCCTCATGAGTCAAATTTTCATGACGCAGTTTTGGTAGCCAGTACTTAATTACACCATTTGGTGCTGGAACATCCCCACCCAACACACACACAGACACACACACACACACACACACACACACACACACACACACACACACACACACTACCTTTTGTGTGTGTGCATGTGTGTGTATGTGTGAGGGTGTCTGTGTGTGTATGTGCCCAAACGTGTGCCAGTCCTGGAGCTTGTACTCAGGGCTTGGATGCTGACCCTGAGATGTTTTTGCTTAACGCCAGTGCTGTACCATATGAGCCACATCTCTGTTTCCCAGTGGGTTCCCTCCCACTTTTAGTACTTAATTGGACATCAGAGTTTCATGGTCTTGTTAGGTGGGCTGCCTTTGAACCATGCATGATCATTAGATCTTAGCCTCCTGAGTAGCTAGTGATACCTGACTTTTTTACAGATCCATTTTTTAAAATTTTCTTTCCAGCCTTTTTACTTTATATTATTTTCGGTGGTACTGAGGTTTGAATTCAGTGCCATGCATTTGCTCACTTGCTTGCTTGGCCAGGCTCTACCACTTCATCCACACCTCCAGCTTGCAGATTTTGTCCCCCCACACCTCTCTCTTTCTCTCTGACATTTTTTTTTTTTTGGTCAGTCGTGGGACTTGAACTCTGGCCTTGGGCGCTGTCCCTCAGCTATTCAGCTTAAGGCAAGTGCTCTACCACTTGAGTCACAGTGATACTTCTGGTTTTCTGGTGGTTTATTGGAGATAAGATTATCATGGACTTTACTGCCCAGGCTGGCTTTGAATGGCGATCCTCAGACCTCAGCCTCCTGAGTAGCTAGGATTACAGGTGTGAGCCACTGGCGCCCGGCTTCTGGTTATTTATTTATTTATTGGGGGGTCTGGTCGTGAGGCCTGAACTCTGGGCCTGGGCACTGTCCCTCAGCTCTTCAGCTCAAGGCTAGCGCTCTACCAATTGAGCCACAGCGCCACTGCAGGCTTTTTTCTTTTTTCTTATGTAGTCTGAGGAATTAAACCCAGGGCCTCAGTCATGCAAGGCAAGCGCTCTACCACTGAGCCACCTTCCCAGCCCCTCTGGTTATTTTTATATGTATTTTATTATACAAATATTGTATAGAGAGATTACGGGTACATGAGTAAGGTAATGAGTACATTTCCTATTGAGCATTATTGTTACCTCCTCCTATGTTTATCCCCTACCTTTCTTTCCCTCCCAACCTCCCTCAGCTCCCCCTCCACCTCCCTCAACTCCCCCTCCCAGCGAAGTTGTGTCTTCTACATCTCATTGTTACAGTGGGTCAACCTGTATCCTTATTTAAGCATTTTATTATTTCCTTTCCCTCCCCAAATTACAAAAATGTATTCATGAGATGCAGGGCATTCATGAGATGCAGGGCACTGGAATCAAATACAGTGAAAACAGGGTGGAGAACAAAAAAAACAACATAGTACATTATAAATACGTTATAAACAATAGCAAGAAAGGAAAAACCACTGTGTCCCTACCTTGGGGTTCCTTTTGCTTAACATCATCTTATATGGTCATATGTACATAGCTTTTGACCTTTCCTGCTTGTCCTAGACATATACTAGTTATTGTAAATAAGGGAAACCATAGGACCTATGTGTCTTTGGGCCTGGCTTACTTCACTTAATAAATTTTTTCCAAGTCTTTCCATTTCCTAACAAATGGGGTGATGTCATTCTTTCTGATGGAGGCATAGAATTCCATTGTGTATATATACCACATTTTCTTGATCCATTCATCTACTGAGGGGCATCTGGGTTGGTTCCATATTTTAGCTATGTAAATAATGCTGTGATAAACATAGTTGTGCTAGTTTGCTGGTTAATTTTTAAGATGAGGGTTCATGAATGTTTCTGCTGTTGCTAGCCTTTTTTTTTTTTTGTCAGTTGTGGGGCCTGAACTCTGGACCTGAGTGCTGTCCCTTAGCTCTTCAGTTCAAGGCTAGCACTCTACCACTTGAGCCACAGCACCACTTCCAGCTTTTTTCTTTTTGCTTATGTGGTGCTGAGGAATCGAACCCAGGGCCTCAAGCATGCAAGGCAAGAACTCTACCACTGAGCCACCTTCCCAGCCCTGGATTTGAACTTCTATCATCAGATCTCAGCTTCCTGAGTATCTAGGCATGCCCATCTCTTTTGAGAAGGCCTGGTGATGTAACACATTATTGGCTGTTTGCTGTGCACCTGGTACAGTGTTGTGTGCAGGGCTATGAAGACAAACAAGACATGATCTGTGCTTAAGCATACCAAGAATGAACTGCAGCACAGATGTGTCAACAGCTCTCTTAGTGCACTGGGGAATGTGCAGTGAGAGTGTTCATAGGGGCTCCAAGGAAGTTAGTTACTTGACAAGGCTTTCCAATTTCCTGATTTTATGCTTTAAGTGAATTTCTATAGTTCCCTTCCATTTCCTTCAAACCATAACATTTTGAATGTTACAAAAGGGAGAGAAAATTAAGGAAGCTAGCATATTTCTTTTGGAGACATATCCAGAGACTCATTTTTTTTAAGCATTTGCTTAGCATTTTGTGTTGAAAGCATTTTCAAGTCATTAATTAGTAATCCACATTAATATGTAGATAGAATTAATCTATTCCAGGCAGAAGTTTTTCTTGAGGAAAAAAAAAAAAACAACAAGAGCTATTCCTTTCCACCTACATCTCTCTCCTCCCCTCTGCCACACTTTATCTTGATCATTATTTGGATTATCACTCTGATTATCACTCTGGTTAAGTGCCACAAGTGTCTGTGGCACTTAATCAGAGTTAATCAAAGTTCGGGTTGGGTGCGTTCCCTCTCTTCTGGACTCTAGGCTGTACATAGGCTGCTTTGGGGACTCATTTTTTTTTTATCACTTGAAAATGAAATTGGCCTCATAAATAGTCATCATCAGGAAACAATTGGTTCTCCCATTTTTATTTTAGTTGCGTTCAGCTGAAAGCCTCTTAGGTTGTGTTCTTGTTTGAGGAGCGTTTTTTTTTTTTTTTTTTTTTTTTATCCTTCTTGCTGGTCGTATGGCTTGAATGCAGGCCAAGGTCTTACATGCAATGCCAGGAGATTTTTTGTTTGATTTCATTTGTTTGTTTTCCCTCAAGGCTAGTGTTCTACCACTTGAGTCCCAGCTCCACAGCTGCCTTTTTGGTGACTATTTGGAGTTATGTGACTCAAGGACTTACCTTTCTTTCTGAGCTTTTTGAAAACCGTAATCCTCAGATCTCAGCCTCCTGAGTAGCTAGGATTTCAGGTGTGAAACACTAGTAGCTGGCTAGGAGGTTAGTTTTTACCTTTAGAAAAAAAAATCTCTCCCTTTCTGTGGAACAAGGGTTCCCCTGTCCTCGTATTTGATCAAGACAATAATTTTCCACCTTGTACAGATGAGGAAACTAAGGCTCATGAGGATCAATCTCAAGATTGGTAAAAGTCAGAGCTGATATTTGGAGTCTTAACCGCTGGTGGGAGAAGCTTCCAGATGATGTGATGGTCTCCTCATTACACTCTTGTCTTCATTTTGTCACCTGGTGAGCTGCTTCAAGAGCTGCCGATCTATGAGGCCCCCTGTCCTCTTCCTTCCTTCCTGTCCTGGCACAGAGGAGCTACCCTGGGTACTAAGGTCTCTGTGACATCAGTCCTGGGTACTAAGGTCTCTGTGACATCAGTCATGTATAGAATCAGCCTATTGTCCATGTGGGGTAATAAATCTGAGGATTCTATCCCTGTCTTCAGGGAGCTCTTAGTGTGATCAGGGAAGAGATGCCTTGTACTCCTGGGGTCCCATTCATTGGCCCCCTCTCTTTCTGCCCTTGCAGGACATGCCTGTTTCAGTAAGCAGACATTATATGCCAGGCCTCATACTCAGACTGCTATCTGTGACAACTTATTTATTAGTAGGTGAAATTATTGTTCCTCTTACCAGATAGGAAATGAAGTTCCTACAAAAATCATTTTAGAGCCAGGTGCTGGTGGCTCACACCTGTAATTCTAGCTACTCAGGAGGCTGAGATCTGGTTCAAAGCCAGCCTGGGCAGGAAAGTTCATGAGACTCTTATCTGCAATAAACCACTAGAAAACCAGAAGTGGTGAGGTAGAGCACTCGCCTTGAGCTGAAGAGCTGAGGGATAGCACCCAAACCCAGAGTTCAAGCCCCATGACTGACAAAAAATAAACAATAAATAAAAAATAAATAAATAAAAAGTAATGGTTTAAGGAAGGAGCTAAGACAAAGAAAATGCAGCTAAGAAAAATGAGGGCAGCAGAGGTTACTGATCTCCATATCTAAGAGATATAAAAAACATTCAAGGTAAAAAAAAAAAAAGATTGCAGCCAGGTGCGGGTGGCTCAGTACTGTAACCCTAGCAATTCAGGAGTCTGAGATCTGAGGGTCCTGGTTTGAAGCCAGCCTGGAAAGAAAAGTCTGGGACAGTCTTTATCTCCAATTAACCGCAAAAAGCCAGAACAGGAGGTGTGGCTCAAATGGTAGAGCACTATCCTCGAGCAGATAAAGCTAAGGGATAGGTTAGTCCCCAGCTGAGTGGGGCTCGGTGCCCCAGCTCTGAGTTCTCTCTCCAGTACTGGCGCTAAAATAGGAATAATATTAATAGTTACTTAAGAAGCAGGAAATACTTAGGATGTGGTAGATGTTGAGTCCTGAAGCTCCCTGTTGAGTTGCCTTGTTTCCTTTGTAGTACTGTTGCAGTGTGCATGGTGTGTGTGTGTATACAAGTAACCCTATTAGTTGTTTTATTGTGACCGTTATGACCCATGAGTAAGAACTATTACAAGAAAACAGAGGTGTTGAACAATATGCTGTAAGCCACAACAGTAGATTGCCAAGCCAGATGGACCCAGGTATCCTTGATTCTGGAATGTGCACAGTTAGCCAATCACAGACAGTACTGGCACCTTGGTTAAATCCCAGAGAAAAAGCTTCTTTGCTCTGGAGGCTACAAGATAGCCAGGTAGCCCTGGAAAACTGGCCAAGTGAATATCCTGTGTTAAAATAGGGAGAGGCAAGTCAGTAAGGTGGAGCTCTACAGTGCTCTGAAGGAAATGGGCAAAAGCGAGAGTACCTGTCCTAGAGGGCCTTGTTGTAAGTCTTCCCTCCACTCCCACCCCAGAAGTTGTCCCTCAGCTTTTTGCTCAAGGTTAGCACTCTGCTACTTGAGTCACAGCGTTACTTCTGGCTTTTTTTTTTTGCCTTATTGGAGATAAGGATCCTCATTGACTTTCCTACTTAGGCTAGCTTCAAAGTGAGGTCCTCAGATCTCAGCCTCCTGATTACGATTATAGGCATGAGCCACTGGCACCCATCCTACAATACTGTTTTAATGGCAGTGACAGTCAGATGGGGCCTTCATCCATGTTTTATATGATCTCATCCTAATAGATAGTGTCCTCAGGCTACAGTGACAATTCAGTGAGTTAATTTCTTGGATTTGGATGCAGGCCATCTGCTTTACTTCTTGGGCTACTGCTTTCAAGTGCTCTGCTCCACTATATCTGGAGTTTCTGGTAAGACACATGGGTGAATGTGGGTACTTTCTCTCAGGTGATGGCCATTTGAGGAGGAACAGAGGACAGTGGCCACCCTGGTCTCACTGTCCATTATTATTAATAGCAGAAATACCAGCTTGTGTTCAGAATGGCTTAGAAGCAGCTCTTGGTGGCCTTGCAGCTTGGCTTTCATTTCTGGCATGATAGTGCATTGGGAAGGTTCTGGATTCAGAGTCAGGTTCAGCTTTGGGCTCAGTGTCTGACACATGCTAACTCTTGCTTCCATCCCAGATGAGTCACTGTCCATCTCTAAGCTGCCCTGCCCTGTCTCCTCCTCATATACCTTCTTCTGATAAAGAAATTCCCTTCTGATAAATAGAGATTCCATGGAAGGAAATTGATCATGTACAGCTGGTTTCTCCACAGACAGTTGTTCAATTTTATTTCCCTTTCATTTTTCTTCCTCTTCCCAGAGGAAGAGATCACTGCCTTTAAGAACTTGATAGCAGATAGACTTAGATGATTACATGTAAATTGGAGCTAGCTTCTGAAACTCCAGGTGAGTTTCTGCCGACCTGGCAGAATTTTTTAGGGCCCTATGCACCTAATGTATTTTAGTCTTTATTTTTATTTTTCACCTATATTTTTCTTCTCATATTACTTCTAGGTGCCTTTTATTTTCCTTTAGGACTCATGCATAATTTTGGCTGCTTTTAGGTATAATTAATAGAAGGTCCAACTCATTTCAGTGATAGGAAGATTTATTATTTCACATAATAATAACCATGGCACAAGGGTAACTCTAGAATTCATTAATTCAATGGCTCAGTACTGTCTTCTTTTTTTTCTTTTTTGTCGGTCATGGGGCTTGAACTCTGGCCCTGTACAATGTCCCTTAGCAACTCAGCTCAAGGCTAGCACTCTACCACTTGAGCCACAGTGCCACTTCAGGTTTTCTGGTGGTTTACTGGAGATAAGAGTTTCACAGGTTTTCCTTCCCCGGGCTGGCTTTGAACTGTGATCCTCAAATCTTAGCCTCCTGAGTAGCTAGGATTACAGGCATGAGCCACCGGCACCCAGCCTGTCTTCTTATATTTATATTCCTACTATCTTTTGAATTGACCATATTGGGTATTTCTCCCCAGCTAAAGTTCATCATCACAAGTTGGCTATTGCAGCATCAGACATCCTATGTAAACACAGAAACCAACAGTTTTGAATGATGGGAAAAAATCAGCATTTGTTTGCAAAGAGGAATGAGAAGTGACTGCTGAGGTGATATTAATTCTTGATAAGAAGCATGTACCTTTTCTCTTTTGCCTACAGGTTAAGAACAAATATGCTGTCATGGCATAATGTGATATATATACTGTGCCCTCAACTATTATTTCATCATTTTACTTCCTTCTGTTCTCTACACTAGAAGGCCAAACAAGACCACTAGCTATTGCCAGTACTAAGTACACCTCATTTTTACCATGTCTACCGGGGCCTTGCCCCTACCTTAAAATGTATAAAAAGTGCTGTACCTCTGTGTTCAGGGCCTCTTGTTAACACCAATACAACGGTGTGCATGAGGTCCGTGCTCGTGAGTTCGTTAATAAACTACTCCTTGTCTCTTGCATTATGCAAGGTCTCTGGTGGTCTACAGGGGCTCCAAGATTCTGGGTACTACATTTGGTACATTGACCGGGAAGCCCTTCATTGTAGACTATCCAGATACCAGCATAGTGAGTCATCTCAGGAACAAATCGGTGAGTTTTCGTGGCGCCACTTTCATATTTCGGGAATTGGTGAAAGCCTGCAGGTGTGGTCTTGGGGCTGGCGGAGAGTCTTGGCAGACGCGCTATAAGATTGCCAGAGGGGCCAGTGGGGGATGTCCCATGGAACCCTGGGTGGGGCTGTCCTCAAGATCAGGTAGAGGGGGTTCGAGTCCCCATGATTGGCCAATTCTCTCTGGTTGGAAGCCCTTCTGGACAAACTCTCTGACCAGCAGCCTGACACGCTTGCTGTCTGTCTTGAGTGTGCATATATGTCTTCTGTTAACTCTAATTTGAATCTTAGGCATGCAGCCCTGGGGCCAGTGGACCGGGTCACTCCCCCCTCCCCCAAGAAAGTATGACCAAGTACACATATATTACCAATCCCCATACGCAGTGTGTGTGTGTGTAATTTTAATTTACTTCTTTTTCTTTCTCATCTCGGTTTTACTAATTTGGACACTCCTTGATGCAGAGATGGGGCAAGGACAAAGCAAACTTACTCCTCTCAACCTCCTGCTTGGTCATTTCAAAGAGGTTAAAGAGAGGGAGTATAATTTGAGTATAATTGGAAATCTCAGAAGAATCTAAAAAGAAAAATTCTCTGGAATGAGTAGAGGGGGTTTGAGTCCCCTGATAAGTGGTGAGATGTCACCCTGTTCACTGAGACCTGATTTTGTCTTTGTAGCCACTTGTCTGTCTTGTTTACATCACTGTGTGTGTTTCCTTTATGTTTTCTGAGGTGGGGAAGTTCTGGGTGAATGTGGCAGGCTCACTCAGCAGACTCTGGATTCAGCTTGCTGAGTGGGAGCAGTACAGAGTTCTGGTAAGTATAAACTGGTTCCCATTAGTCCCCAACTCAGCCTTCAGTTCTTGTCTTGTCTTGTTTTAGAATTGGTACCAGTTTTAAATGTGGTCCTTGGTTTTTGTGTTTATCTGTTTTTGTTATTTATTTGAACATCTCTGGTGGAATAAAAGTTCCAGCCTCCCACTGGGCTTGGTCACAGACCTGCTAAATCCCCCCGTTGTGTTACAGCAGCCAAGAGGTGGGGCATGGACAAGCCTCAGGCTGCACCTTCTTCTAGTGGAGGCTGCTGGAGGAGAAGCAGGGGTGTAGATAGCAGTGAGCCTGGTCTGGACTTTCAGCTGCTCCAGACAGCTTAACAATTTGTAAAGTGCTCTTGTCTAAAATTGGGTAAAAAAAAAATCAGGCCAGTTTAGTTTCAGGTGACCCCTTCCCCAGTTCTCCTCCAACAGAAGGGATTCAAAAGACTGATTAGTGAATTGCCTTGCTAAACAAGCAAGCTCTGGGAAAATGAAGCCCAACAAAGGTACCTAGTTTAAAAGAAATAGTGTCTTAATTTTTTGTTTAAAAACTTTAGAAAGTGTACGTACACCTGATTTTGATTTATGCGTGCTTTAAGATCTGTATAAGTGTTTTGTATGTGTTTGTAAACATGTTCGAAGATAAGAATTGTCAGCATGCTGTAACAATAGGGTGAGTTTAAATTTAAAATGTAAAAGGTTATGAGGTTTGGACATTAACAAAATTTTAAAGAATCTTCATAGTGTTTTAAATGACTTTTTAAGGATTCTTTACCTTGAAAAATAGAAAATCTGGTATTTGAGAATGCATAAGAGTGTTTATAGTGTAAGCAAGTTATCTGGCTTAACAAAAATGCATTGGCAGTTTGGGATTCAGTTCCCTTGGCTAAAATTTGGGGATAAATATTAGAAATTTAAGTGTAAAGGTTAATTTAACACTGTCAAAGATGTTACCTCTTCTGTCTGTCTAAAACTGTGTATTTCATTCTAGAACCAAGAGATAAGAAAAGGGAAAAACGTAGAAGCCAACAGAAGACCTATTTTTAGGGGTGAGGGGTGAACAGGCAGAAGTGCAGTTCAGCTGGTCATGCATGGTGGGACAGGCCCTGGGAGGAATCCATGCATGGTGAAAGAGGGCAAGCTGGCACAAATGCAGTTCATCTAACCCTAAAGAGTCAGATTGGATACGTGCCCATTCCATAGGAGGAGCCAAGTGGCCCATCTTTGTTCTGTCCCTTTTCCCTGTAGATAGACACTGGAAATATTATGGTTAAAATTAGTGATGTGATGATCTGTAGTATTGCTAAAACTGCCCCTTGGACTTAAAAAGAGAGTTAAAAAGTTTATTTGTATAATGTGACTTGCTTTCAATTATGTTCTACAATTAGGATGTTTTTTAAAAGTTATAAAGGTGTTAAGCCTACCTTTTTGGTACAGTTATGGTGATTGTAATTTTTGCATTAAGGAAAAAATTGTCATTTGAGTTCAAGATTTTTAATGTGTATCTGTTTTAAAACAAGCAGCCAAGAGGCAATGAGTGACACTTGGCTTCAAGATTTCAAGGGATCTTTTCAAAATGCAAATGAAAACTAAAGTATAAAATAGTAAAGGAGATTAATAAGAAGCTTAAAAATTAGGAATGGATTTTGGATATAAAATTTAAAAGTAAAATTGTTTTTAACATTTGTCTCAAAGTGCACAAAGAAAAAATTAGGATTACCAAAAGAATTGCTATTCTAGATTGCTCTTATAGGGTTTTTTTTTTTTTTTTTAACCGTTTCCAGCAAAGCCCAGAGCAAAGCACAGAGGATTCTTACAAGTTTGTTAGATGTAACTTTGACTTTTAATAATTTTCAGGTAAGCACATGCTTAAAAGCTACTTCTATGTTGACCACCTTCTCCTTTTAATTGGAGTAAGATGGCCTTTTGTAAGACTCATTGATCTGAAACTGGTTCGAAGCCAGCCCGGGCAGAAAAAGATCCCTGTGAGATTGTCACCTCTACTAAGCCAGCAGAGTGCTGAAAGAGCAAGCAGCTATGCTTTGGGACTCAAAGTGTCAGAGTGCTAGCCTTGAACTGTAGAGCTGAGGGACAGCGCTCAGGCCCCGAGTTCAAGTCCAGCGACCAGCTAAAGGGAAATGCCAATGAGGCATTTATCCCAATGTGGAGAAGACACTCCTGGGACAAAAGCAATGGAGGAACATCTACAGGCAGTAAGCCACTGCTTGGATGGCAGAAATGTCAGATCCTAGAGTCATTTGTGTGTGGCCCTTCAAAACTGGTCAGAGCCGGGAGGTCATGGAAAGATAGTTTGTAAGCATGACTAATGACTACCTTGTAAGGAACAGGAACTTGCCAGTCCTCTGTGATAGGAAAAGCTAATGTTACAAAATGTGGGGAATAGTTTAAATCTCAACCCCTTTATGTGCCAAAAGCTCTAATTGGCAGTAACTAGTGAGATGACACCAGCTACATGAAATTCATCTGCTCAGAAAAAGTTTGTAAACCTGAGAGTGTATTTCTACTGATATCTGTCTAGAGGCCTGCAAAGATAACTTAGGCATTTTTGGGATCATTAGAGATCACATTCCTAAGCCATCTAGAAAGATGCTTTTGCAAACCAGAGTGCTAAACAAGCTACACTGCTGTAGCCAGAAAAAAGGTCTGTGCAGTTGTCAAAAGTTAAAATATTGTTCTTAATGACATCTAACCCTGATAGCCTCTTTGTAAAATAGGCTAAGGGTATAGGTTCCTGGCTAGGTAGGATCAACGCCCCTGAAGTCAGCTTGAAGAAGTTACAGAAGATGGACCTTCGCCCATCAACCCCCTGTTAAGATCAAGAGTCCAGAGTCAGTTTGAGAAAAACGAGACAAAATAGATAAAAAAATTTTTTTGAAAAAAGCATAAAAAATAATGTTAACAGGTGTGCAAGTGTGGAGACTGCATCTGTAGGAGATGGTTACAAGAATAATCCTTCTGTGTCTGTTTACAAAAATATCTGGTTAATAAAAAAGTTGTAATTTTGGTAAATTGTCCTGGGCTATTGTTTAAAGGTCTTAAATACCAGCAGGATCAAAGCCTGTCAAGCCTATGCAGTGTATCCTAAACCAGTCTGTGTAGGAATTTACAGTGCAGCATGAGGTGTGACAGTCCCTTGGAGCCACTGGGAGATCCTGCTGCTGCTGCTGTTGCTGCATATCCTAATGGGTAGAGTTTGAAGACAGCCTCACAGTCACCTGGAGGAAATCTATGTCATTACCGAGACCACCTCCACCGTGGTAAAAGTAGACTGAACTCCTGCCTGGTTCCATCACTTGAGACTGCATCCTTGTTAAAAGCTGCTAAAACTAAGATCTGTGGGACATTCTTTTGAGTGATATCCAAAAACTCTCTCTATTCCCACAGTAGATATTGGGGACAAGGATATCACTGGCTTGCTTACCTTAGGCACTTCAGTGCATAGTGACTGGAAATCCACTCTACAGTCACAGCCTGGTTTGGCTCTGGTATGGTAATAACCTGAGTGTGTTATCAATGGAGGTAGTAAATGAGACCCCAGCCTTACTCTTAACTGAAAAGAAGAGGAGGGTGGTAAAGAAAGCCTTGGGAAAGGAATTGGGGGAAAATTGGTATCCTCTGGATAAGAAAGGATATGAAAAGTAAGGATTGTCTTTAAATGTTTGAAAAAGAAAAAAAGAAGACAAACCTCAAAAAGTATAAGTATGTAGCAAATGGTATGAGTATGTCTTGAAATTGCAGCTTATGAATATAGCTGGTATTAAATTAGCTGTGATATACAGACTCAGGACTGGTGGAAGAAAAAAATGTAAGGGCCTTTGGTACTGTTAATTTTGTCACAATTGGATCTTGTATACTCAACACACTGGTGTCCTTTGTAAAAGAAAAAGATCAGCGCAGTCCATCTATTAGTTCTGAGATCCCAATACCAAACTGTAAATATAAAAGATTGTGCCAATTAGGGGACCATGATTGGTCCCTGATGCTCTAGAAAAGGGGGGAATGAAGAACTGAAGAACTAAAAATTATATTCACCATTTTGTAGTCACTAACTGCTGACTTTGCTTCTGTAACTTGCTTTTGCTAATGTTAAAGTATAAAGATAGGTCTGTGTCCACAAACTCTAAAGAATGTAACTGCCATAATAGAAAACTAACTGCTGACCTCAGGCCCAGACATTCCCAGAGTCGGGAACAATGGCTAACACATATTCCGGATCCTCCTCTGGGAATTGGACCCCGAGATAATGACCATCTGGCAGGACCAGCAAACTAGGCCAAATGTCAACCAATCGCAAGCCTGTAACTATGGGAATTCCCCCTAACCCTTATCATCCAAAGCAACCATCCCCTTGAGTCACCCCACGCCAATCATTTTAGAGTGTGACAAAATTTCCCGTGTGGCATAGTGGTTTGCTGTGAGTGTTTACCGGGGCCCTGCCCCTACCTTAAAATGTATAAAAAGTGCTGTAACCCTGTGTTCAGGGCTTCTTGTTAACACCCCTACAAAGGTGTGCATGAGGTCCGTGCTCGTGAGTTCCTTAATAAACGACTCTTTGCCACTTGCATTGTCCAAGGTCTCTGGTGGTCTACGGGGGCCTCCAAGAATCTGGGTACTACAGTACATGCACATGTCCAGTGTTGTGTCTTTATATTTGGAATGTGAATGTGTGAATCACATTGTTTAGCTTTGTAGTTACCTCTTTTTTAATTTTTTAATTATAATTAATTTTTTTATTGAGAAAATACTGTACAGAGGGGTTACAATTACATGCAAGATAACGAATACATTTCTTATCAAGTATTGTTGCCTCCTCCTTTGTTTCCCCTTCCCAACCCTTCCTGTACCCCCACCCTGCCCTCCCTACTCAACCCTCTCACCCCCAGTAAAGTTGTAAAGTTCATTTTTCTACATAACGACGCATTGTTGCAATGGGTCCACCTTTATCCATATTTAAACGATTTGTTTTTTCCCTTCCCCTCTACAAATTATACCAACATCAAATACAGTCAAAGCAGGGGTTATACGATGGGGGACAGACATACAAAGCTACAAAGAAATCATTTTATAAATATGTAAGATACAATCGCAAGAAAGAAAAAAAAACATTTGACTACTTTTCTTGGGGTTTATTGCCTTAAGATGAACTTTTCTGCCCTTTTCTGCTTGACTCAAGACATACACTGGTTATTGCAAATAAGGAAAACCATGGGGTCTATTTTTCTTTGGGCCTGGCTTACTTCACTAATATAATTTTTTCCATCTTTCCATTTCCTAACAATTGGAGCAATGTCATTCTTTCTGATGGAAGCATAGAATTGCATTGTGTATATATACCACATTTTCTTGATCCATTCATCTACTGAGGGGCATCTGGGTTGGTTCCATATCTTAGTTATGGTAAATAATGCTGCAATAAATATAGTTGTGCTGGTGGTTAACTACTTGTAGAAAACTAAAGTTAGATCCTTATATATCACACTCCAATAGAATCAACTCCAAATGGACCAAAGACCTCGGAGTCAAACCAGACATTCTGAAAACATTACAGGATGGAATAGGAGAAACCCTAGGTCTCCTTGGCACAGGCTGAAATTTTCTTAATAGAGAACCAGAAACACAACAAATCAAAAAAAGGTTGGACAAATGGGATTGCATAAAATTGCAGAGCTTCTGCATGGCAAAGGACATAGCTAACAAGATTAATATAAAGCCCATTGATTGGGAGATCTTCCCTAGCCATACAACATACAAGGGTCTCATATCTAAAATATACTTGGAACTCAAAAAATTAAATCCTCCAACAACAAATCTTCAAAGAAACAACTGCCCAATAAATAAGTGGGCTAAAGACTTAAAGAGAAACTTCTCTGAAGAAGAAAGGACGGACAATAGACACATGAAGAAATGCTCAACCTCCCTAGCCATAAAAGCAATGCAAATCAAAACTACATTAGGATACCATTTCACCCCAATTAGAATGGCTATAATCAAGAACTCTAATAACAACAGATGCTGGAGGGGATGTGGACAGAAGGGAACCTTACTGCATTGTTGATGGGAGTGTCATCTTGTTCAATCACTTTGGAAAGCAGTATGGAGTTCCCTCAAAAGACTCCACAAAGAGCTCCCCTATGACCCAGCAATCACACTTTTGGGCTTTTACCCCCATGATCACAAACAAGACCACACTAAAGCTATCAGCACAACTATATTTATCGTAGGTACCTCTTTTAAATTTTATCCCTCAACTTGCTAACATAGCTCTTATATTTTTTGCACACGAACCTTCATCCCAATCAAATGATTTACCATGCTATCTTCACGTGTAGCAACAAGGTCACATAAAACTGTCAGAACATGTGGTAAAAAATGTTTTAAAAAAAGACAGTCATTGGTGCTGTGAATGTGGCTTAGTGATAGTGGAATTGCCTAGCATGCATGAAGCCCTGGGTTTGATTCCTCAGTACCACATAAACAGAAAAATTCAGAAGTGATGCTGTGGTTTAAATGGTAGAGTGCTAGCATTGAAAAAAAGAAGCTCAAGGACAGTGCCAGGAAGACATCAAGCCCAGAACTGGTCAAAAGACTATACTTTAACCACAGTGCATTTGTACAACTCTTTGTTAAATAACTTGGACGAGCTTTAATCTTGTACGATTCACTAGAGATAACAATAAAACCACTATCATTGGCATGCCGATATTTGCTAATTGAGATGCTCTCTGTTCCCCAATTTTTGTTAATATCAATTAGTTATAGAAGGGATTTCCTTTTGACAAGACCATATATGTAGATAGTATACCTTGATCTGATTCATCACAAGCATCATTGTCTTTCGGTGCTGCTCGCCCTTCCCAAACTTACTTCTTTATTTTTCCATTTCACATAGGTACTTAAAATATTCTAACCATATTCACCCTCCTATACCCTCTCCTGTTACTCTTCCCCACTCCAATTGCTACCAACCATCCAGTCAGGACCTTTTTGACATTCTTTGCCTTCATTCTCTTAAGTGTATGTTAATTCAGAAGTCAAGAATGAGACACTATTGTCTTCTTTCTCAACCTATTTAAGTCCAAAATCTTTCCTCCATTTACATAAGCATTGCTGTAGCAAGCCCAAAAGTCATATTTCTCTTTGGATATGTTAATAGTCTTATTTGTCTTTCACAATCCTAAATATATTCAATGATAGCTAGCTATCATTCTTCAGTATAAACGCAATTGAGTGAGATTGAGTTTTTGACATTAGGAATGTATTTATTACAAATAATAAAATTATGCTAGCAGATAATATGGACTGGTAACTTCTATTTTTTTCAACTTGAATAGATTTTCAATATTTAGGTTTTATATAGCCTTCACATCTTTAGGACCAAGTGAAAAGAAAGTCACCATCTTATGCTTTGGTTTAGCTTTTGATAGAAAACAATCTGATTTCTTCACAGTGATAGTAACATGATATATGGATATCTGTTTTGAAAATTAGTTTACATGAGAAAGCAAAGTTGATTTCTCACAGAATATAATACCAGCCAGATTCAAAAGTCCTGACAATAAAAATGTTTAATAGTCTATGCAAACATTTTCTGTCAACTTCAATATCTTTTCTCCTTTACTTCTTTCTATAATCGTATACTTATTTCTTTAAGGCTTTAAAAACAATTCTAACTATATCTATTTAGATTGTGTTTGGAGTATATTTTTATTTATATTGAAATTGTTGCTATACCACTAAAAATAATAAAACATGTTGTTTCTGTTAGGCTTAATTTTTTGTTGTTGTACTTAAAACAGGTAGGTATGCAGAATACCAAAACCTGTGATTTTCTGTCTTCTTAATATTTTTATTATTGTTTATAATATAATATATTTTTTATAATCATTCAATTATAATGTTGTCTTTTCATGTTGACTGTAGTTTGAGTGTCATTGGGGAAATAAAATAAAACATTCACATTTTGTAGTTTAATTCCTAATGTGTAATGCATCTTGATTTCTGTATTTTGACTATCAAAGTTTCCATAATAAAATTTTACGTATCCTGAGTGCTTACCAGTTACTGTATTAAGCATTCTTTATCTACACAATACTCAACTCTCATAAACGTAGCCATACATACAAGGACTATGCCTGGGAGAAATCATTATTTTCATCCAAGATTTAAGGCTCATGGCCAAGCCAGAATTACTTAAGGGTAGACTTGCATACCAGAAATAACATTCATTATCATTATGCATGAGGAGAAAGTTTTCCAAAAGGTTAATGCATCATCTGTAATTTGATGGGTGCTGGCTACACAAACGGTACAGTAACCATTTTTTTTTGGTCTTTCATGGGGCTTGTATTCTGGGCCTAGGCACTGTCCCTGAGCTTGTCAGCTCGAGGCTAATTCTCTACCACTTGAGCCACAGTGCACTTCTGGTTTTCTGGTAGGTAATTGGAGATAAGAGTCTCACAGACTTTCCTGTCCAGGCTGGCTTTGAACCAAGATCCTTAGGTCTCAGCCTCCTGAGTAGTTAGGATAATCAGTTTGAGTCACTGAAACCCACCTTATTAACCTTCTTAGGTACAAAGGAACAATTATGCTGCTATATTTATTCTTTGTACAACTCTAGAGTAAAAAATATAAACAGGATACTAAAGTGGAGCACTCAAAACTCAATGCAAATCTTGAAAAACCTAGAATATGTGCGTGGTGCCACATAACTCTGAAGGAAAAAAATTAGAATAAATAACCACATAGCCAACCTCTCAATTAAAACCCTTTGTAAAACTGAGTTACCTCAATTTTTGTGAGAAAGAAGGACGGAATGAAACAATTTTTTTATTATGAAAATACTGTACAGAGGAGTTACAATTACATTGGCAAGATAATGAGTACATTTCTTATCAAGCATTGTTGCCTCTTCCTTTGTTTCCCCTTCCTATCACTTCCCATCTCCCCCCCCTCACTCCCCAAAATCTCCGACAAGTCTCCCCTCCCTCCCCTGCCACCTCCATCCCGGCCAAAGTTGTAAAGTTTGTTTTTCGACATAACAACTTGTATGTCTCAATGTTGCAATGGGTCCATCTGTATCCCTATTTAAAGAATTTGTCTTTTCTCTTCCCCTCCACAAATTATACCAACATCAAATACAGTGAAAGCAGGGGTTATACCATGTGGGAGGGACACACAAAGCAACATAAAAATTATATTCTAAATATGTTAGAAACAATCGCATGAAAGGAAAAAAAAAACATTTGAATATTTATCTTGGGGTTCATTTCACCTAACATCAACTTATCTGACCTTTTCTGCTTGACTGACATATACAAGTAGTTGCAAATAAGGGAAACCATGGGGCCTATGTTTCTTTATGGCTGGCTTACTTCACTTAATATAATTTTTTCCAAGTCTTTCCATTTCCTAACAAATGGGCAAACAGAAATTTTTATGACTTTCATTTACAAAATGTAAAATTAAGCTTAATTTGGATTCTAAAAATTCCTATAATCTTTTTTTGGGGGGGAGGGTCCGGTCATGGGGCCTGAACTCTTGTCCCTCAGCTCTTCAGCTCAAGGCTCGCACTCTACCACTTGAACTACTGCGTCACTTCCGTCTTTTTTCTTTTTTGCTTATATGGTGCTGAGGAATTGAACCCAGGGCCTCAGGAATGCAAGGCAAGTGCTCTACCACTGAGCCACATTCCCAGCCCCCTATAATCTTTTTTAATGTACGAAAGGAGATAAGATTTGGGTAATTTAAAGAGAAAATTTGACATACTACAACTAATTAGTCGGTTAAAATAAATATAACACAGCTACTGAATAGGCTGAGCTACAGAGGATAGTGACCTAACATTGTCCAGGTAGCAAAAGCATGAGAAACATTATCTCCAGTTAACCAACAAAATTCTGGACTGAAGGTATGGCTCAAGGGTTAAAGTATCATGCCTGAGCAAGAAAGCGTAGAATGTGAGGTTCAGAGTTCATACCAATATGTGTGCAGAAATTAAATTAAAAAACTAACTCAGTATTGACAGATTTCTAATCATTAGCACAAACACTTCATGTTTATAACATAAAACAATTTTGACTATTACTAAAATTTTCAATGTATTCAGTCTCATTAGTATGTATTAAATAGTCATTTAGTAAATTATTTAAATATCTAGTGGGACAATTTTTATAATGCTTCGGTTATTTTTGAGAAACAACTAAGGACATAAGTATGCAATTAGAATTTCATAGTCTTGACTTTAAATTATAGTACAATTTCATTTTGTATACTTCATCATCTCAAGAGAAAAGTACAATCTGTTGTTCTATTATTAAAACCACTTTTAATATATTTTGCATATCCTATGATTTTTCAGTAATCTGACATTTATTTACTTATTAGATGCTTTAAATTATGTCCTTTGCTTCAAAGCCTAAGGACACAAGATTCATAAAACCTTTCATTAAATATTTAAATAAGAAGAAGGAACAATCAAATAGTAACATAATAACCAAACAAAAGAGCTCTCGGCATCAAACCACAGATCTTTTTTATTGAAACAGACTCCGTATTTAGAAGAAAAGAATTGAGTGTGGCTTTTTTGTATTATGTATTATTAATGCCTAAACTGAGTAAAATAAAATTTGAATTTTGCACAAGGACCCTTATGTTTAATAATTTAAAAAGTTGATCAGCTGGCCCCTCCTTGGCTAATTCTTTGTCCAACTTGTTAAATAATTCAGGCACTTTATTAACAAGGATGGTTTATAATTAGAAAAATTTTACAGTTCACCACGAAATGATATGATAGAAATTTATGAAAACATTAAACACCTTGAAACGGTGTTGTATATCCATTGTACGTAACTTGTATTAAAGACATTACTTCATCAATATACCAAAAGAAGCATATGTTTACTATTACAAATATGAGAGGAAAAAATTCACAGCATTTTAATAGCATGATTTACTGAAAAGCCATTCAAACTAGGATGGACAACTGTTATGTGAAAAAATAATAACGGCTGGCTGCCAGTAACTCATGCCTGCATTCTTCATTTTCCCTGGGGCTGAGATCTGAGGATCAGGGTTTGAAGCCAGACTGGGGACGAAAGTTCATGGGCCTCTTATCTCCAACTAATTACTCAAAAAAAAAAAAAAAAAACAAATACAAAACCTGAAAGCAAAGCTGTGGTTTAAATGATAGCGTGATAGCTTTGAACAGAATTCATTCAGGGCCAAAGCCAAGACCTTGAGTTCAAGACCCAGGACTGACAGGAAAAATTTAAAGGAAAACAAATAGCAACAACAACAACAATAAACAGATTTCTCTGAAAGAACTTCCAATTCTCTTATGATTCTTTAGTAGAGCACATTGTGACATTCAGCAGATATTCAATAAATGAGTTTTGCATTTATTCATAAAGATGTATTTTCCTTTAAGAAGATGTCATAATTGTATATGATTGTTTCCGCTAGTAAAATTTGCATTCCTCATATTGAGGCATTTTTGAAAACATAGGAAACATGCTTGGCGACTTATGTTTCCTTAAATTATTTTTGTAAGCTAAACATTTTAATGGTATTTCTGGCGAGAAGAGTTAATATTGAGTGATTTTGGTTCTGATTTTAGCTTCCAAGCATATTAAAAGTCAGCAAACACATTCATTATTTCTGAAAATATCTGGTTTTGAAAATGAGGGATATATAGAGAGAGGTAAATTAAACTAATATCCTTCTACTTTATCCAACATACTTAGGATCCAGTGTTACAATTATATGTTTCTACTCTCTTTCCTGATATTTTACAATATAGATTGAAACAAATTTAATGTCTCATTATGATTATTAAAACTTATTTAAGAGAAAGTACATGCATTTCTGAATTAGATATGGCAAAACTAGTTTACTTGGTGTATCAAAACTCTAGAATTATTTTTCTGAAGAATAATTGATGGTCTCATATAAAATCATATCCATCATCAAGCTCCCAGAAAGAAGTCATAAGATAATTCAAAGAATAATGGAAGCAAGTATCAACTATATTACACTTTTTAATAAAGGAGGAAACTAACTTTTCTAGTATTCTTAAAGATAAATGTATTCAAATAGAATCTATAGCTTTAGTCATTCTGTACACAGATTCCCAAAACTCATTCATCCTATGACTTGAAGTTTACATTGAGAAATACGTCACCATCCCCTTAACCATGATACCACAATTATCTCTCTTATTGCGAGAATAAATTTGTTAGATTTCAAATATTGTAATATCACAGAATTTCTCTCATTTTGTCTGAATAATATTCCAGTGATATGCATATAATATACATATGTGTTTATACATAAATGTATATATGTATACATATATGTAATATATTTTTATTGGTTCAGTAATCAATCAGGACAGTCTATTTCCATTTCTTGGTTTCAAAAAATAATATAAAAATGGAAGTGAAGGTGCACATGGCTCTTCAAAATGTTGAGTTCATTTTCTTGGCAATGTACTCATAGACAAAATTGCTGTATATTAGAATTATGAATAATTTATTGAAGTCTCCATAATGTTTTCAAATGGTGATACCAATTTATATTCACATGAAGAGTGTGCAAAACCTCCATTCTGTTATACCCTTACCAACAGTTGTCATCTGAGTTATTAATTATACTCTCCCTAACAGATCGGAGGCAAAATTCATGTGTATATTTATTTATATTGCTGTAACAATGATATTGAGTCCTTTGTTGTAAAGCTATTGGCTTTTTGTATGTATGAAAAAAGATATTTATTAAATATAAATATTTGATAATTAACTACTATGCAAATTTGCAGAAAATATCACTACTAATCCTTATAGATTCTAACACTAATTCTACCCTGATGGCTTTAAAGTTGTTTTGAAAAGTATTTCTTGGTGAGTTATCTATATTTTGATTTTGTGGGTTTTTGTGTTTTTTTTCTATTCATCTTGACAACATGAAGACATATGTTTGCTTCTCCAACTTCTAAATATGTACATTATGCATGCTTTCAGCTGTAGCAAATCATAATTTCCTAATATTCAGAGGTAATTATACAAAAACACATGCTTTGAAGGTATCCTCATGAATTAGGCCTCATTACAAAATAAGACTGTCTTTCTTAGAATTATTACCTTTACACTTTTGTTCAACTGACACCTAATATTTCAGGCATCTATTTTTACTTGTAAGCAACAGAGTGTGAAAACATAGGTGTCATTTCAGTGTACAAATGATATACATGAGAAAGAATGTAAATGATGGGGAGAAATGATAGTATTTCTAGGTTTTGCAAATAAAACAAAACCTCTAGTTGGAGACAGTGGTAATTAATTGTCTACATTTTCTAGCATTGCACCTACAATCTGTAAGAGCTCTGAAGTTAATAAAATAGGCTATGGAATTTCACTCAGTTTAAAACATAGCATAAAAGTTTTTAAAAGAAAGGAGAAACTTTCATAAAATTAAGATATGGCACATTGACCTCTGACATAGAAAATTTATCAGAGATTAAGCTGTATAACTGCCTATTCAGACGTCAGAACTAGAAGACAGCTTTCACACGTCAGAAGTTTCATGTTTACAAAGATAGTTATTTAGCTGGCAGAGCTGTGGAAGATGTTTCAAAAAATGTCCAGGTTACGAAATTAAAATTTTCACTATTAATGCAATGAAAAATGTGCATTTTCAAAGCTGAGTTTGTGAATGGAAGTTGAGATAGATAAAAATTAGACTAAAAGAACTGAACGCTAGACTAGGTAAATCAAGAGTTGCATGATTTCAATATTCTGGCCCCTATTACACAGTGTTGTTCAGCTATCAACAAAATCATCTGAATGAAAGGAGTGGTTTTATTAAAAAATTCAGATGTAGCATAAAGGACAAAATAGGTGAAATTATTCAAAATCTCAAAGAGGTATGTTCTAGGATTTGGTAGTAGGATTTTTTAAACTGTATAACTTAATATAAAAGTTTAAATCTAGCCAGGTGTTGGTGGCTCATACCTTTAACCTTTGCTACTTAGCAGGCTGAGATCTGAGGATTATGGTTTGAAGTCACACCAGGTAAGAGAGTCCATGAGACTCTTATTATCAATAAACTATCAAAAAGCCAGAAATGGAGCTATGGCTCAAGTATTAGAATGCTAGCGTGGAGCAAAAGAAGCTCAAGGACAGGGATCAGGCCCTGAGTTCAAGCCCATGTCTAGGACAAATAAAAATCTTCAAGCTTAGCTGGGTGCTGGTGGCTCATGCCTGTAATCCTAGCTACTCCGGAGGCTGAGATCTGAAGATCATTGTTCAAAGCCAGCCTGGGCAGGAAAAGCTGTGAAACTCTTACCTGCAATTAACCAAAAAACCAGAAATGGCACTGTGGCTCAAGTGGTAGATTGCTCCCTTTGAGCTGAAGAGATGAGGGACAGTGCCCAGGCCCAGAGTTCAAGCCCCACGACAGGAAAAAAAAAAAGAATAGCGGCCAGGTCATAGTGTCTCTCATCTATAATCGTGACTATTAAGAGGATGAGAACCAAGGATGAGGGTACAAACCAGCTCCAGCAGACAAATCCTCAAGTCCTCAGAATTCTTATCCTCAATAACTAGCAAATAGCTGGATGTGGAAGTTTGGATGAGTGGTAAGGCACCAGCCTTGAGTGGAAAAAGCCAAGCAATAGTACAAGGTTTTTATTTCAAACCTTAGTACTAGCACGAATATAGACATAAATAAGAACCTAGTAGATAGTGGAAGTCACCGGAAGTCTGCTAAACCATTGACTATAAAGTATTTCAATTAAAGTTAAGCCCTTAGAGAATTCTAAAGGGAAAGAACTTAGAATTCTGCAGAAACTATATGCTTAGTAAAATAAAAATTAAAAAAAAAACCTATAACACTTTTTTATAAAACAAATAAATCAGGGGAGCTAAATACATTTTCTTAAGTAATAGATTGGTACATACTGGAATAAAACATTATGCTAAGAATACTGTTAGTTTAAGACTGCTTTGTTGTCACTTAAACTATTTTAAGTAGTTTCATGAAAAAAACAAACATGTAATTTGTTGCATTACTATCTTCTGTAATACCACTGGAATTAGTTAAGTTGTTTTATATATTTTTATGTGGAAGTCCTAAACTGCCAATGCCCATGATTGAGATTTTATTTTATTTTTTTATTATTAATAAGTTTTTTATTGTGAAAATATCTTACAGAGGCATTATAATTACATGAGCAAGGTAATGAGTATATTTCTTATCAAGCATTTTTGCCTCCACCTTTGTTTCCTGGGAAAAGTGACATTGAAAATTCAGTTAAGAGGAAGTCATTCCTAAGTATGGAAGACCCCTAATCCAGTGGGACTAATGTCTTAATATAAATAATATTTGGACAAAAGTATACACTCAAAGAGAAAGGCAGATGTCCTGGTGTTGTCTTTACAAGGCAAAGAATGCAATAGATTGTCAGAATACCACCAGAAATGAGTTGAGCAGGATCAATTGGATCTTCTCAAATAGTGTCCAGAAGAAACAAACACTGCTGATAGGTTTGATTTTGAATGTTCAGGGTTTATATGAGGATATGAATTTGTATTATAGTTCATTCAGTCTGTGATAGTTTGTATGAGTAAGTGAAGATGATTAATAATTATCCACACAAGTCTATTGTACTCCCAACAGAAAAAGGTATATATATGTGTGTGTGCATATATATATGTGTGTGTGTGTGTGTGTGTGTGTGTGTGTGTGTGTGTGTGTGTGTGTGTATATATATATATAATACAATTACTAGTATATCATATAATGTCAAAATGTGTAGCATATACTTAGGAAGAGAGAATTTGTTCATAACTATAATATAGTTGTTATTTAATTAAGACTGAAAGATGAGCATTGACATCATCACATGGAGAGAAAGAAAAATCCAGATAGTGGAAACAAAATAATAGAATTTCAAAAGTATATGAGCGTGAGAATTGAACGAAGTGATAATTCTGGGCAGACTTTGTGAAGAGAAAGAGATATCCTCAGAATAAACAATTGTCTATGATAAATGATAAATTCCATCGGTGTACCAAAAGTGAACAACTGTAACCAGTTGAAGAATCATCATCGGATGAAATAATATGTTGTCTCTTAAACTTTGTAGCATTTGATAAAATTAATAAAGTCAGGTAAATAATTAAAATGCTGGGAAACACAAAGGAAGTGTTCCTTTCAGGCTAAAACTGATTTACCATACATGGCCAGAAAGTGGATACAGAAACATTGTGTTAAACAAATTTTGCTAATATCTATGGTATCACATTTTTTTGGTTATCAAGTGTGAAAAGATGTAAGAAGTCTCTAGGACTCTCAGTTGTAATACACCAAATCTTGGAAGATACATAAAATTGTGCCTTTGATATAGACAGAATGTCCAGTATCCGTAAGCAGGAATTCTGGGTCTATCTCTGGAGGAGTCTTATCTGCTGCGTCTACAGAAATGAACGAGTTGTGTCCCCAAATCTCCTAAACCCAGTGCTTTAATAAATGGAGAGAAAAATGAAATAAGCAGATTGACTTCATTGCAAATGTCATATGATATATAAAGCAGAATAGAATGGTATTAAAGTGACCTGGGGCATACAGTAAGTTGAGAAGCACTCAACTAAAAGTAAGCAATTATCTGAGGCAAAGTCATTTATGTGAAAATCTCAGGGTAAAGAGTTCAGTCTGAGTGTAGGAAAACTAGAACAAACGTACAAATTAAACAATATTTTAGAGAAGAGTAAGAAGGATTGGGAAGCCAGATAAATGGATAAAGAAAATAGAGAAAAACATACATAAATGAAATACCAAGAAATAAAACAGAAAAGCTTACTACGTGGATATTTTAGTACATATTTTCCAAGTGAATATTTTAGTAAACTAGTTCTAGCTACATGAAAGTATTCATGAAAGTATGGCTGTGAGTTGTCATAGGTTCTTACAAATTCTACTTTCTCAAGATCAAAAACTGGATCCACTAATGTGAAGTACTATGCCTTTTCTGTGTGCTTAAGTAATGTTTGATGCTACAAATGACACAGGGAAGATATTTATAAGATCTTTTAAAGAATACATACTAGCAAGATGTTTTTTTCATTTTTTATTGTGAAAATACTGTACAGAGGAGTTACAATTACATGAGCAAGGTAATGAGTACATTTCTTATCAACCATTTTTGCCTCTTCCTTTGTTTCACCTTCCTATCCATTCCCATCTCTGCCCCCCTTCCCTGTTCCCTCCCCTTCCCTATTCTCCCCTCCCTTTCCCCCAGCCAAAGTTGTAAAGTTCGTTTTTTGACATGAAATTCACATGCAATATATTATCTCCTTTCATTGTATACATTTAATGCTTTGGAAGTGAATTGTACAATCATAGGTTTTCCAAGCCTAATTTTCACAAACTTGCATTTCTTCAAATAGAAATCCTATAAATTTTAGAACAGATATTAAAATACATATAAAATTGAGTTACAGGAATTTGTCCTGCATATATCTTCTATAGGGTATCTTTTCAAAATTTGTTTTGGGGAATTATTTCGAGGTTCTCACTCATACTGTCCAAGTGCACTGTCAATGAACTACATTCCCTATCCATACAAGTTTTTTACTTCTCTTTAATACATATATAGAAGTGTAATGGCTAGGGGCTGGGAAGGTGGCTCAGTGGTAGAGTGCTTGCCTTGCATGCCAGAGGCCCTGGGTTCGATTCCTCAGCACCACATAAGCAAAAAGAAAAAAGCCGGAAGTGGTGCTGTGGCTCAAGTGGTAGAGGGCTAGCCTTGAGCTGAAGAGCTGAGGGACAGCGTCCAGGCCCAGAGTTCAGGCACCACGACCACACCCAAAAAAAAAAAAAAAAGAAGAAGTGTAATGGCTAGAACATATACAATTCTCTTTGACCTTTTGAAGACTTGAAAACTTGCTTGGTAAAATGATTGCAGTATTACACAAATCATTCTGCTATGCGGAGTATATGAATTTCTCCACAAATGCATTACTATATTTTGTGTCATCTTTTTATATTATGGTCATATTAGTGAGTTTTCTTTTTCTTTTTTCTTAGATACTAAAGAGGAGCTTAATTCATATGCTCCTCCTATTGACTATTAACTTAAGTATGTTCTTTATAGAAATATCCTGTTCAGGAAAATTTTATACAGAATTAGAAGATATAAAATACTTAAGATTCAGGATCATTGTAGCATTAACATTGTAGCATTAAGAAATATGTGCCCTCTATCTGTTGGATATGTTTTCACTACTATCATGGAATTAAGAAAGGTTATCAGTTGATATTAGTTTATTCTTGCTTTTCTTTAGCCACTAATGCTTTCCATGTCAAATTTTTGGAAACCTTTACGATCCATTGGCATGAATTTTTACATTTACGTTTTGTAGGTTTTTACAACTCACATTTAATTTGATAATCATTTTTTTAGTTTAAATTTTTGTATAAGGTTTGAGGTAGTAGTGTAAGATCATTCTTTAAAACTAGAGAGGCAATAGTGACAATACACACATTTAAGATTCTATTTTTATTTCATTAAGTCATGGCATCCTTTTCAAAATCTATTGACAATAAAACTAAGATTTTATTTTTGATAAATCTGTTACATTCTTCTATGTGTCAGTTCTTTCACTAATAAACATGGTAATAAGATTCAAATCTAGTATGAGTGCTCAAGCTACACCATTTTACAAGATTGTTCTGACTGACCTGTATTCCTTGAGTTTACATACAAGTTTATTGATCAGGTGGACCAATATACTACAGATATCTAGATGTTTGATAGTCATTCATATTTTGCACCTTGTGAAAACACAAGACCTCAGATATTATATAGGGAAAAATGTCTTTAGAGAATGCTTAAAACAACTAAAATTAATTTAGGAATGAGTTAAGATTTAGATAACACATAGCATAATAAAGTTGAATGATAACGACTTGAGCTGTACTACAGAGGAGAGTGAGAGGGAATAGAATGATGCACCACCCAGGAGCTGTATGTCATTGTTATTGTGTTTCAAAAAAAAAAAGACTTCAGAGAAGGGAAGCACGAAAATAATCAAAGTGTCCTTAATCAAGTTTTTTTTTTTAATCCACCTAATAGTGTGGACTGAGAGTCAGAGAAGATGGGAAAATAAAATAGAAAATAAAGCATTGTATAGACCTCTTATAATGTAAATAAATTGTAATAGGAATATGATAATTAATTTCCAAAGAAATAACGCAAACAATAGGTAAACTCTAAAGGCAAAAAGAATGAAGAGAGACAAGAAGCAAAGTAAAACCTTTATCAATAACAAACACAAGAATTTGGAAGTGAAAAAGCAGTGGAAATCTTCTAAATAACAATAAAATAACAATAAAAATTGCTAACGTGGATAGAAAATGGATCACATTGTATCATATATAATTTTGAAAAAAACATATTAGGAATGAAAATTTAAAAGTCATAATTTAAAACACTATTTACATTATAACTACACAGTATAGTTCAGTGGTAAAACCTTGACATAGCATATGTGAAATAATGGTGTGATCTCCCAAGAATTACAAAGTACACACAAAGCACACACACACACACACACACACACACACACACACTACATACACACATTTGGAATATTGATATAATATTAAATAGGGGAAATTATCACAAATAATAAAAATAGGTTAATATATGAAATCATAATATTGCTCGTACTATTTATTAGTAATCAAATAGTCACAATATACTTGGATTCTTATAGATTAAGTAAAGTGAAAATTAAGAAATAGAAGACATGAGAACCTTTGCAAATAAGTTTTAAATAATAAACATTTTGAAACATGTATCCTTTTATTTTGACAAAAGATTAATGTTCCTGGTGTTTTAACCTCAAGATTTAGAATATGATAACCAGGTGCTCTATATCTTGCTACGGGTAGCTATATCTCTTAACCTTTCACTCTGGATACTTTTAGGATAAGGTCTCATAGTTTCTCAGGCTCTCCTGAATTACAAACCCTATTTTTAGTTCCTACCATAGGTAGAAAATGGAAGCCACAAATCACCATGAGAAGCTCAAACTTTTTTTTAATTCAAGTACAAATATTTATAAAAAAGTGACCAAGAAATGAAGCCTTTCTTAATATAGTATGTGGTTCTTGAAAATACAGTAATTATTTGTTACCTGGAAAAATATGTTTAGAACTATAAGAAAATCAATTTATTTAAATTCACCAACCGTATAAAAATTAAGAAAATAATTTTAAGTATTCACATGTTAAATATTTTAAAAGCAACAAACATGTGTCTGAATAATTTACATGTGTAAAAATCATGCAAAATTAAATTAATCCTACAACGCTGAAAAAAGAATTATCCTAAAGAAACAAGAAAGTAAGTAATCAAGATCAAAATTTGAAATATAGAAAATAAAATGAAGTGTACTCTTTAGTTGACTTAAGTAACTGTAAGCACTTTTTATATCAGTTTTATAATAAAAATGCATGAACAAAGAAAGCAAAAGTACATTTGATCAATAGCAACAGCAAAAGCATCAGTAATTGTTTGAGTATACAAAAAAATCAATGGAGGGGATAACAATGTTCCTTCCAAAAGAAATGTACTCATTACCTTATTTATGTAACTATAACCCCTCTGTACACTACCTTTACAATAAAATTATATTGAAATTAAAAATAAAACAAATAATATAGCAATTAAGAATTCTTAGAAGTCATTACTTAAAAACTTTATAAAAAACTGCCCCAAGTACCCAAGGAATATACTTTGATGATACTATTTAAATACTTAAACTTCAGCAGAAAAGCAAAATGTTTAACAACTGTTACAAATAAAGTAATAAATCGGAATATATTACTATACTAATCATTGAATGGAATTTTATTGGCAGTCAAATATGTAAGAAATGAGGTAATATGCCATTCGTTTGCACTTAAAAAGTGAGAAAGAATTTTCTAGGTCTTTTAAAATATATCATAAGTTTAATGAAGAAACTATTCTGTCACGTCATATGATAATCAGATAAAGATGATATTAGAGCAAAGAACAGATTGTACTGTTTTGGAATGTTAATGTATGTACTTATTTTGGTTTTGGAAAAATGTGAGGATTTCAAATTAGGGTATTGTTCTTGCTAGGCTGGCATTATGTCAGTGGTTAATTTTAAGATAAGGGTTCCCTTTCCACAAGAACAGGCACCTGATCTGTCCTTTTATCTTTCCCATCATCAATGGCATCAGAGTTGCACACCAACTTGTCTAGCTTCCTGGATCCTGCAGTCCTTCCAATCTTAGTCTCTAGATAGTGCAGGATGGTGGAAATGATCCAATGCACCCAGCTATAGATTGAGAAGGAACTCCCTTAAAATTTGGCCTGGTTTCTGTTCTCAAGCCTCCTAAGTAGTTTAGAGTACAGATTGGAGCCCCTGGTGCCAAACAGTAACAGTATTTTTAAAGCAATGAGACATTTATATGACAGGCTTGTGATTACCTCAGGAAAAGTGTAAAAGAGCAGTGAAGCATAGAGGACAGATAGAATTTTAGCTAGCTACTCAGAGGGTGAATCAGCTTAGCTAGCTACTCGGGAGGCTGAGATCTGAGGGTCTGTCAATTTTGTTAATTTTTTCGAAGAACCTTCTCACTTTGTTGATTCTTCATATCGTTTTTTTAATTCTAATTCATTTAATTCTGGTTGAATTTTAATAATTTCTTTCCATCAACTGGATTGGGGTTTATCTTGATGTTCTTTTTCAAGGAGTGTCAGATCTCAGTAAATTGTTGGATTCAGGTCCCTCCAATTTGTTAATATAGGAACTCAGAGCTATAAACTTGCTTCTGAATCGTGCCTTTGCTGTGTCCCAGAGGAGCAGATAATCTCTGTGCTAGTTTTTGTTGAATAAGAGGAACATGTGAACTTCGTTTCTAAGCTCTTCCATGACCCACTGGTGTTTGAACAGTGTGTTTTTCAGCCTCCATGTTTTACTGGACTTTCTTTGGTGGCTTTTTGTGTTGCATTCTAATTTTATTCCCTTTTGGTCTGAGAGAATGCAAGATATGAATTCAATGTTTCTGAATTTTGACAAGTTTGATTTGTGACCTAAAATGTGGTGTATTTTGGAAAATGTTCCATGTGCTGCTGAGTAAAAAGTATACTCTGATGTTGCTGGATGAATATTCGCTAGATGTCTGCTAAATCAGTTGATGTATGCACTAGTTTAGATCTGTGGTTTCTCTATTGAGTTTTTGCCGAGTTGATCAATCTAGTGGGGATAGTGGTGTGTTAAAGTCCCCAACATTAATGTCTTTGAATCTATGTGAGATTTAAAGTAGTGTTTCTTGGATAAATTTGGGTGCACTATTGTTTGGCAAATATTTAGAATTTTAATATCCTCCTGAAAGAGAGATCCCTTAATTAGTATGTAGTAACCTTCTTTATCTCTTCTCAATAATGTTAATTTGAAGTCTATTTTATCTGATATTAGGATTGCAACCCCTGCCTGTTTATGGGAGCCGTTTGCTTGGTAGATTTTGTTCTAGCCTTTCACTTTCAAAATGAGTTTGATTTTTTTATAATTTTATTTATTTATTTTTTTGTGAACATACTGTACAGAGGGGTTACAATTACATGGGCAGGATAATGCATACATTTCTTATCAAGAATTTCGGCCTCCTCCTTTGTTTACCCTTCACATCCCTTCCCTACCTCCTCGCTCCCCCCCCAGTCTTCTCCCCCTCCCCCCCCCCCACCCAATCCTCCCCCCCTGCACCCACCCCTGCACCAACATTGTAAAGCTCGTTTTCGACATGACCTTGTACTTCTCATTGTTGGAACAGGTCCAACTGTATCCTTAAACGACTTGTGTTTCCCCATCTCCTCCACAAGTTATACTGACATCAAATATAGTGAAAGCAGGGGTTATACTGTGGGGGAGGGACATACAAAGCAACAAAGAGATAATCTTATAAATGCATTATAAACAAATGCATGAAATAAAAAAGCATTAAAATACATATCTAAGGGTTCATTTTCCTAACATCACATTATCTGACCTTTTCCGCTTGCATACATATACTAGATATTGCAAATAAGGGAAACCATGGGACCTATGTTTCTTTGGGCCTGGCTTACTTCACTTAATATAATTTTTTCCAAGACTTTCCATTTCCTAACACTTGGGGCAAGGTCATTCTTTCTGATGGAGGCATAGAATTCCATTGTGTATATATACCACATTTTCTTGATCCATTCATCTACTGAGGGGCATCTGGGTTGGTTCCATATCTTAGCTACGGTAAATAATGCTGCAATAAACATAGTTGTGTTGGTAGCTTTAGTGTGGTCTTGTTTGTAATCATTTGGGTAAATGCCCATTAGTGGGATTGCTGGGTCATAGGGGAGCTCTATGTGAAGTCTTTTCAGGAACCTCCATCCTGCTTTCCAAAGTGGTTAAACAAGTTTACACTCCCACCAACAATGAAGTAAGGTTCCCTTCTGTCCACATCCCCTCCAGCATCTGTTGTTGTTAGAGTTTTTGATTTTTGCCATTCTAACTAGAGTGATGTGATATCTCAATGTTGTTTTGATTTGCATTTATTAGTTAACTCTCTCAATGTGTTTGATTTTATGGGCAAATTGTGATTCCTGAAGGTAGAAGATAGAAGAATCTTGCATTTTAAACCAACTAGACAGTCTATGTCACTTAATTGGAGAATTACATCCCCTAATATTGAGAGATAGTACTGAGAGGTATTTGGGTGTCCCTGCCATTTTATCCACCTTCTTGGGTGCTACGCCTACTGGATTCTTCCTATGGTTCTTGGATTCTGTTTGTATGTGGTTTGTTTCAGCTTTAATTGTCTCTGTTGAGAAATCTGAGGTGATTCTAATTGGTTTTCCTTTATAGGTGACTGATCTTTTCTCCTTGACAGCTTTAAGGATCTTTTCCTTGGTCTGAATTGATCCTGTGTGGCTTATAATTGGACGATGGGATGTCCTGTTCTTGTTTGGTCTATTTGGAGTTCTAAAAGCTTATTGTATCTGAATATGCGTATCTTTTTGCTTGTTGGGAAGTTCTCTGCTGGGATCCTGTTGAACAAATTTTCTAGACCATTACCTTCTATCTATGTGCTCTTCTACACCCATTTCCCTTAGATAAGGCCTTCTAATTGTGTCTTCCAAGTGTTGAATAGATCTATTCATATTTCTTGAATTTGTCTTGGATAGTTGTATGTTCTTTCTCTATAATACCTAGGCTGTCCTCAATGCCGGAGATTCAATCTTCTGCATGGTCTAACCAACTGTCAAGCCTTTCTACTTTATTTTTCATTTCTTTTCCTTTTAATTGGTTGACTGTTATGGCTTCAAATTCTTTGTTGGAGCTTTGTTTTAGATCTTATATGAAATTCTTTACTTCCTTAATTTGGTTTTCAGTGTTTATTCTCAAATCACTTTGCTGATTGGTTATGGTTTCCTTGGACTCCCATTCCTTCTGTTGGGCTCCATTCAGTATTCCCTTTGTGGTCTCCCTGACTCCTTTCAGGTGTCTGTTTACGGATTCCATGAATGGCTCTATTGATCTTTGTCTATGCTCATCACGCTCTTGCAATTTTTGTGTTATTCTTTGATTAGATTTCTCACGTTCATGCAACTTCTGTAGTTCTTTTTGACTGATCTCAGCCTGCTCACACAATTCCTTTATTTCTCTTTGAGTATTCTCAGCCTGCTCACGCAATTCCAGTATCAATCTTTGAGTAGCTTTCTCAAGCCCATGAGCTTTGTGTTTTGATCTTTGGTTTGCCTCCTATCTCTCCCTATCACGCTCACACTGAGTCTTTTTTCAGGGTTTCAATCTTCATTCAACATGTTTACCAGTAGTGTTTGTAGAGGTTTTTCGGAACTCTCGTCTGGATTATTCATTATGTGGTCTGTCACCTGATTATCTTGAGTGGGAATTGAGATACCTGGACTTGCCATTTTCCTTGTGTTTTTCTTGTTGTTCTGCCCATTTGGAATGAAAGTAATGCCAGTTTTGTGCTAGAACACCATTTTAAGGCAAGCATCAACCAAAGTCCTGTAATTGCATAGTCAAATGTCTGAAGATACAATCTAGTTCAACAGATACAGTCTGTTCAACATTAAACAACTGTGTATTAATGGGCTAAGAATACCAAAGAAGAATTTGACAAACCATAAATTATTATGTTTAGGGAGAAAGGTGGGGAAAATAGGGTTAGAGAGATTTGGAAATGTAAAAGGAGAGTGAAATTAACCAAGTCCTAATCTCACAGAGGCAAATGGATTGGAAAGGATGATAGGTAAGAGAGAAGAAAAAAATTTAAAAAAAAAGACAAGAAAAAAATGGAAAGACAAATATTTAAATTTTAAAAGTGAAACTCTTAAAAGTAATGAAAATTTAAAGAAGTAAAATTGAGAGATGAATGGGGATAAGATGAGAGGAAGGGAGGGATAGAAAGGAGACCTGAAAAACAAAAAAATAAAAATACTTCAAATAATTTATAGGTATAAATAGATAATACTGCTATTAAGGAATTTAATCCTAAGAGGTTTTGAATTTAGTAATACATTTTTGGATTAAGAATGTACACAATGGGGGATAAGGTCTTATAATCAATGACAGGTATATAGGAGGTGAACAGAACAACAAATAATTCATGCAAAAAGAACTAAAGATGAAAAAGTAAAACGAATGAGAAAGAAAGAACAAAAAAGACCAACAGGTCAGTAGACATTTTTTTTTAAAAAAAGCACACACACACATATACACCTAAAATAAAAGTTATAAGAGGAAAAAAAATTAATAAAAACAATTTTTATAATTAAAAAGTAAAAATTTAAAAAAGATACAAAAAAAGACTTCTTTGATTTTGTTTTTGGGGGGTTGATGGGATGATCCTGTATCTCCCTTGTGTCAGTAACCAGTCTCTGGTTTGTTGTGGTGTTTGGTTTTCTGTGGCTTGATTGGTTTCTTAATTCAATTTGTTTGGGCAGGCAGAAAAAATTCTGTTGGTTTATCCAGAAGTTTGTGATCCCCTCCCAGGCTAGTTCAGTGGGAGGAGATCTGCTTTGAGTATCACAAAAGAGGGAGGTGGCTGTTTCCTCTAGTTTGGAGTTGCTGTGATAAGGCTGGGTTCTGGGTAAAGTTGAGGCCTTTCAGCAGACAGTAGCTTTTCCCTGTGGGGCTAGCTTCTGGGACATTCACAGAGCCCAGCCTGGAGCAATGCTCAGGGTTTATGTTTACTGAGTTTCAATTGATTGTCAGTGCTGCTGTAGGGAGGGTCAGCCACTGGCTCTGTTTACTCAGTGAAGAAAGCTACTCCTTCGTGGGTGTAGCTTTCTCTGCCTCTTTGTGGTGACTTTCCCATGGGTGGAGTTGAGAATGGCAGATCAGGGTAGGTACTTGTGACTCGCTAAAAGACTCTTTTGTTTTCATCAATGAACTGAGTTGGATCTAGCTGCTTAGCCAGGCCTTTGTCTACATCAAAGATGGATATCTCCGGTGTTGGAAGGAGGGGTGGCCTTCCCTCCTCTGCTCCCTTTGAGAAGGAGTGAAGATGTCAGTTTTGTACTCACGCTGGAGTGTTGGTTCCTGGGTAGCCTCTGGTCTGCTATCTGAGGATGATGATATCTGCTACTTGTCAGTTCTTGCTGGTGTTGAGTAAAATCTGCTCGCCCGCTGCATCTGACACATTTGTCCCAGACTCTCTGGGTTGTAGTTATGGCAGCTATGGATGCCACCACAGCCGGCACCCCAACCTCAGCCATGGCTGCTGGAAAATGCTCAGATCTGTCTCCTTACCTGGATTTTCCCTCTCTGCCCAAACTCTCTGTACTATGATGGCACACTTGGTGTGCCTAGGACTGTTCACTGGAACACTAGAACTGCTTTCTATGTGAGAGCTTGTTTAGCCACCAGATTCTCCTCCGCCATATTCTCGAAATTTCTGAAGGTGTTTAAATATTACTGGAATTGTTTTGGAATAAATAATGTTCACCTTGACTATCTTGAGAAAGAAAAATTGGTTTCTCAGCACTAGAGGTAAGAACTTGAGTGAAAGAAACAAAAGGAAAAATGAGGAACAACTCAACACACTCATTCAAAAGAACCAAAACAACCCAAGAAAACACAATTAACTCAGTACTCAAGAACCTGCAGGAAATGCAAAGATTTTTTTAAAAATAGCTATGATAAGCTTATGAAAATCCTGACTGCATGGGAGTCTACTATTGTGAGGATAGTGGTTAAAGCTCAGACTGGACAGAAAGATATGTACATAATGCAGGCACTTGTTATTCTAAATTCCAAGAAGAATAACATGAAGTAGACTGAGCCCACGATCATACACAAGTAGGAAGCAAGATTCTATCTGAAAGTTAATCAGGACAATTTAGGGCTGGGGGCATGGCAAAGTGGTAAGAACATCCATTTAGGAGACACAAGACACTCAATTCAAATTCCAATATTATTGGTATTAAAGAAAAAAAGCTATGACTTTATATAATGGGAATAATTGAAAGATTTGAATATTTGAGTGGAGAAAAATCCATGAGAGAGATAGAGTTTACCCATATTGCAATACTTTCTACATAAGTGATAATATTATGTGGTACTCCAGACATAACAGAGTTACCTTGCAAATGAGCATGGATGTGCATTTGGGTGAAGGTAATACTCTATTTACACAGGTGTAAATTAAATACTTTTTGGGGGTAGATTTTAGTTCTTGTACTAAGAGCCTGGGTGATATCTCTGAGTCTTTTCTCTCAAGTTTATCACTCTACTACTTTGAGACACAGTTCCAATTCTGATTTTCTGTTGGTTGTTTGGAGATAAGAGGCTCATGGACTTTCCTGACCAGGATGGCTTCAAACCATGATTGTCAGATCTCAGCCTCCTGAGTAACCAGGATTCCAGGCCTGAGTCGTCCATGTTTTTAGTAATTTAGTAAATTGTACAGTTACAGAAGTTATAATTTATCATTATAACCTTTATAATATATATGTGTATATTTATATCAATGCATACGTATAGAAATATTTTAACATATTTGCGTATCTATAGTAGATTTATGAAATCATCCTTCATAATAAAATAACATGGAAACAAGTTTAATGAGGAGCAAAGCAAAGGGAATTGTCATGTTTCTTGTTGTTGAATGAAATATGAATTGTGAGAATCGGTTTGAGAAAACCATTTAACAAAATGGATAATGACTATTAATTCCAATCCCTTTAGTTGCCCATATTGTGCATCCTCACACATGAGTGTCAAAGTCAAACCACACTTTTTTGTCTTTGTATTTAAATCACATGTTATAATTTAGGGGATAGGTGAAGTAATCAAATAAAGATTAAAATAATAGTAAGTGTGGCTATGGGTTAGAGCTGAAAATTATTTTAAATATGATAATAGCTAATTAAATTCCATATCTCTTAGTTTTACTCTATTGTCATATACCTCATTCCCACATTAGGAAAGTACATAGAAGGTTCTCACTAAATTATGTGTAAAATTATGAAAAAATGTATTAAAAGAATATGGGCACATCGGGGCTGCGAAAGTGGCTTAGTGGTAGAGCTCTTGCCTCACATGCATGAGGCCCTGGGTTTGATACCTCAGCACCACATAAGCAAAAAAAGAAAGCCAGAAATGACGCTGTGGTAGATTGCTAGCCTTGAGCAGAAAAGCTGAGGGACAGCGCCAGAGGGGCCCAGAGTTCAGGCCCCTGGACAGGACAGAGAAAAACAACAACAACAAAAGAATATGGGCACAGTGTGGTTTTAGCTGATTGAGACCTGTAGGGGGTAGTGTGTTTTTGAGGACCTGAAAAACATTGTGATGGAGATGAAGGAAGGGATGTGCTAATTCTGGCAAATTGGCTAGAGGACTGCTCCCAGAAAAATAGTGATGAATTCTTCTAAAAGGTTAGAGTAAAATCACTCTCACAATCATGTTCACTACTGTACTATTCACCGTAGAGAATTTATGGAAACAGCCCAGACACACTTTAGCAGAGGGATGGTTGGAGAAAGTGTTGCACATATACACAATTGGATTGCACCCATCCATTGTAAAGACTGTTACAACATTTGCAAAGAAATGGACAGATCTAAAATTATGTTAAGTAAACGAAGTCACAGCCAGACACAAAAAGGTCGCATATTTAGAAGTCAGAATTTTATGCAAGTTAAACAACAGTATTAATCAAAGCATGCTATTTGTAGAGGAGTATTTAACAGGTGTAATTTCTTATAAAATTGAACTGTTAATCCAACAAAATGAATACCAGGAGACTACCACTTGGAAAATGTGAGGGGAAGTCAAAGGGAAGAAATAAAGAGACTTATGGAAGTAGAGAGTGAAGACATAATATTCAATGCAGATAGTATGAAACTAGTAAAAACGAAAGTGGGTTGAGGTTTGGAAGGATGTGAGAAAGTTGTGTAAAGATCCATTATACTTATAAACTGATTCGTTGAATGGAAATCCCTTTGTACAACTATTTAATAAAAATATAATTAAAAACAATGGAGACATCTGATCATAAACCATGAGTCAATATGATAATTTTCTTCTCAGAAATTTTCTTTGCAGGTATTTTCCTCATAATGTCAGAAAATTGAACAACGCAATGTATATCAATACATCACTATGCATATCCTAAATAGACAATATAAAAATCACAGTAAAAATATTAGAATACATCACATGATAAAATAACAGGTAGAAAGTATCAAACTCTGATTATTTTTCCAAGTACTTTACCTTTGGTACCTAATTTAATCCTCACAATAATCCCATAAAGTGGAACTACTTCTATTTTTAATTCTAAGATGATGATATTTAAGTCTTCAGAGTTGGAATTACTAGTACAACATTGTACACATGGTAAGTGTTAGCCTGCGTTCCATTCCCACCATATGAACTAACCTCATTCTATTTTATAACTAAATACCAGCACTCAGTCTACTAATTCTAGGAAAATTCCCAAAATTATTGTGCACACTGTAATAATATTTCATTTTATCTTTGTTAGAAAATAGGTAACTAAGTTGTACACCGGTGGCTCACACCTATAATGCTAGCTACTCAGGAGGCTGAGATCTGAGGATTGTGGTTCAAAGCCAGCTCGGGCAGGACAGACTGTGAGTCTCTTATCTCTAATAAACTACTAATAAACTGGAAGTGGCACTGTGGTCCAAGTGGTAGAGCGCTCGCCTTGAGTGGAAGAGCACAGGGACAGCACCCAAGCCCAGAGTTCAAGCCTCATGACCAACAACAACAAAAAAAGAAAATAAGAAGTAACTGTAATATGAAAACTCCAAGTTCATAATCAATTTATACCTCCCTGGTGAAAGGAACTGCTAAACTATAACATTCTTGATTTCTAGCTCAAAATAGTAGAAATCATATTTTATCCCTTCACTCAACACTGCACTGCCTGGGGACCCCATCTCTGGTTAACACAGTCTTACTGAAAGAATGACCTGCCCAATTTCTGATGGAAATAGATTGCAGGTCTTTTGGAGCAATTGTTTCCACATTGTAGCTCACCTAAATTGTTTACCATTAGAAGTATTTTGATTGCTTTTTATACCCAACATTATGAGAGAAATGTACTACTTTAAAATGTTATTAAAGAAAGACTGATATAAAAATCACATTTGACCTCAGATACATATTTTACCTTTCATATACCCAAAAATGCAGTCTTACATATCATTAATGTTAGGAACGAGAGGTTAAAAATCATAGACACCAAGACCTAATTTTGAATCAAAGACTCTCCAACTTGTGAATAAATTGGTTTAAAAAGAAATCAATACTACTGCATTTTTAAGTCCCTATGAAAAGGATAATGATTCCCTATGATAATGATAATGATAAAATATTAACACTTAAAAATAACTCATTTTCTTGGAAGTAGGACAAAAAACACATGGTTAACCCTAATCATTTTAAAAGACCTTTATTTATACTAAAAGTTCTCTTGTAACTATAAAGATTCTAAAACTAACTGAAGTAGAGAAGAAATAATTTAACTGCATCATCTACATTCAATGGACTATTAATTCAAAACAAAATTATACTAATAATTAGCTTACCCAATTCACTTACATTCTTTTATTCTATTCCATTTACTTTCATAAAAACTGGGTTTCTATAAAATGAAGCATAAAAATGCATATGAACCCACTTACATTTTCAGATCTTAACAATATTTATTTCAGAAATTTTAGCTCTACAGTCAATGACATGAAAAAATACTAAAATATTCAAAGGATTTTCAGAAATTGCAAGACTTGCTCTGGGATGTTATGTATATTGGAACAGATATTCAAAAAGCCTTATTTGTTAAAGTTGCCATAATTACTCCCACAAAAGAGCCATTAGTTAAAGATACCTGTGCATGTACAAAACACCTTCAAATGCATCCACAATCTGGACATGACACTTGCTTTTTGTTTGTTCGTTTTTGAAAGGAATACCTAACAAGCATATCCACAATACTTATTTTCAATGAATAAGATGGGATAGTCAAACATAATATGGGTTGGATTATCTCTTAGTGAGAATAAATATAATCTTGCAAAGAAAGTGATATTCAACAGAAATCTGGAAAGAGTTTATCCAACTTGTGTTTCACAGGAATCACCAGAGAATAATACCTGTTTGGTCAAGTCGGTCCAAATCACTCCATGAGTGTATCTTAAAAGTATAACCAATTTAAGAGGTCAAATACGTGTTTTGTACTGACAATCATCTTATAGCAATAACTTACTAACTAATTATGTCTGTATCTTCTTATCTAACATACAATAAAAGCTGAAAGCGGTCTCTTTTTCTAACTTAATATTGTAAATGCTTTGATTATGATGTTATTATTAGACAAATAATATGTACAAAGGGTGGTTCCACTGAAATGACATGACAGAACACTGATAAATAAAAACATTGCAACACACTTAGCTTTTTTCAGCCTCACCCTGTCCACATTGGCAAGCAACATTGCAACAGCACATGCACACGTATACACATACATACATGTTCGCACATGTACACACACATATACATGCATGCTAAATTCAGGGTTTTTTGTACAAAAAAGTCCAAATAAAATATTAGTGATTAGCACAAATGATAATATGCCTTATTACAAAATAATACATAAACCATTACCACGCATGTTACATTTTACCTGCCTCTCCACATGTGACCACTTAATTTATTTTTAATTAATTAATTACCTTATTAATTAATTTATTTGTTTGGTGCTAATACTAGGGCTTGAACTCAGGGCCTGGCTTTGTCCCAGAATTTATTTTTTTGTTTCAGTTTTCACAAGGCTAGCATTTTACTGCTTGTACAACAGCTCCATTTCTAGCTTTTGCTGGTTACTTTCAAATCAGAATCTAATGGACTGTTTTTTCTTGGTCTGCTTTCAAACCACAATGCTCAGATTTCATCTTTCTGATTAACTACTACTAAAGACCTAAGCCATCAGTGTGGCTTCTACTTTTTCCTCTATAGTTATCTAATGTACATACTTAGATGGTAATTTTAAAATGAGAGTATAGAAGCAAGATGTACAATGATGATACTGTCTTGTCAGAAATTCAAGTTAGTAATGTAAATTTATTCTTAAAACCATACACAAAAAATACCATGATATAGTGTAAGACAACTCACTATTGAACATTTGAGTCTTAAGAGCTTTCTAAAAGATCCATTATTTATTGGTACCCAACATTAGAAAAATGTATGAGGCATTGGTAAAATAAAAGTGTTTTGCATGACTACATACATTCTTTCTTTTTATAAGACACTTGCTTTCATCTAAAAAGTAGGCCTGTCTATTGCCTTCATGTGATTTTGATGATTGAAAGTGCTTAGTGAGAAGGTCAAAATGTATTAGTAGTCCTTCACTATCAATTCTCATTTTCTTCTTGGAGAATATAATAATCAAATCAATAGTTCAGAATCAGCAAGCAATACTTCAGAATCATGCTTCCAGTGCAAGTGGATCACCAGTAAGAAATCCTCAATACCAATTTCCACCAAGTTTTGTCACAGATACAATCTCCCTGCCTTCTCTAGCTGCTTTACTACCCTCTTATTCCTTCATTGTACAAGAAAAGTATGATTCAACTGATTTCAGTCAGATCTGTTACTAGAATTATCCATGATTTATTTTATTGTCTGTAATTTGGTAAAGTTATGTCTCTTTACATAGGCTACTAAAAATGTATTTACTAATTTCAAGTAAATACATAAATTCTATTTCCATCTCTTTTAAAAATAAAATTTTGTCTGCTCTACAAATTGATCAGAGGCATGGATTTTGTGGCTAGCTAGGTCATTACACATCTGACTTTTCTTTCTACCTTTCATGGTTCTCATAATATGACTGCTCCATAATTATCCTCATTTATTTTGCTTTTATATTTTTGGTTGCATCATTTCACTTTTTGCTCTGCCATTTCCCAAATCATTTATATAGAAGGCATTATTTCCTATTTTCTCATTCCTAGAATAAGTTGCACATGAAGACATCACTGGTCCTCATTTTCAGTGTGTATGTTTGAATACGGAGGAACATCTTTCCTCTGCTCTCCATCAATTCCCTACTCTCCATTTAGAATAATTTCGAATAGTAAAATTGGAAAAAGAGAAAATAAATCATGTGAATAAACAGTTGCAGAAAATTCACCAGATATTTCTGACCAGTTCAACCAATGTGAACTAGTAGGGAAATACGTGGACACCTCATTCCCACTGGCACTCAAAGTCTCTGGTTAGGCAATTCTTAGGAATATGGGGAACAAGATGAAAAAGCAAGGAATGGTATCAATTGCAGGAAAAAAAAAATTGGAGAAGGATCCAAGCAATTTTCTTCATTGGGCTGCCGAAAATATTCAGCTTATTACAGTGCGGAGACTTCTTTCCCAAAAGGCCACTCATGTGAATAGTAGGGATGATGATGAGTATATCCCTCTTCGAGAAGCCTGCAGTGGACACTTAGACATTGTCAGTGAGTTGGTGTCTCAAGCGGCCCATGCAATAACTGTAGATGACTGCACACCCCTGCACAGTGCATATACGTGGCTTCTTTCTTACTTCATCATGATACAGATACCAATGCCCAAACTAATGGACTCTTTTTTTAAAAATTTTTTTTGGTCTGGTCGTTGGTCCTGAACCCTGGGCCTGGACGCTCTCCCTCAGCATTTCAGCTCAAGGCTAGCACTCTACCACTTGAGCCACAGCATCACTTTCGGCTTTTTTTCTGCTTATGCGGTGCTGAGGAATCGAACCTAGGTTCTCATGCATGCAAGGCAAGCGCTCTACCACTGAGCCACCTTCCCAGCCCAAATATTTTTGTTTGTTTGATTTTTGTTGTGGTGGTGTTTTTTTTTTTGGTCGTACATGGGGCTTGAGCTTTGGGCTTGGGTGCTGTTTCTGTGCTCTTCAGCTCAAGGGGAGCACTCTACCACTTGAGCCACAGTTCCACTTCCCCAAACTAAAGGACTTTTGACAGCCTTACATCTTGCTTTCGAGAATTGAGATAGTAAAGATATGCTGGATAGCCTTCTGTTGAACCATTATATGAAACCAGGCCTGAAGAACAATATAGAAGAAACTGTATTTGATATTGCCAAAAGGATAATTATGTATCACTACCTCTATGAAGTTGTGAAAGGCTGTACAAATTGTTCACCGAAGTCCTAATGGTCGGGTTAAGGTTCTTAAATTTCAAAAATGCAAGTCCATCTTTTGTGTCCCTACAAAACATTTTCACAATCCAAATAAGAGCAATATCTTTTTTTTTGGTCAATCATGGGGCTTGAGCTCTGGGCCTGGGAGCTATCCCTGAGCTCTTCAGCTCAAGGTGAGCGCTGTACCACTCGAGACACAGCTCTACTTCCAGTTTTCTAGTTGTTTATTTGAGATAAGAGTACCACAGACTTTCCTTCCCAGGCTGGCTTTGAACCATGATCCTCAGATCTCAGCCACCTGTGTAGCTAGGATTATAGGCATGAGCCACCAGTGCCCGGCAGCACCAATATTTTACTGTAAAAATTCATGGATTCCGTGGAATTCTTCCAAGTGAATTTCCTGCCTTGGATGTAAAAATGTATTCAATAGATTTTGTATACATGTATAATAATTTCTTCAGAGTTTGTGATTTTTTAATCAGAAATAATTTTAATTTACCTGTTGAAATGAGTAGTACAGAAACTAAAATATTTCTGATGCTTGTCTGAAAAAGTATATTTTAAAAATTCTATATTCTATGTTTGCATAATGTTCATAATTTATTTTCTCCTAGATATACTTTGAATTCTACATTATTTTATAATATATAGGTTCATTAATGTGTCCTTTCCGATTGCATTCCATATAGAACAGTTTGATTCCTTTTTTTCTAGGTCTTAATATTATTTTTCTTTGGGATAAAATGTCAGTGTTGTCTAATTTGAAAAGTTTTGTAAAGTTTATGCTATGTAAACGCCTTTCTGAGATGAAGATTTAATACACTGATGTCAAACTAAATTTAATAATATGAAATATGTGTATTGTTACACTTGTAATTTTGTAATCAACTTTTTAATAACTGTTTTTCATTTCTTGCATCTGAAGAATGAAAAATATGGAATACTTCTCAAATTTTCATATTATCCTTGTGCAAGTGCCATGTTAATGTCTGTATTGTAATTTGAGTATACGTGCTGCTGAAGCACGTAATATCCTCTAAATTTAAGTAGTTAATGATGCAATCTTTATACAGGCTTATATCTATGGGTGCCTACTTGTAAGAAGGAAACCATATTGTTCCTAACAATGCTATCGATCTTATTTCCCTTAAATTCTGTGAATAGTGGAAAAAAATTATATTGATCAGTCGATTGCTCACATTTGCAAAATTTTTTTGTCAATGACTATATTAAGTCTTTTTATTTGGTATTTGATCGTACTCTTAATTATTTATAGATAGGTCCAAAGGTGATGGCTTTTTCAAGTACTTATTTATCCAATTGAATTAGCTTTGTGGACCTAATGGATTCCAAGTAAGCATTGCTTAAGAGCTACTTCTAAACTTCTTCAGCTGACAATTTCCCAAATGAGGTGTTACTGGAACAAATGTCTACCTGAGCCTTTACCCTTCTTCCATGTGGGAACAGACCAACTAGAATATCTTACCCTGACAGCAAAGATTTTCTTACTAGAACAAAACTAATCTTGGTTACAAGAGATCATAGAGAGATGAACCGTTCAAAATGAACTGTTCAGACTAGAAGGTATTTTATCAAAATATAATTGTTTATTATACCTTCCATTTCAAAAGTAGCTAAAGCCAAGAAGGTGGAAAAATTGTTCGTATGCATGATTACTTTTTGTTCTGTCCTGTCTACGATCCAACCAGGCAGGAAATTACACTACTGCCTTTTTATAACCAAATATTTTCAGAGTTGCAGGAGAAGTGCATATGTTTCTCCTCGTTATTAGGCATTAAATTGATAATGTTTTAATCACAGAGTTTCCTCTTTCCTCCATGCTGTAAATCTACAAATGGTAAAACTTTAGGTCTAACTCTATCAAACACTGAGGTAGAGATAATGGAATAATACTTTAAAACAGAGTTGCCTTTGATACAGTAACTACAACAGAAAAATGCAAAATGTGTGCCTTTTAATTATATATAGTCATACATTTTACATTTATATGTGCTGATTTTATATTTCACACAATGAAACTTACTAGAATTAGTTGATAATTTGAAAAATAAATTGATATTTATTTTCTTCCAATAAATAGAATTGGAATATAAATAATTAGGTTTAAAATATATATTAGACTATAAAAAGTATCAATGCAATGTTTTTAGTATAAACTTGTGATACATTATAACTGTTCTTTGCCTTCTGAATCCACATGGTAAAAAAACAATGTTTTCCTCTAATCTGTAATGGATTTTACTCTGCTGCTCTGATTATTGTTTTAACTCGCCTGTCCCAAACTGTTTTTCTCCATATTTCTGAAGCATTCCTACTGATTATGCCCAAATTTTGCTAAGATGTCTAAAAAATATTATTTTTCTGCAGTACCCATGGGTCCTAGGATCCCAGGTCCCAGTTACCTGCATCATCAGATAACAGGGGCAAGACTTTTCACCAAGGCCCATGCAACATATCAACACAAAGTAATTGAAGACCCATCTCAATTTCGCATTTCCTATATTTCAGGGCCCCAATTCCTTGAGATGCAGGAATTAGCAGTAAACAATTGTGAAATGCAAGGCAACTTAAAATGAAGGATGAGATCACAAAATTTGAGAGAAAGTACTGTAATTCAAACATTCAACTTACAGATGACCAGCCAATATGAGTGAACAAGTTCACAAAGTGTCATATGTTTATTTTTAATACCCCTCACCTATGATTAACGAAAGATTTTATTCCAACATAAGTGGGCCAAAAATAGTTCCTGGAAGGACAGATCCATAATTGGTCTACCAAAGCCCGAAAAGTTGACTTAGAGGTCAAATGTAATTCAGAAAAACATTTGAAGCACTAAGGAGTGCTTCAAAACACTGGGACTTCAGTACAACATGGTTCTGTGGTATAAAATTGTCACTCTCAAACCAATGATAATCTACATTTAATCTGAAAGTATATTCATTTTCAAATATACTTTTTAAAATAAATTTCGCCAAAATAACATTTGACAAGTTGATGATACTTAGTGACATTACAAGTTTTTCAAGGGTAGGGAGCAAGTTAAATAGAGTTGAATTATTTATACAGCACTAATGCCAAACATGTTCAACCATTCATTAAAGTGTAGAAATACTACCACCCACAATTTGTGTTTTTCAGTAAGAGCCTTTCAGAAATGTGTTAAATAGATCAACCTCCTAAATTTCAAACCCAAACATTAGCTAATAAATTTCATCATTTAATAAGGTACATTTTAAAAAATCACAAATAGTTGCCTTATTATATGTTATTTTATGTTTTCCCTCTGTCTAACATAGTAAGAAATGTGACTTTAAGTCTTGAATATGGGTACTTATCAGAGATATGACAAACATAGTATCTGTCTTCTACTTCTATCATATTCCTCTCTAGGAATAAATTTTAATTTTCTTCTTTTTCCAAAACTTATTGGTAGTAGAAAATATTATTCCATGTAAAATAAAAGAATCACACCATTGTACAAAGCCATTTATAAAAATTCATAGTTAGGAATACATTCTAAGCCATTTTTTAACTTTCTTTTTGACTAAAGATTAATCTTACAAACAGTTGAGAATAAAATCATGTTTAGGTGCTTCCCATCTCCAGTCTTTCAAATTGTTGCTGCAGATGAATGAATTATGGAAATATAAACTGGCATCAGTTAAAGAATATGCAGGATTGAAACTCCATGGAATGTATATAAACTTTTCAAAGTATTAATAGACAGTTTAACAGAATGACAATCAGGAAGTTGAAACCAGAGAGGAATTATAGTAAAGACATAGAATGAATGAAAAATGAACAAGGGGCAGGTACAGTTAGAATACTGAATGTACACATATGATGAAGGAAGTGGTAAATTGGAAATAAATCTTGGAGAAAGGGTTGGTTGAGAATGATGGAAGGAGTGACTCTGATCTAGGAGTATTGGACAATTAGATGGATATATTTAATTGTAACACAATTGCACAACCCTTTAAAATTCAGTTAAAAAACACAACAAGAAACAAAAACACACAAAAATCACAACCAAACAGCAATCTCTAGAGAGTATGAATATGACCACTCAAAATTTTAATCAGTTAATGAAGGGCAGTCTTGGGAAAAGCAAACAAAGCTGTTCAAAGAGGGAAGTTTGGGATAGGGAGAATTTTGAACAGAATTAGATTGTCTAAGGTTATAAATCACCTATATCTGCTGCAAACCGTATCTTTCTTCTACGAGTTTTCTGTCTGAACTGGATAATCCAGTCCTGAGACACACTTGGTAGCTTGTGAGGTAGAATGGAAGAAACAAGATCAAGAACGCATTACTCCACTGGAGAGAAAACAATCCTCTATATTTTCTCTAATCTCTCTTCACTACTCTTTCTTGATACTTTTAAGTCAAATTGCTTTTGAATTATATTTTTTCTTCTTTCTTCTGGCAAAGTAATTGGTCAAAGTAATTTCATTAAATATTATTTGCCATTTTCTTCTTTCATGCTGTTTAATTGGCCAAGTGAGTCCATAAAACTTCCCTCTTGCATTTGGTTGCCATGAAACAACATCTATTTTAATGAGGAGAAATCTAAAGTAAATCTTTGTCTCCAGAAAATTGTCCAAGAGGCTGTGATCACAAATATTTGGCTATATATTTTTTCTTTTACCTTGAAAGACTTCTTGTATCTAAAGTGCCCACAAAAATAAGTACTCCATGACTTGGTTCAATCAGAATTGTCTAACCTCAAAGATATATTTGCTAACAAGATGCTTAGAGGAAACCAAAAAATACTGCACTTTTTATCTTCTCTCTTAAGATTCTCCTTAGATACCATGTCAGGAACAGTGAAGTTATTCTATGCAAAATTATTTCAATAGATTATTTCTCTCTTGGTCTTGCATTTGTTCACCAAGTTGTATGGAGGAGAATAGAGTTAAATCACCCATACCTTGGAAGAAAGTGTCTGTTACAAAAGGACAATGCTTCTATGTCCTACTTCTATGTCCTCTTATCTTTTGCCGGAGTTCCAATTAATCACAGGTTCTTGGCTTCAAGTCTAGTGAAGCTGAAGGACCATACGGGCTCCACCACTGCTACATCTTCATTATTTCTCTTTTAAAACTCTTTAAGTTGCCTCATTTGGATGTGGAATATATTTTCATGTCTTCATTCAATCAGTTCTGCATTGTAGTGAGCCAAATGCGCTCTGTAAAATCACTTTAGGGAGTAAAAATACTAACACAATTTATATCATAAGTTTTGGCCTCCCTTCACTGCTGAAGTCATTATGCTGAGCTAAGGCTTCTAAGAAAATTTTTTTATTATTTTTTCCATTTGCTCAATTCTTTTCTAAACTTTTTGGCATATGTAATAAAAGAAGTCTTCACTATCTCATATTAATAAGAATATTATTTTTTGTGAGCCACTTAGAAATGTCAAATCATTGGTTTGAAGTTTCCAATCAGAATTTTTTTCTGTGTTTCACTGCTTCACGTCCAAAGACATTGTGGAAAGTGTTACAAACAGAAATGTGTAATACCAACAACCTTCTTTTATTGTGGAGGGCACTTTCCCCCTAAATATTTTGACTCAAATTATCTTTTTCAGAGAATTACTGTTTGGCAATTAAAGGTAAATTTACAAATTTTGATGCCTTATTTTTTTAAGAACTTTTAATTTAAATTCCAATACAATCTGGTTTCAAACAGTGAGAATATAGTTCCTGGGTAAGGACAATTCCAAGGGAACCTAGAGGACTTACAGCAAGGTTTCTGAGGTTTGTTTGTTTAGTGTGAAAAAGAGCCATCTTCATCCACATTGCTCCCTCTCTACTAAGTCTCCTTGGATTTCTTTGCATGAAAGCCTATTCTTCCAGGCAATTTTAAATTTTCTTAATAGGCTAAGTTGTTAAAAAATTTTGAACAGTTAAATTTTACTTGTCATAACTTTAAAACCCTTGAAAATCCTTTATCAGAACCGCAAATTCTCCAATCCTAATTCCACCTTTACCATCAAAATGTTAACATGCTGTTTTCATGATATAGTATCCATGCAGCTATTATTTTCTAGAGGCTTTGTTATGCGTATATATTACCATATTAGACGATGATAAGCAAAATGAATTCCAAGATATGGAACCAGATTTTTTTTTCATTTGTGGTTGTTGTTTTTGATGAACTATGTGATTTCTGTTTTCTTTGGGGTGTTCCCCTATGGTTTATCCCTGCTGTATGGTGAGACAATGGTAAGCATAATGGTGAGACAAAGGACAAAAGGCAAACCAATGCAGTAGCAATACTCACAAGACAATATTTTGGAAATGTACTTCACAACTTGTGAGCGGTGAAGGGGTGAAGGAAAACTGTGAGAAAAATGAGGGAGTGTTACCAAGGTTGAAAAGTTATGATTTAATACCTTACAATTATTTTAACCCCACTGTACATCTTTGTTATAATAAAATTGAAAAAATAAGCTGCATAAAATATAATTTCACTGTATTGGCACAGTAAATAATATTCTTTATGTAGTAACATTTTAAAAATCAATACTATTTGGCATCTAATTTGAATTAATTCCCCCTTCTTTATCAGAGGGTAATCAACTTGCATGTTATCCAACTAGACAATATTTTCACAATATACTTGCCAAATTTTTCGAAAAAGAATAAATTTAGTATTTTCTCATTCTAAAACAGAAAACAGTTTAATGCTATGGAAACCCATAACTTTTAAAAGTAAGTACGTTTTTAAGAGGACAGAATATATGTGTTCTTCAAAATTCCTATGACTAATAACTACTCATTTTTAAATTCTCAACATACCTAAGAGATTCAAAACAGTACCTGTTTGCATGTTATGTACTTCTGCAATAGATGCAGTTTCCAATGGGGTGTTACAGATTGAGAAGTAAATAGAAAAATAGCCACATTCTGATAGAGGATAAAACTGTGAAGCATGTGTAATAATTAATTATTCAAGAGTAAGCAATTTTTTATAAGAGTAAGCTATTATGTCTATGACCATCAATCCCAAGATTTATGCCATAAAGTCATACTAGCCCAACAGTTTCCAACTTGTAAGGGACACCTTAAAATTCCTTAATTCACATCATGAATACCTTATCTCTATTTTGAAAAAATACTACACCTCTGCTAATGTGACACCCTCCTTGTTCTGAAAAGAACACCACCATAAACTGAGCTGCATCATTTTTCCTCCACTGGTATTCTTGACATGAGAACACTTGCAAATATTATTTATATTCATACTTTTAAGTTATCATAGATATTCACTATGCTAAGATAGGAAAATTATGATTCAAAGCTCACCCAGGCAGGAAGGTTTCTTAGAATCTTATCTCCAAAAACTTCTCCACAAAAGCCAGACTCAAGTAGCACTGAGGTTGAAGTGGTAGGGCATGAGCCTTGAGCATAAACAGGCTCAGAGACCCTATCCAGGCCAAGAGTTCAAGCTCTAGGACGAACCAATAAAACAAAAACAAAATTGAAAACAAACCCCAAACCTAGCATTTTTCTCCATGTATACAGAGGAACGTAAATAAGGAAATGGCTTCCTGTAGTACATATAGGGAGAAGAAAGCAGATGTCACACAATTACTCTCTCCATACCATATTAAACCAAACCCTTAAAAAACTGGTTTTTCTAAATGTATAAATTAATGTCATCCATTTCTTGGCAACTCTGTCTAGATCATTCATATTAACATGGTATACATGAACTGTGCGAATTATCTATTAACTATGTTCTAAATATAACGCTATTGAAATAACATCTAGGCAAATAGAATGCCAGAAACTTTTGTGAATTTTTCAAATAATCCATGTACTTAAAAAGAATTTTGTAGTATCCTATAGAATATGAAATTACAAACAAAACCAAAAAATATATTTTAAATCTAAATTCTAATTTAACAAGGTCTACAGAGTCCTACATTAGACGAACTTTGCTATTTCTCCAGACTTAAGCTTTTGTAATCCTTCAACATTTATTTGGAATCCAACAGAATGAGGCTTACTTACTTCTGCAAGTTTTTGGATGGGAATCATGAGCTATTTTGCATCTAGGAAATATTAGATGAAGTTTATTATAAAGCTAATATTTGACAATATTTTGACAATTTTTAAAGAAGAGAATATGTTTAGCAATGAAGCCATAACAAATAACTCAGCAAAAGTAGGTGCACTACTAAATCATTTGGCAAGATTACTATTGACTTCATCATTCCTTTGGGGGAAACTTAAACCTATATTTGCACTTTTTTGTTGGTTGTGGGGATTGAACATTGATCCTGGCTACTGTGTCTCAGCTCTTCAGCACAGCTTGAGCACTCTACTACTTTAGCTACAGCACCACTTCCGGGTTTTGGGGGTTAATTGAAGATAAGTGTTTCATGGACTTTCCTGACCAGGCTGGCTTTGAACCACAACCTCTGGACTCAACCTCCTGAGTAACTAGGATTACAGGCATGAGCCACCAGCACCAGGCTCATATTTGCATTTATGTGCACTTAATGTCACTATGTAGACAAGGAATGGAAATATGAACCAAATGATGTGACATTGCCGCTTTTCAGAATAATTAAGGTAGCAATATTTACAATATTTTGTTACATTAATGACTCATGAGCTATGGGTTTCTTACACTAGCATCCTCTTTCATCTTTGTAGATGTATATAGTATCAGGAAATGTTCATAGATAAATACAGAAAGACAGATTTTTAGAAAGCAAAGATCAGGTATGAAAGATCAGCATAGAAGGAGATACATTCATCACACTGAGATTAAGAACTAGCCTAGGAGATTTTGAATGCTAAAGGCAATGAGGAATAAGCCTAGTTGATAACTAGTTCTTTAATAACCAAAAATGGTTCCCTAGAATGGTTTCTGCTATACCTTAGTTACTATCATTTATTCTTTCCATCTGGAGTTAGTCCTTCTCTTCTGTCACAACTGTTAATTAGCCTCTGCCTTTTTGGTGTGATGACTGGCCAAAATAGTTTCCAAATCTCACTTACACTATCCTTCTCATTGTGATTAGCAGTGACCCCACTCAAAAGCCTGGAATATTTGAATTTCCAGAATTAATCTTCACCTGACATCTAAGCACATTCCTAGCATTAATTGCCATGACCTAATGAACAAAACATTTTTTCAACACAGTATCAATACTTAAAGTACATGTGTTAGTAACTATTGTCAGGTATCAGTATGGAAGGAGCAATTATATATTCCAAGTATGGGTTCTGTATTTTGCATTTACTAACTGTTCATTGTTGTTGTTGTTGTTTTGGCAGTCCTGGGGCTGAAACTCGGTGCTTGGGAATTATTCTTCAGGGTTTTTTTTCCTCAAGGCTAACCCTCCACCACTTGAGGCACAGGACCACTTCCAGTGTTTCCTTTTCAATTCATGTTGTACTGAGGAATTGAACCCAGGGTTTCATGCATGCTAGGCAATCACCATACCATGAAGCCACATTCCCAGAACCCTAAATGATTTTCTTAAGACGGCATTACATTTTCATTCTGTAACTCTGTATCATAATTTTAGCTAGAAATTTTTGCTAGAAAAGAGCATTGAACACAGTACTGAGTCCAGTAAGACTAGATGGACAATGGATAACTGTCACAGTGTAGCCAGGGCACAGAGGGACTTACCTCATGGAGCTGGTACAACAGACTGAGCGAGACAGCTCCTGACCCACAGGTTACCTCCAGAATGAGAGGACCACCTTGGTTCCATCCACATGGGGATGCTGGGCCACCTCCTCCAGCACCCATTGAATCAGTTCCTGAGAGAGAAAGTGAAAGAAAGAAGGTCAGAATTACACTTAAACCATATGCTGGTGGCTCAGGCCTATAATCCTAAGTACAATGGAGGCTGAGATATGAAGATCATGGTTTATAGCCAGCCCGGGCAGGAATACCTGTGAGACTCTTATCTCCAAAGAACCACCAAAAAACTGGAAGTGGTGCTGTGACTCAAGTGGTAGAGTGCTAGCATTGAACTGAGGAGCTCAGGGAGCTGTCCAGGCCCAGAGTTCAAGCCCCATGACTGAAAAGAAGTGGACTTCCCACCACAAGAAGTGGGATGAATAGCACCCATTGTCTTAGGGAGCATGGCAGAGAAGTCAGGCCGAGCTTCCTGTCAGCTGGGAGTCATTAGTAGGTCACCCGGCTTCTCTGTGCCTCAGTTTCCCCAGCTTCAAAACTGAAAAAAGTGAAAGATTCCGTTACTCATGGGGATAGAGTAATAAAGAAAGAGAGCCATGTTTTGTTTCATAATCCCATACCTGTTGCACCGTTAATACACACCATCTGAGATCTTTCCGGGTATCTTCCTATCATATGCTCACAGAATTGCCAAGAACAGTATCAGATGGCCCCTCCATCTGTGCCTGTCCCTGCTCTAGAGATCCCTCTGTATCAATCCCTTGTTTCCTCACAACTGTCCCATGAGGAGATTGAAGTCCAATGGTTGAGGACCAACCCAGAGATTCACCTCTGGTCAAGAATCGGCTGCCGTGGACTGAGTTTGGGACAATCCATCTAAACCAATGACTGAGCGTGGCACTACATATCTACCATCCCAACTACAGAAGAATGGGCCTAGTGGCTCAGGCCTGTCACAGATAGGAGGACCATGATCCAGCCCAGCCTGAGCATATATTAATTCTCCATCTCAGAAATGCCCAAGACAGAAAAGCTTGACTCACATGGTAGAAGACCTGACTGGCAAGCTTAAGGCCTTGAGGTCAAACCCTAATATACTAATATACCCAAAAGAACCAGAGTCCCAATGCCAGAGGCTCATGCCTATAATCCTAGGTACTCAGGGGGCTGAGATCTGAAGATCACAGCTCAAGATTTAAAATAGGGTTGGCTTCACCCATCAGATGTCATGATTAGAAGACCCAGAGTCTGACCTATGGTGTTGCGCTCCATACTAGCAGAACTCGTATCCTTACTAAGTGTTGGCCATGCTCTCTGTCCCCCTTGGAAGCCATCCCCTGTAGGCCGCACTCCCAGGTCCTCCCAAGCTCCCACTGCCACCAACCAGGCCCAAGGGAGTACACAGCTCCATTGCACACAGACCCCTTGTTCTTGTAATTTAACAGTGCTGAGTCCCCTTCGAACCTCTCACCCTTCTAGGCCCCCAGACCTCAGCTGTGAAGCCCATACATGCCCCAAAGATAGCAGGTAGAAGTTACCAAAGTATTCAGCCTCCTTGTTACAACCCACTTCTACACACCCCCCCCACACACACACACACAAACACACACACACATCCAGACCGGTGACAGAAGACTCCTCCATGCAGCACCTGCAATTTGCCAACTGATCATTCAACTGAGCACAGTCAGGCTGTACAAGGAAAAAGATGATCTCTGTCTCTGTCTCTCTCTCTGTCTCTCTCTCTCTCTCTCTTTCTCTTTCTCTCTGTCTGTCTGTCTCTCTGTCTTCAGGTGAAAGTTTGACTGAGCACAGAAGACAAGGGCTCACACAGCAAGGTTGTCTATCTTCTGCATCCAACACCTCCCATCATCAGAATAAAAAGGAAAAAAAAACCAGAAGGCAGGTGTAGACATGCTGCTCCCCACCTCTGACTAAAGCCACTGGGTTCCCACCAGGGAGTGGAAGGGCACAGATGTGCTGCTGTGTGGCTCCCACTGCTCCAGGCCTGGGGATCTTTGGCACCCACTCCTCACCCAACCCTGCATCTCCCTGTGTCTTGGGACATTAGCCACTGGGGATGGGGGTGGCATCCTCGGGTCAACACCCACCCCCACCCCTGAGGCACATTTGTGGCAGGGCGTGGCCCAGAGTGTGGGGCACAGGGGAGGCGCGGGTCCGGGTCGGAGGGGAGGGGATATGGGGTCGCAGGATGCAGGGCTGTGTGGCAGCCACTCACGTGTTGCTGGCAGAAGCTGTAGGCAGCTGCTCCAAGTGGGGCAAGCAGCAATGGCAGAGGCATGACAGACACTCAGGCCCTGAACAGAGGACAGGGGAGCCAGGACCAGGTCAGGGCCACAAGCTGGCTCATGGCACAACATTGCACCATTGCCTGAGGAAACCATGGGCCTGAGCCTGCAGCATTAGATTTGAAATGCTGCTACATGGGGAAGGGGGGAGGGGGCCGGGGCTCAGGCAGCACATGGTGGGATGAGGAAGGCCTCTCTTCCTAGGCCTCGAGTCTCTTGCTCACCACTCAGCCACCACTACCTTCCTCAGCTGCTGGTAGTGGTGTCAACAAACAGAGCGAATCATGGTGCTACTGGGCAACATGGAATGTGGGCGTGGCCACCATTCTTGTATCCCATTGGTCAGAAAGAACCATGAAACAATGGAGGTGTGGCTGGAATCTTGTGATGCAGGCAGAATGGGCGGAGTCAAAATGATGGCAGCCCCTTTCCCAGGGAACTCTGTCCAATCCAGTTGAGGACAAGAGAGTGACATGCTTTAGCAGGATGGCTGCACAGATTGTTGTGTATGTCTGTTTGTTCCCAGACCTTGAACTCAGGATCTAGGCACAATCTCTGAGTTGCTTTTGATCAAGGCTAGCTCTCTACCAATGGAGCCACACGGCTTTACTTCTGGCTTTGTTGGATCAAGTTGGACAGGAGTTTCAAGGACTTTCCTGCCTAGGGTCACTTTGACCATGATCCTCCTATCACAGCTTTGTAAGTTTTAAGGAGGACTGCTGAGAGCCAATGATGCCTGGTTTTGCTGATGTTCTTGGACAGACCTGTGAGTTCCCTATCCTCAGGTTTAAGTGGTAGGAGCTGGAGCCCACAGTTTGAATCCTGGTCCTGCCACCAACAAACGACAGGAGATCCTATGAAACTCATTCCTATTCATATGATTACCAAAGGACTGTGATGTATGTCATGATTAAATGGGCAGTACTTGAATGATTCGAGGATAAAATTATACACAATTACATTATAGGACACTAGTCGATATTAATTAATACTTTATGAAGCATTTAAACAATCACCTTCATTAAATGGAGGCCAAATGAAATACCTACGAATTGAGCATCACATAGCATGGAGATGCCATTTTTTTTCTGCCAGGACTGGGATTGTAACTCATGGTCTAGGTAACCCTGCTGTTGCACAGTGTGGGAAGGGGAAGCTTGCCTCCTTGAATTCAAGAAATTCAAGTCTGTTCCTTTCGCCTGAAATCGATGCCCACCACTAGAAAACATCCTATTTGTTTACATTTTAAATATATGATTTATATTTATATACATATGTTGATTCCATATTGTATTCAGTGTAGTTACTTATTTTACGTTTGGTTTTATTCATGTACTGACTACTCATCTTATTGACTATTATGACGCATAGAACAGTGATTACATTGATTACATAGGATATAGTTTTGCATATGTATTGCATGTCCTTCCTGACACCCAGGACTTTCACAAAAAAGGAAAACATGTGTCACCATCAACTTCTTACTCCACGATTCATTTTTTGGGAGTGCTGGCATCTGAACTCACAGACTTCAAAGCCCAATTCATGAATGGGTGAGTGTCAGCCTGCCATCCTGTGGCAAGTTGAGCTGACAGGCAGTCCCGAGTACTTGAGATCGAGCCCCAGCGGTTGACAAAATAAGAACAGATTGACATGCAGTTGGTAGTACACTAATAAATGTATATCTTTATAGAGTGCCAGAGATGTCTATACATTATTCACTTATATACACTACATTCCTACCAATTCTTGGGTATTTACAATGCCTCCATGTAATTAATCTTATTGTTTTCATGCTTAACAAACTATTAAGTAAATCAAACAATATCCTGAAATTATTGCATTCTGTATGTAATAGTATTCTTTTAATATTAATAATAATAAATATTAAATAAATAATAATAAATAAATACATAAATAATAAATATTAAATAAAGTCAGTCTCCTGAAATGATGCTGTCTAATTTCACAGGAGCGTCATTCACCATCAACTCATTCAACTGTGACATTGATAATATTACCTTGTTATTCCCATGGATGGGAATGTGTCTCTTAGTATCTGTTGCCATTGATTGGTGTCATGACTGGGATTCAAAATCAGGGCCTACATTGCCTTGTGGACCTATGACTTCCTCAATAGTCTGACAAACTTCAGCAATGAAAGGTGAAGTACCCTTTCGAACAGTGTCACTCAGACCCAGGAGGGTCACCGTGCAAAAGAAGAAAACATAAAAAGGCCATCTTGCTGCATTTTTTCTGTACATTTTTGCCACACAAGGCCTGGGGGGTCTAGGATCCTAGGATCTACTGTGGGTCCAGTGGCTGCACCTCAGCATAGGGTGTCAAAGCTGAGGCAGAATTACCACAACCTGAGTTCAAGCCCCCTGCTGAGCAAAAAATAATTAAAAGAGATTAGCTCCGTGGCTTGCAATTCACCCCGTTTTTTCTGGCAGGTTTTGGATTTGAACGCAGAGTCTAGGTGAATCTGCAGCACTGTGGAAGAAGCGGAAGCTCACCGTACTTGAAGATAAAAAACTCAGGCCTGTAATCTAAGCCAAAATTCAAGCCCCAGCCTTGGAAAACATACTATTTATATACATTGTAAATACAGAATTTGTACTTAGCTATGGATGTTCAGTCCATACACGTTTGGTGTGGTTGTTCCTTGTATTTTTTGTTTTATTCATTTATTTACTGTTGATTTTACTATGATGACACCCATTCCCTTTATTACATTGATGACATCCTATCACATGGAATCTAAATTTGTAGACGCGTTCTCCATCATGCCAGACATCCAGGACTCTCAGAGAAAAGGAAAAAAGTTTCACACTTGGCTTCTTACTGCATGATCCAATTATTGGTAGTTCTGGGATCTGAACTCAGGGCCTAGCAGGAACAATTGGTGAATAGTTTAAGGTGACCACACCAGCCTGTGAGCGACAAAGGAGTTAGGCCATTCCCAGCAACTGACATGGATGCCCAGGGTGGGCCATGATAGTCATAAATTAATAATTTAAACATAGGATCAATATTTACATATATGTGTGGACAGCATCTTGCCTTTGGAGTACTTTTTCTCCTTATTTTCTGTCTTATGTAAATATGGTGTATTTTACTGAGTAACGTAACAGATATAACAGTGCTTACATGGAAGACAACCTATTGCCCTGGCTATACGGTTTCCTATGCATTCTCCATCCAAGCTGAGACCCAGGACTCTCACAGAACAGGAAAACAGGTGAATCGATGGGCTTCTCACATCGGGATTCATTTTTCGGCAGTGTTGGGATTTGAACTCACACTCTATCAGGCCCAATTGGGGAAATGGTTAAGGTGAGGACACCAGCCTGTGAGCAACGAAGGAGATACGCCATTTCTAGGAACTGACATCGAGTCCCAGGGAGGTCCAGATAGTCATAAATTCGTAATTCAAATACAGGATCTATATTTATCTACATGTGTGGACAGCATCTTGCATCCGGTGCACTTCTCCTAAATTTGTGTCTAATTCATGGAGTTATTGTGTATTTTACTGAGAATGGTGACAAGTGTAACTGTGCTGACATGGATGACAACCTGTTCCCATAATTATATGGTTGCCTATGCATTCTACATCCTAGTGAAAGCACGGTACTTTCACAGGAGAGGAAAACATGTTCAACGACTGGCTTCTGACAACAGAATGAATCTTTTGTCAGTGCTGGGATTTGATCTGAGATCTGGGTAGCTCTGTTGCCCTTTGGGGGAAGGGAAATCTCACCATCCTTGAAGACTAGAATGTCAGGCCTGGTCCAGGACCTGATTTGAAGCCCCAGTACTGGACAAAATAACAAGCCTGCCTTTTTTAAACATTGGATCTCTCTTTACCTACAAGTTTGGTATGCATCTTGCATTCAGTGTAGTTATTCTTTTTATTTTGTGTCTTATTCATGGATGTATTGTGTATTTTATTGAGTATGGTGATAGATTTAACTATGCTGACATGGATAACAACCTATTTGAATGGCTATAGAGTTGTCTATATAGAATTCTCCATCCCTGCTGAGACTCAGGATTTTCACAGGACAGGAAAACAGGTGGATCGATTGGCTTCTCAATCAAGGTGAATCTTTTGGCAGTGCTGGGATTTGAACTCTAGCCCTAGCAGGCCCAATTGGCGAATGGGTCATGGTGAACACACCAGCCTGAGGCACTAAGGAGGTAGGTCGTTCCCAGGACCTGAGATGAAGGCCTGGTGGGGGCCAGCCAATATGGTCATAAATTCATCATTTAAACACAGGATCTATATTTCCATACATGGATGGGCAGCATCTTGCATTCGGTGTAGTCATTCTCTTTATTTTGTGTCTTATTCATTGATGTATTGTGTATTTTCTTGAGTATAGGATGACAGATATAACTGTGGTGACCTGGATGACAACCTATTCTCATGAGTATAGAGTTGCCTGTGCATTCTCCATCCTAGCTGAGACCCAGGACTTGCACAGCACAGGAAAACTGGTGCAATGACTGGCTTCTCACAACAGGGTAAATTTTGGCAGTGCTGGTATTTGAACTTTGGGCCTAAGAGGCCCAACTGCCCAATGGGCCCATGTGATCACACCAGTCTGTGAGCCACTAAGGAGTTGGTCAGGTCCCAGGAACAGAGATCGAGCACCAGAGAGGCCACAATTTTCCTGAATGCATCATTTAAACATGGGATGTATATTCAAATCTGTGTGTGGACTGCATTGTGCATTTAGTGTAGTTATTCTATTTTGTATGATATTCATGGATGTATTGTGTACTTTCTTTAGTATATGTTGAAATGTATAACTGGGCTCACATGATAACAGCCTATTCCCATAGCCACAGGGTGTCCCATGTATTCTTCACCCTAGCTGAGACCCAGGACTTGCACAGGAAAGGAACACACATGCAACAATTGGCTTCTGACATCAGGATGAATCTTTTGGCACTGCTGGGATCTGAACTTGGTGACCAGCAGACCCAATTGACGAATGGATCCATGTGAGCACACCAGCCTGTGAGCCACTAAGGAGTAAGGCTGTTCCCAGGACCTGAGATGGACCCCCAGGTGGGGGTGGGGAGGAGGGTACACAGTAGTGATCCATTCATAAGTTGAAGGTAGTATGCAAATGAGTACACATTTGTATAGAGTAGGAGAGACGATAACCTGTGATGGAATCCAATCTACCATGTGTCCACTGATTCTTGAATCTTTCCAGATGCCTTCATTTCATGACTGTGATGATTATTGTCATGCTTAATCAACACTGCTTTACAAATAAGTGATACCCCATGAGTCTTGCCTATCATTTCCTAGTCACATCATGCATGAACTACTCATTCGATGAGATCGATCACATTCCATGACTTTACCTGGTCCAGAAACCAGTATCTCAGGATTTCCTGCCATTGTTTTCTCATGGGGGTGGGCTGAATTCAAGCCTCAGGCATGGAAAACATACTCCTTATATACATTTTAAAGATAGGATTTATACTTCCATATAGATGTTCAGTAAATACCGTGTTTGGTGTGGTAAGATTTATACTTCCATACAGATGTTCAGTCCATATCACTTTTAGTGTTGTTATTCATTTTATATCGTTTTTATTCATTTAGTTACAATTTATTTTATTGTCTTTGATGACACCTATACCATTTATTACATTGTTTACATCATATCACATACCATCTAGATTTGTAGATGTGTTCTCTATCATGTCTGACACCCTGGACTATCCCAGAAAAGGAAAACATGTGTCACACTCGGCTTCTTACTCAAAGATTAAATTTTTGGCAGTGCTAGGATCTGAAATCAGGGCCTAGCAGGCCCAATTCATGATTGGGTGAGTGTGAGCACAGAAGCCTCTAGCCAATGAAGCTGTCAGGTGGTTCCTAGGCACTGAGATCAAGCCCCAAGTTTGGCCAAAACAGCAATACACGGATAGGCAGAGGTGGTATATAAATAAATATATTTTGTTAAAGATTTCCAGAGCTGTCTATCTATGACTGAATGACATCTACTACGTTCCTACCAACTCTTAGGTATTTATTATATCTCCAATGAAAAAATATTATTCTTTTCATGCTTAATAAACTATTAATTAAGGTCAATCAGCATCCTAGGATTACTGCATCCAATTTTAGACTGGAAAAATGCATGAACTACTCTTTCAATGTGTATTCTTATGCATAGGAACGAGTCTCTTGTGATCTCCTGCCATTGGTAAATGTAAGGATTAGGATTTGAACCAAGGGCCTATGTTGACATGTTGGCTTATGGCTTCCCTGATAGCCTGCCAGCCATCAGCAATGGTAGACCAGGTCCACTTTGAAACCATGTCATTCAGACCCAGGATGGTCATCATGCAAAAAAAAAAAAATTGTAAAACCCTGAGGCCCTCTACAGCTCCCCACTTTTTGTGCTGTTTTGCTTTTTTTCCTTCATGCAAGCCCTCTTAGCCTAGGGTCCCAGGATCAGCTTTGGGTCTTTAGGCTGCACCCCAGCCTAGGGAGAGTGAAGTTGAGTCAGAGTTACCATGACCTGAGTTCAAGCTCCGTGATTGGCAAAATTAATTAACTAATTAATTCATTAATTAATTAACTCACTAAATTGAAATAATAAAGCTCTTTGGTTTGGAATTTCTGCCAGTTTTCTTTCATAGCCTGGGATTTGAACTCAGTCTTGATGAATCTGTAGCAATGAGACAGAAGACGCAGAGTTGCCAATACTTGATTTCAAACCCCATGCCAAGCCAAAAATAAATAATTAAGTCCTGACCTCAGCAGGGATGTTAGTTTTGAAGATGGGAGGGAAGGGATGGTAGGGGAAAAACAAACGAGGATGCAACAATGCTCAATAGGAAATGTACTCATTACTTTGCTCATGTAACTGTAACACATCGGTACAACATTTTTAAAATAAAAAATGTACAAAAAATTATGCAGTGCTCAAGAAGCATTTTGGGTTTAAGGGATGGATGTCTGAATAGCTGTACAAAATTCTACACTGATTTTTTTCAGTGTTCAGTATGGAACTGAATAAACGTAACTGTTTCTGTTACAAATATTAAGTCATTGTCTTGGAACTTGGGCCACTATTTCTGCCATTGCTGGGATGTGAGCTCACTGTCCAAGTAACTCTTTTGTACCTTGGGTGAAGGCTAAGCTCCCTGTCCTTGAGGAAAAGATTTTCAAGCTAGCGTTCCTAGGGCCTGAATTAAGACCCTGCAATAGAAAAAAATATTTGTGTACATGTGTAATATAAGATATATAGGTAAATATGTATGTTTATTTCATATTATGATTATTATTATTAATTTTGCATTTAATTTTTTATTCCTTTTATTGTTTATTGTATTAGTATTATTATACACATAATATTTATTATGTTGTGTACATATATTATAAAAATTATACACAATAATTCAGTACATTGACTAATTTTCACTAATACTTTATTAAGTTTTGAAATATGATACTTAATTAAATGGAGGCATTTGTCAAGTCATCACATGGTTAGAGTCTGTCCCAGTATGAGTTTTGTCTTATTTATCTTTGGACAACTTCCTATACGGATTTGTTTAGATGATTTATACTCAGAAGGCTTTTCTTGTGGATAGGCAAGTTGAGGGATAACATCGTAAGGTTGGGGCTGGGAATGTGGCTTAGTGGTATATAGCTTGCTCAGCATGCATGAATGCCAGAGTTTGAATCCTCACTGCTACATACTCAGAAAAAGCCAGAAGCTGTGGTGTGGCTCAGTGATAGAGTGCTAGCCTTGAGAAAAAGAAACTCAAAGACAGTACCCAGGCCCTAATTTCAAGCCCTAGATCTGGCAAAAACAATATGCCAGATTTCAGTGGCTCTGGAAACCTACTTTCTCAGGATGCTGAGATCTGAAGATCACAGGTTGAAGATAGCCTAAGGAAGGAAAGCCTGTTAGACTCTTACCTCCAATGAACCATCAAAAAACCCCATGTATCACTGTAGGTCAAGTGGTAGAGTGTTTGCCTTGAGCTGAAAGGCTCAAGGACAGAGCCCAGGCTTCAGTTTGAGACACACAACTGGAAAAAGAGTGAGGGATAATCAAAGTAATTTTCCTATTTGCTACTTATGAAAATATTTTTAGGAAAATGAATGCTGATGTACACCAGAATTGGAGTCAGACCTCAAGTTTCAAGTGTAGCACATCCATAAGCCCAGCCTCTCAGACTCTAGCATTATAAACTTGTGTCCTACAGGGTTCTGAAAGGCACATTGTTTAAAGGCTTAATTTGCTTCCCAAGCCATTTGTGATAGCAGTTGACTTGTATTGTCAATGTCATTACAGTTCTGACCCTAGCAGAGAACCAATAGCTCACGCCCATCACCCTAGCTCAGGAGGCTGAGGTCTCTCACAGGGTGAAACCAGCCAAGGCAGGGAAGTCTAGGACATTCTGACTTCCTGTTCTGAAAGGTCAGATGCTTAAGAAATTCCTGTGTTTCCCTTGGTGATGAGAAGTTACTTGCACTCTAAATGTTCTTGGAGTTCTTGAGCTACAGAAGGAAAGAAATATTATTGACCCAATCAGGGTTCAAATGAAGTTCTCAGGATCCAAGCCCTAGGTCTGTTAGCAGGAAGAACTCCAGTGTAACACTGTATTTGAAGGACAGAAAACAGTTTCAAAAGCCAGGCTAGGTGCAGAGAACTAGGCCTGCGGGATTAGGAGGCAGAATGTACACATTCAACAGGGAAGTGAGCTGCAAAACCACTTCATTCATTCCAGGCACAGCCAGCAATGAAACATTTGTTAGAGTTACAGCAGGGTCAGGCTTTTCTCAGTCTCTTCAAACAATGACTAATTAAACTTCCTCCCTCGGGTGAAGGGAGCCTCAGGCTATCTTTAAGTTACCAATAGAGAGCCAGTTTAGTGCTGGAGAGGGGAGGAACAGAGTAGAAAAACCCTGCTCTCTGGTCTTTGGGAGTGGGTTTTTGACTCTCAATTTGTCAGGTTTGAAGGCCCTTCTATCTCTGCCAGTCCATTCTCCTTACTTCATTCTCCACATCATTAAAGCAAATCCCCAGTCCAAGGAGGGGCAGGGCCATTTCTCTTCTGTCTCCAAGCATCTGAGTTAGAACCTGGCTCTGCCCTCTTGATTCTGGGTCTCTTGGATGCCTGAGAAGTGGGACAGAGGCAGTCATCCTGCTCTGCATTTGTGTGAAGGTGATGCTGGTGTCCTGGCACACTGCAGAAAGATTGATGACTGGGAATGTTCCCTTCTTTCCTTCTGATATCAAAAACAGATTCATCTATCAACTTTCTTTTTTTTTCCTTCCTTCCTTCCTTCCTTCCTTCCTTCCTTCCTTCCATCCTTTCTCTTTCTTTCCTTCTTTCCTTCTTTCTTTCTTTCTTTCTTTCTTTCTTTCTTTCTTTCTTTCTTTCTTTCTTTCTTTCTTTCTTTCTTTCTTTCTTTCTTTCTCTCTCTCTCTCTCTCTCTCTCTCTCTCTCTCTCTCTCTCTCTCTCTCTCTCTCTCTCTCTTTCTATTTCTTTCTTTCTACCATCCTACCTAGGATGCAGCTTGGGCCTACACTCCAACACAGCATCACATAGGAGGAGAGCCCCAAGGTAAAGATTTGCAGGGTTTATAAAGGCACACAACCAACCAGGTGTTTGGATTACCACCATGTGTTGCTCTGCTAGAAACAAGCAACAAGTGATCACTGCCTCAAAACTTTAACCCTTCATTCCCCCCCTTGACTTATGGTCTTGTGGCTCCAGCCTCAAACTAAACTCCAACAGCTCTAGATCTTGAATGGGTATGGTCCCTAACTGACCTTAGCCATACTATTAAACAACAATATCAATAATAATCAGCTCATTTTTATTTTCTTGAGTTGTATGCAGAGTGGTTGGGTAGGATGCTTGGAGCCTTCCCATGTTTCCCCACGGTTGTCCAGGGCAAAGGGTTCAGCTGGTCTGGTGTGGGAGCAGTGGATCCAAGCAGCAATACCATCCACCTTAAGGGCAGTAGGTGTAGCCAGTAGCACCATGTAAGGTTCCCTTCCACCGTGGTTTCAGAGATCTCAGGTTGTGTCTTCGAACAAACACCCAGTCCTCTGGTTTAAACAAATGTGGGGGAGTAAGAATAGAAGCAGAATCATATAATGCTCTAAGCTGGGTCCACATCCTCTTATGCACCAGCTGTAAATAGTCAAGCTTAAAAAGAAATTCAATATCATCCAAATCAGCAAGTAATTCAGTCTGAAGGCTAGGTATAATGGGTGGAGGGTGTCCATACATTATTTCAAAAGGAGTAAAGCCAAACTGATAGGGTGAATTTCTTACTCTAAACAGGGCAAAATGAAGCAGCGATACCCAGTCTGTGCCAGTCTCCAAGGCCAATTTAGTTAAGGTCTCTTTTAGAGTCCGATTCGTTCTTTCTACCTGTCCTGAACTCTGGAGTCTATAGGCACAGTGCAATTTCCAATCCATCCCTAGTGCCTCGGCTATTCCCTGACTTACTTTTGAGTGAAGGCTGGTCCATTGTCCTAGGCAGTGGTGGATGGGAAGCCATCGCTGGGTAGGATTTCTTCCAGGATCTTCTTAGATATGACGTTCACAGTCTCATGCTTTGTTGCGTAGATTTTAACCCATCCTGAAAAGGTGTCTATAAGCTAGCAAATATTTATATCCAAATTTTACAGTTTTAATTTCTGTGAAGTCTACTTCCCAATACACACCTGGCCTATCTTCATGGAGGAGAGGTTCCTTTTGTAACCAGTTGATTAGGGGCCTTGGTGAGCTGACAGGCTTTAAAATTTTTAACAATGTCCTCAATGAGTTGATTTCCTTGCCTGATTTTTACTTCTGAGAGTAGGAGCAAGTTCTCCATTCTTTGGGTTCCCATGTGAGAGACCCGATAGATTCTCATAAGAATCCTCTTGCCCAATCTTTGTGGCAAGATAAGTTTCCCCTCACCAGTTTTCCACCAGTCTTTATTTCTTTCTCTGTTTGGGGGTTTATAGGCCCTGGAAATTTTCTTTATCCACTCCAAGTCTTCTTGGGAGTACTGAGGCTCAGGAGGCAAAGCTTGTTGCCCTGGGTCTATTTCCGCTCTAGGCTGGAGGCCCACCTCTTTAGCTGTCTGATCCGCCAAGTTATTTCCATTGGTTATTGAATCAGTTACCTTTGATGGCTAGGAGAGTGCATAATGGCAATATTTGCTGGTTCCCATAAGGCCTGGATGAGGCTTAAATTTTCTCGTTCATTTTTAATTGCCTTTCCCTCAGCTGTCAACAGCCCCCTCTCTTGGTAAATGGCTCCATGGACATGCACAGTGGCAAAAGCATACTGACTGTCTGTGTAATTATTTAGTCTCTGACCTTTTCCCATCTGTAGGGCTTTTGTTAGTGCCACTAGTTCTTCTCTTTGTGCAGACGTTCCCTGGAGGAGTGTCCTTGGTGACTGCTGCACCGGCATACTTTTTTCCTTCTCCAATGAAACTGCTGCCATCTGTGAACCAGGTATGCTTGGCATGCAATAGTGGCGAGTCCAACCAGTCTGGCCTCTTTTCTTTGGCCTGGTTGCTCTTTTCACACTGAATTTCACGTTCTCTGTCCTTCCTTTCCTGTCTTTGCTACTGTCTATCTCTTATTGTAAATCTTTTCCACTGCAGCTACTAGATCCCTAATAGACTTTTCATCAAGTCAGTCTAGAGCCTGCAACTTTTGCTTTATGCCTGGTACAGCTTGATTTATATAGGCAAACATAATCATCTGAGCCGACTCCTAGGTCTCAAGATCATACAGGTATATTGACTAATAGCTTCCATGAGCCACTCAAGATATGCTGCCAGACTTTCACTTCCTCCCTGTCTAACATTATAAACTTTGGCCATATTAGTAGGTTCGCAAGTCCCCACCTTGAGACCTTCCAACAGAGCCTGGTGATAGACGTTGCTCCCTACTTTCAACTGTATTGTTGTCCCAATTGTTGGTAAGATCTCAGGAAAATAGGCAGTGATCAGGGCAGGATCTGTGATAGGTGCTAATGTGGGGCCAGGGATGTTTCTGGGCTGCTTCTTGGATAAAGTCTCTCTCTTCGGTGGTAAAAAGGACCTGTAAAAGCTGACTACAATCATCCCAAGAGGGCTGATGAGTAATGAGAATAATTTCAAGCAAACGAATTAAATCCTGGGGTTTTTCAGAAAAGGGGGCATTTTGGGTGTGCCAATTGTATAGATCACTGGTAGAAAATGGCCAATATTGGAGTTGCTGTTGACCATCTGCATCCACAGGACCTATGGCACATATGGGAAAAACAGGTGCATTAGAAGGGGGGTTGGTCCCACGGCATTGTCGAGAGACTGGACCCTCAGAAACTTTAAGGGCAGGTGCTGAGTGTTTTATAGCTCCCTCCTCCTCTTGATCATTCTCAGGTTCTGCAAAAGGAACCTGGAAAGGAGAGTATGGGGGAGGAAACATTTCTTCTTCCAAGTTATCTCCCTGAAAAAACGGGGGGTTCCTTTTCTTTCCCTCTGTCTCAGTTTCTTTTTGTAAGTCTAGGGGGCTAGATGGAGTGGTGCCTATGGTTTCCATTCCTGTCAGACCTACAGTCCAAAAAACAATACACAGTACAAACAAAACACACGCAGGCCTGACAGTTACCAAAAAGAGCTTACAAAGTGGAGATCTCCCAATTTGGTCCACTGACTACAGTCACGATGGGGTTCCACACCCATGCCACACAGTAGGAGGAGCAGAGCCACAGTGGGCGAGTCGGACCTCTATTAGGAGGCCCTCTTGGTCAATTCCGGCCCAACACTGAACCGACCCCCACCCCACAATTCACATGGCGGTGTTCCAAGGACTGCCCCCCCACACACAGCGGGTTTCCAAGGACCCCCACCCGACAAGAGGATCTTGGATGTCTCCCAGTTCCTCTAGGGTTGTGGTGCAAGCGCATCTGCTTCAACAACCCTTTACGAATCGGAATGGCCATCCTCACAAAGGAAAACGAAAGTAAAACAGAAAAAGGACAGGACAAGACAAATTAACAAAGACAGCTCTGTTTTACCTTTGGAGTCTGAGATCTTGGGGGTCTTTGGGGGATCCCGGTCGAGCCCTCACTAATATGTTATACCCAGGTCGCAGGATCCCCACCAAGAAGACCATGGAGATTCAGGCTTTACAGCTGTTTTAAGGTTTTATTTAAACAGGCTGCAACTGAGGTCTCATCCTACACTCCAACAGTGGAGCCTAGTAGGAGATCCCTGAGCTAAAGTTTTGCAGGGTTCATAAAGGCACACAGTCAACCAGGTGTTTGGATTACCACCACGTGTTGCTCTGCTAGAAACAAGCAAATAGCGGTCACTGCCTCAAAACTTTAACCCTTCACATGAAAATGCTACTATTGTGTTCCAGACATTTAATGTTGGAGATACAAAACACTCATAATTATTAGATCATTTTATAGGCAAAAGGAGCAATGCAGACTCTATGAGGATCGCTCCAGCTTTCGGTCCTCATATCCTGAGACAGTAAATTCACAGCAGCTCAATGCTAAGTGACAGAACTGGCATGTACTGTGGATATTTTCTCCCAAATCCTGTGACACTCATTTCTCACTTTTGGCCTCAAACCTGTGACCAGAGGGGAAGATGAGGAGAGAAAATCCTTTTCAGGGAAAGCAGCTATAAAGAACACTGGGTAGTTTAGTTATAAATTAAAACCTTGGGAATGACCCTGTTAAGAAGTCAAATTATCCAGATTAAAAAATGAAGAAGAGTAGAAATAAGGTGCCAGTGGTTGCTGTCTGTAATCCCAGGTCCTCAGGAGGCTGAGATGTACAGAAACTTAGTTTGAATCCAGCTAGTTTAGGAAAGTCCATGACACAGTTATTTCAAAGAAATCACAGAAATACCCAGAAATGGTGCTGTGACTCAAGCTTAATGCAGTACCCTTGAGCAAAAGGAGCCCAGGGACCATGCATAAGCTCATATTTCCACCCCAGGACCTGCCCCCTAAAAAGAGCCTATACTTCCATGTCTTTGTCTATGTATTTTATTCTTATAGGTGAAATTCCCGAGTAGCTATAATGAATGGCATCAACCTAGGAAATTTGTATTCAGTACAATGAGTTCATAACAGAGACTTCTTTCAAGTTGTGCATGTTCCAGGGCTCTCCTCACTGTTCACAGTGTAACCTGAGGGTTTCTCTGTATCACATGTCTGCTGGAGGAAGTCTCTCTCATTGTCTGGACAGGCACACAAAATTCCTCACTCCTGTACAGCTGGGTAACAAACAACTCCATCTGGGCCAGTTACTGAGGATGAGTGTGAGTGGGCTCTGAAGGTCAGGACAAAAAGCCTTCTTTGTACCCTTAGCTATCTCTCTCCCCAATGCTCTGTTTTAACAGAAGACCTTCATTTGTGCCACCTCCCACGGCAGGCCAACTTCTGTGCACTTATCCTGCCTTTGTGAGACTATATTCTGTTGTTCAGTTACAGTGCTGCATATAATTCAGGAGTCCTTCAGACAGACAACTAGGGCACTAAACATAATGAAATGATTCATTGCAGGCAATGTTGGGCCTATGATACCTCTCTTATGTTTCCGGAAGCTTGGGAAATCCAAGCACATCTTGGATATCACAAAGCTTCCTGTCATCTAGGACTGTTGAAGCTCATCAGGTTTTGAAAGCTTTCACTTCTCCTAGTTGGGCTCTGGGTGGCTAGGTTTTGGGGTTGAACACAGGGCCTGGGTGCTGACCATGAACTCAGTTGCAGAAGCCCAGTGCTTTCCCATTTTGTGTAACAACATCACTTCTGGTCTGTGAGTGTATGTGTGGATGTGGATGGGTGCACACCACGGTGTGTGTGTGTGTGTGACTGCGTGCACACATATACATGAATCCTGAAGCTTGAATTCAGGACCTGAGTACTGTACCTAGTTTCTCTTGTACAATGATATCCCTCTCCCACTTGAGCCACAGAGCCACTTCAGGCTATGTCCTAGTGATGTGGTCCTGAGAAGTGAAGCCCACGATTTCATATATGCAAAATATTCTACCAATAAGGCACATTCCCAGCCCTCTACTTCAGCTTTGTTAGTTTATTTCTGTCTTTTTTTTATTGTTGTTGTCGATTGAAGGAGTTGAAGTCTTGGCGTGCTTGTTGTCCCTGACCACTTCAGCTCAAGTCTTGTGCTCTACCACTTGAGCCACAGAGCTACTTCCAGTTTTCTGGTGGTTCATTGGAGCTAAGTTTCTCATGGACTTTCCTGCCCAGGCTAGCTTTGACCCATGATCCTCAGATCTCATCCTGCTGAGTAGGTAGGATAACAGACATGAGCTCAAGCACCCAGCTTCCCCTTCAAGTTCTTAGTAGTGAATTGGAGATAATTGTCTCATGGTACCTTTTGTGTCTGAGATAGTTTGGAACCAAGATCTTTAGAACTCAGCTTCCTGAGAAGGCAGGATGACAGACTTCAGCTACTGACTCCATGGCCATGGCCTCTGCTGCAAGAGGGTCCATGGCTCCACGGTGTGGAGTGCTACCCATGAGCCCAAGAGGTAAGGGTCAGTGCCTCAGCCCCGAGTTCAAGTTTCATGACCAAGAAAAAAACAAACCAAACCATTGTCTGCTCTAGACAACTCACGAGTCTTCAGTAATACATAATTTTGTCCCTGACATGGGGACTATCTGAGCCTCAATATTCTAGTCTGTATAATCATCTTAGTTGTGGAGCTCTTACATAGACAAGATGTAAGAATGCACCTGGTTAAGGACATAGCACATGGCACTCTTTGCACCCCTCAGCACACAACATCCTGTGAAAGATTCAGCACACAGCACCCAATGCAGGACTCAGCACACTGCATCCTGAAAACTCTCACCACATAGCACCCTGTGCAGGACTCAGAATGGAGCACCCAATGGAGGACTCAGCACATAGCTCCATTCTACAAGCTGTCATTAGAATTAGGGTGCTTTCATCAGTATCTCCATTCCTTGAGGAAAATTTACAAACCATACAAGTTCACATCTAATGGTTTAGTGGGGTGTTTTTCTGGGGAGAGGGTGTTAGCCATGGGGCTTGAACTCAAAGCTCTACCACTTGGAGCCACATTTTGAGGTGTCTCTCACACTTCCTGCCAGGACTGGGTTTTAAAGCCCCTGAGCAGCTAGGATGACAGGCATAAGCCAGGATGACATGGGTAACCTGTGGAGCTGGGTTGCAGCGGTTTACATGTGGCTAAGTCAGGTTAGGTGGTAGCTTTCAGCACCAGACTCCTAGCTTGCTCTGTAATGAGGTATTTGAAGTTCTGTCCTTCTATAACTGCAGTTAGAATATCCTACCTTTTTTTGGCATCATACCTGGGGCTTGAGTAAGAGGTTAGACACTGTCCCTAATCGTTTGTGCTCAAGGCTAGCATTCAATTGATTGAAAGACAACAGAACTTCTGAGTTTTCTATTTTGTGGCACTGAGAAATCGAACCCAGGGCTTCGTGATTACTATGAGAGCACTCAACCACCGAGCCTCAGGAGTGAACGAGGTATAAATAGAGACTGCTGTATATAAATATTATATACACAAAAAGAGATTTCTGCAAATTATTAAATTATAGATAATATTGCTACCAATTCTTAGGTATTAAATTATGTCTCCATTTAATGATGTGTCCCAGTTAACAATTAATAATGCATTAATTAATAATTACTCAATATCCTATAACTGTTTATCATATATGTACATATATCCATACATATAATTCGATATTTCATAGAATGAGACCAATGTCTATATATTATTAAATTATGCATCATGTGTTACTCCCAATTATTAGTTATTTAATTATGTCTCCTTGTAATTTTTATTCTGTTAATGCTTAATAAAATATTAATTAATCTTAGTGCACATCCTACACTTATTGCATCTAATTTTATACTAGAATAATTCACTACTAATTCAATCTGTTTATCATTTACTGTAGTGGTGATTCTTCTACCTATGATGTTTTTTACCTTTATTGCATCCTATTAAATAGCATATAGATTTGCATCCAAATTATGCATCCTACCTGACACCGAGCACTTTCACAGAAAAAGAAAACATGTGTCATGCTCAGCTTCTCACTCCAAGATTACATTTTTGGGAGTGCTGGGATCTAAAATCAGGGCAAAGAAGGCTCAGTTCATGTATGGGTGACTGCCAGCACAGCAGCCATTAGCCAATTCAGCTGCCTGGCACTGCCCAGGCCCTGAGATTGAGCCCTATATGTTGCCTCCAAATTGTGCTTACTGTAGTTATTCATTTTATTTTTTATTAATTTACCATTTATTTTATTGACTGCTATAACACATGGAATATTTACTACATTTATTACAAAGGATATAGAATTGCTTATGTATGAAACTTCACACCTGACACCCAGGACTTTCACAGAAAAAGAAAACATGTGTCACCCTGTGTCCTACTGCATGAGTCAATTTTTGTTAATGCTGGCATCTGAACTCACAGCCCACAAGGCCCAATTCATGAATGGGTGAGTGTCAGCACGCCAGCCTGGGGCATATGGAGCCGACAAGCAGTTCCCAGCATCTGAGATTTAGCCCTAGAGGTTGACAAAACAAGAACAGTTGGACATGCAGATGGTAGTACACAAACAAATATAGAACTTTATAGAGTACCAGAGATGTCTATACATTATTTAGTTATATAGGCTACATTCCTACCAATTTTTGGGTATTTATTTTATGCCTCCATGTAATTAATATTACTGTTTTCATCCTTAATGAATTATTAATTATATCGACCACTGTCCCGAAACTATTGTGTCCATGTAATTAATAGTATTATTTTAATATGTCAAAAATATTCATTAAAATCCATCGGCCTCCTAAAATCACTCTAAAATTTTATGCTAATATCATTCAGGAACAAGTAATTCAACCTTGACATTCATAACTTTCCATCGGTATTTCTAGGAATAGGAACGAGACTCTTAGGATCTCCCTCCATTGGTAGAGGTCAGGACCCGGCTTCGAACACAGGGCCTATGTTGTCGTGTTGGCCCATGGCTTCTCTGGAAGAATGACAGCCTTCAGCAATGCCAGGTTACCAACACTTTTCAGTCCTGTCATTTAGGCCCAGGATGGTCACCTTGAAAAGAAAATAAATGTAAAACCGGCAGCCATCTGCAAGTTACTGGGTTTTTTTTGTGTGTGTGTCATTTTATTTATTTATTTTTCCTGTCAGCCTTTGAGATCCAGGAACCTAGGTTCAGCTGTGGGTCCAGTGGCTGCAACCCAGCCTAGAGTGATCAAAGCTGAGGCAGAGTTGCCATGCCCTGAGTTCAAGCCCTGTGCTTGGCAAAATAAAAAAACGTAATACATCATGCATACGTACATATATATATATATATATATAATATTTAAACAATTATTACGCTACTTGGAGTTGTATTCACGCCATTTTTTCTGCCAGGCCTGGGATTTGAACTCAGGGTCTTGGTAAATCTGCAGTACTGTGAGGGAAGGGAAAGCTCACAGTGCTGGAAGATAAGAAAGACAGGCCTGTTCCTAGCACTCGCAAAAATAATATTTGTATACATTTTAAATACATGATGTATACTTACATACACATGTTTACTGCATATTGCAGTTAGTGTAGTTATTTATTTTATTTTGGTTTTTATTTATTCATTATATATTTTAGAGAGTATGATTACATGTATAATATTTTTTGCATCCTATTACACAGAACATAGATTTGCCTATGTATTATACATCATTCCTGAGACCCAGGACATTCACTTATAAGGAAAACAAGTGGGACAATTGCCTTCTTCCACCAGGATTAAGTTTTTGGCAGTTCTGTGATTTGAACTCTGGGCCTAGAAGACCCACTTCATGAATAAGTCAATGTTAGCCCACCAGTCTGATGCAAGTGAAGTTGTCGGGCAAATTTGAGTATCTGAGATGAAGCCCTAGGAGTGGCCAATATATAAACAGATAGATGTGTAGATTGCAGCGTGTATGTGTATTTACATAGGTATAATAATCTATAAGTAAAGTTATATAGAGAGACAGACATTTATGTAGATTCTAGTGTATAACTCTATATAAAGAATGATGACCTATATATTAATTTATATATTCTATTACTATGAATTATTTGGTCTAAAATTATGTCTCCATTAATTAATCACGGTAGGAGACTTAATAAAATATTAATTAAATTAATCAATGACCTATATTTATTGTGTACAAACTTATACTATAATGACTAGCTAATTAGTAGTTCAATTGGTACATTACAAAGATTCTGTTATTGTTCCTATAGAAAGGAACGAGTAGGTGAAAGTCCCAGGATCAAACTGAGGGCCTAGGTGTCTTGGTTGTGCTCAGGCTTCACTGTCAGCCCACCAGCCTTCGGCCATGCAAAGACATGTACAATATTCAAGCCAAGGCATTGAGAGCCAGGATGGTCACAGTGCAAAGGAAACAAAGGTAAAACTGTTGTCTAAAACTTCCTGGGTTTAACTCCTCCATCTTGCTTGGTTTATTTATTTTTTTTTTTTTTGCCAGAGCTGGGAGTTGAACTCAGGTCATAGGATCCCTGGATCATCTGTGGATGTAAGAGCTGCACCTCAGCCTAGGGTAATCAAGGCTGAGGCAGAGTTGTGGCGACCTGAGTTCAAGCCCCGTGCCTGCCCTCCCAAAAAAGTTAAGGTCCTGCCTAGGAGTTTGGGCCATTTTATCTGCCTTACCTGGAATTTGAACTCAGGGCCTGGGTAACACTATTGTGCTCTGGGTAAAGTGAAAGCTAACCTCCTAGAAGAAAAAAAAAATCCGGAGCATTTTTCATTGTGTGAATTAGAGCCCTAAAAATGGCAAAAAATATTTATATACATGTATAATATATATCATATATATGTATTTGCATAGATATTACTTATTGTGTCTAGGTCACAATATTTCCACAGAAAGGAAATCAGGTCAACATTGGCTTCTTACTCCACCTATTGTCTTCAACACTCCTGGGATTTGAACTAAGGGCCTGGAATGTCTAATTCATCAAGGGGTCAGTATAAGCACAGCAGCCTCAAACAAATTCAATGCCAGGCAGTTCTCAGGACCTGAGTTCTAGCCCCAGGAGTGGTCAATATATAAATAGATAGATGTCCAAATTGCTGCAAATATGTGTATATAAGTATATATAGTGAGAGAAAGAGAGAGATGTATATGTATATTCCACTGTACATTTAAATATAAATATATTTATAGAATGTGAGATGTCTATATATTATGAAATTACATGTAATATATTACTAATAATTATTAGGTATTAAATTATGCCTCCATTTAATGAAGTATCATGGATTAAGGCACAATAAAGTGCTTCCTTGTGTAAATGGAGCTCAGGGACAATTTCAAGTCTCATAGTTCAAGCCTTAGGATCTGCACTAAAAAAAAAGAGCCAGTAACTACATGTGTCTGTGAATATATGCATGTATTTCTATCAGTGAACATCCATAGCCGTTATGAAGAATCGCACCCAGCTAACAAATTTGCTTTGAATAGAATGATGTCACAGCACAGAGAGTGCTTTCAAGACAGTGCAAGTTCCTAGTCAAAGAAATTTAAGACCGTGGCTTGGAATTTGCACCATTTTTCTGACAGGCCTGGGATGTCAACTCAGGGTCTGATTAACTCTCTGGCACTGTTGGGGAGGGGAAACTCACCATCGTTGAAGACAAAAATTTCAGACCAGTTTCCAGGGCCTGAATTAAAACACCAGCACTGGAAAAAATAATATTCATAAATGAGATCTATTTACATCCATGTGTTTACTCCCTATGACATTTATTACCCTTATTTATTTTATATTTATTTTAATTAGTATTATTACATATATAACATTTATTTCATTTATTACATCTTATGACATGGATTTATTTGCATATAGAGTATACATCATACAGAAACCCAGGACGGACTATCACAGAGAAGGAAAAAAATGGGTCAAAATTGGCTTTTGACTCCACATATAAACTTTTGGCCATGCTGGGATTTGAACTCACAGCCCACAATGCACAAATCATGAATTGGTCAATTGTAAAACAAAAGCCTTTGGAAAACTGAACTGCCAGCCACTTCTGAGGATCTGTGATCAAGCAATAGTAGTGGCGGATAGATAGATAGATAGATAGATAGATAGATAGATAGATAGATAGAGAGAGAGAGAGAGAGAGAGAGAGAGAGAGAGAGAGAGAGAGAGAGAGAGAGAGAGATAGATAGATAGATAGATAGATAGTGTAGTTTGCTATGTATATGAGAAAGAATGTGAGGATATTAAATTATATATATTATGAATTATTAGTTATTAAATTATGCCTCCTTTTAATGAAATGAAGTATCATGGTTGAATACTTATTAAAGCATTCATGTAAAAGTAGTCAGTATTCCTTAATTGGGAGAATCATACCATGGTGCTAGAATGGAAGACATTATCCAATACTTATTGTGTGACATTCTATAAGATAATAATGAATTAACTGCAAATTTAATTTTTACTTTTATACCATTCCATTAGGCATTCCCATGGATAGGAATGATTTTCTTAAGATCTCCTTCCATTTGTAGCTGGCAGTCCAGGCACTTCAACTCCAGGCCTGGGTATTTTACTTCAAAATACAAACCATTGGAATGACACTGTGAAGATTTCAGATTGTCAGGATGAAAGAAAAGAATGAGAAGAAAAGAAAGCCAAGTGTCAGTGAATCCTACCTGTAATCCTAGCTCTTCAGGAGGCTGAGAGGTAGAGAATGCCAGTTTGAATTCAGCCAGGACAGGAAATTCCACCACACTCTTATTTCTGGGGGATTACAGGAATAAAAATTCCCATGAAGGGCACTATGACTCAAGGGCATAGCGCTACCCTTGAGCAAAAGGAGCTCAGGAACATTGCCTAGGCTCATAGTAAAACCCCCGTACCTGCCAATTTAAAAAAAGCCAGTAACAACATGTCACCCCATGAATGTATATATGTATTTCTAGTCGTGAAGGTCTAGAGTTCCTATAATGAAAGGTATCCAGCTAGGAAATTTGCTTTGAATAGAATGATTTCATAGAATAGAGACAGTTTTCAAGACAGTGCATCTTCTGGGGCTCCTCTCACTGTTCCCATTGTAGCCTGAGGTTTTCTCCACATCGGGGACTGCTGCAAAAAGTCTTCCTTATTGTTGGAAGAGGCCTCACTCCTGTACAGCTGGGTGATAAAATACTCCTTCTAGGCCCATTAGTGAGGAGTGTGGGTGGGTTCTGAAGGCCAGGAGAAAAAGGCCTCTATGTACCTCAAGCTATCTCTCTGCCGAGTGCTCTGTTATGACATGAAGACTTCATTTGTGCACCTCCTGTGTCCAAGTTCCCTGCACTTATCCTGTCTTTGTTAGAATATGTTCCAGTGCTCAAATAACCTGCTACAATTAATTCAAGGGTCCTTCTGGCAGACAACTAGGGAGCTGAACCTAATGAAATTATTCATTATTGGCAATGATACCTCCCTGGGTTTCCAGAAGCTTGCTAAATCAAAGCACATGTGTAATAATACTAGGCTTCCTGTCATCTAGAGCTGGTGAAACTCATCAGATTTTGAAACTTTGACCTCTCCTAGTTGGGCCCTGGGTGGCTGTGTTTCAGGGTTCAACACAGGACCTGGGTACTGACCATGAGCTCAGAGCAGAAGCTCAGTTCTTTATCATTTGGTGTCACAGCTTTACTTCTGGTATCTGTGTGTATATGTGTGTGTGCATGTATGTGTGTTCATATACTGGAGCTTCAACTCAGGACCCCAACCCCTGCAAAGCTGTTGCTGCTACCCAATTTCCTGCCACTGCAACTCAGCAATTACAGTCACAATTACCCTTTCCCTGGTATTTCCTTTCTCTGCTACTCATTTGGCTACCCATAATTCTTATCATCATGGTTCCAGCCACCTGATTCCTGACACCCTTGTCCCTGCTACCACATTCCCAAACAAAGCAAGGCAAGAGTAGGCACAGACAGTCGACTTCGTACTCCTCTTGCAGGCACAATGGGACTTTATTCTTCAGGTATTTATCCTGAGGGACTAACTAGTGGTGGAAAGAGAAGAGGTTACTCAGAGGGGACTAAAATCCAAGGATATCAATTTATAACTTGTTGCTAGAAAAAGCAGTCCCTAAGGTGAAAGTTAATGAGAAAAGAAAATTTGACAAAAATATTGGGGATGATATAAAAGGTTTAGCTTAGTCTCTTGTGTCAGTGATATAAATTATTTTATGACATAGATATGTAACTATTTTGCATTTTAAAAAGTATATGAAGATTCACAATTATGTGGTACTTATATTAATTTTTGTAATAGTTGCATATGATCATGTTAATGATATTCAATAGTTTATGCTTTATGATATGCTTATTACTCTGCAATATTAATTGAGCTCTCTAAAAATAAATGGAATTGCATTGTCAAATACTACAAGGAGATTACTGAGGCTAATACCAAAACGAAAGCTGGTTAAAAAAAAACAAAAACGAACAAAGCTACAAGTTTGAAGGGAAGGGGTCAGTGGTAAGGGCTATGATAAAAGAGGAATTCTTCACCATGGAATCTTGGAAGAATAGAATGTGTCTTGTTGAATTACTAGCTTTTTAAACATTCTTAGAAAGCAGAACATGATTTTTGATTCTTGCTTTTTGGAACCTCTTTAATGAGTAGTTAAACAAAAAATGATCGAAATGACTGAAAATCCACTGACATGAATTATTAGATTAACATACTCAAAGTTGCCTTGAGATGCAGGCAGGCTGGATTCCTTTCCTATTAAATTAATGGAATAAGCTTCCTTTTGAATGGTTGGACAGTCCATGTCACTTGTTCCAAAACAAGAAAAGATACTGGAGAGAAAAAAAGATGAAGGAGACTCTAAAGGCTGCTGAAATTAGCATATTTCCCATTTGGACATTAATGAGTTGTTACTACAAAGAATTAGAATTTCATCTTAAGATAATTTCAAAATAGATGTGCTAAAGGATAGCTTCGAAATGTAATATTTAATGTTGTTGGATTACTTGTAGATAAAGGTTTACAGAAAACTTTAAATTCCAGTAAACTGTAATGTACCAATAAACACCTAGAAGAAATATAATTTAAAAATTCACCTGTTCAAAGCAAACCCTGGCAGGAAAGTCTCTGAGTCACTTATCTCCAAATAGGAAGTGGCATTGTGGCTCAATTGGGAGAAAGCTCCCCTTGTGCTCAAGAATTCAGGGATATGTTAATACCCAGGCCCTGAGTTCAATCCCCATGACTGACAAGAAGAAATTTTAAAGAATTAAACCATTAGGGACAGAAGGAGACTCAGTGGAAGAATGTTTGTCTTGCATGCATGAGGTCCTGGGTTAAATTCCTCAGCACCACATAAGCAGAAAAAAACTGGAAGTGGCACTGTGTCTAAAGTGATAGTGCGCTAGCCTTGAGCTGAACAGCTCAGGGACAGCACCCAGACACAGAGGTTAGGCCCCCCTACCAACAACAACAACAAAAATTAAAGCCTCAAACAGCCTGAAGATATTTTCCAGAATAATGAATGCAGCATTATCCGTTTACATGACTTAGTGAATTGAAACCTAGTTTACCAGGGGAGATGGTGGGCATTTTGTGTGTGTGCCAAAGCCTACAAAATTATTTTGTACTTTCCCAGGGAGGGAGAAAGGAGGAAATGAGGGGGGGGTGTGAGGTGTTTGGTGGACTTGCCCTTTGATTCACTGATTGTTTTCTGGAGTTAAATTCAGAGAAATTCTGCTTGCAATCCTAGTTGCAAGGGGAATGAAGAAGCCATGTCCTGGAAGTGGTTTTGTCCTCTCCTTGGCCTGGTTCTAACCACCATTGGATAATCCAAGTCCCACTTCAGGACCAAGATGCCTTGAAGACTACTGATCCATTGAGCAGATGGACCTAACCTCAGCCAGAATAGGCAGAAAATGCAATTCAGAGGGCATCACTGGAAATCTACAGCAGGCAGAGATTTTTTTATATATTTTTATTGTAAAAATACTGTACAGAGGGCTCAGAGTTACAGGAATAGGTAATGAGTACATTTCTTATACAGCATTGTTACCTCCTCCTTTGTTTTTCCCCTGCCATCTTTTCCCTCCCCACATCTCCAACTCCTCCCTCCTCGACCCCTGCCTGACATTGCAAATTCATTTTCGACACAGTGTCCTCTACATCTCATTGTCACAATGGGTCAACCTGCATCCCCATTTAACATTCTGCCATATCCCTTCCACTCTCCAAATTACAAATATATATGCTATATATGATATATGATATATATACATATAATATATATACATATATATACATACATATATATATATATATATATATATATGTATATATATGATGCAGAACACTTGAATCAAATACAGTGGTAACAGGGCTATACCGTGGGGGGATGAACCTACAAAAGAATCACAGAGTGCATTATGAGCATATTAAAAACAAAATAAAGAAAGGAAAAACCACTGTGTCTCTGAATTGGGGTACATTTCGCTTAACATCATCTTGTATGGTTATATGCTCTTAGTCTTTGATCTTCTTCGCTTGTCCTAGGCATGTTCTAATCCTTGCAAACAAAGGTAAAACAAGGTAAACCATGGGTCCTATGTTTCTTTGGGTCTGCTTACTTCACTTAATATAATTTTTACCAAGTCTATCCATTTCCTAACATATGGAGCAATGTCATTCTTTCTGATGGAAGCACAGAATTCCAGTGTGTGTGTGTGTGTGTGTGTGTGTGTGTGTGTGTGTGTGTGTGTGTGTGTACCACATTTTCTTGATCCATTCATCTGCTGAGGTGCATCGGGTTTGGTTCCATATCATAGCTCTGGTGAATAATACTGCAATAAACATGGTTTTGTTGGTAGCTTTGTGATCATTTGGGTAAGTGCCCAAAAGTGCGGTTGCTGGGTCATTGGGGAGCTCTAATGGAGTCTTTTGAAGAAATTCCATACTGTTTTCCAAAGTGGTTAAACAAGTTTACACTCCTGCCAATAATGCAGTAGGGTTTCCTTTTAGCCACATCCCCAACAGCATCTGTCATTATTACATTTCTTGATTATAGCCATTCTAACTGGAGTAAGGTGCAATCTCAATCTGATTTGCATTTCTTTTATGACTAGAAAAGTTAAGCATTTCTTCATGTGTCTAATAGACATTTTTTATTTCATCTTCAAAGAAATCTCTCCTTACAACTTCAGCCCACTTAGCTTTTGGGCAGTTGTTCCTTTGAGGATTTTTTGTTGGGGGAATTTATGATTTTGAGTCCTAAGTATATTTTAGATATAAAACTTTGTCTGTTTTATGACTCATGAAGTACTTCTCCCAGTAAGTGGGCTTTCGATTATTTGCTATCTATGAGTTGTACCTTGCAGAAGCTCTACTGTTTCATGCAATCCCATTTCTCCAAACTTCTTTGATTTGTTTTGTTTCTGGTTCTCTATTAAGAACATTTTGGCCTGTGCTAAAGTGCCTTGGAGTTTCTCTTATCCTTCATGTAATGTTTTCATGGTGTCAGCTTTTATTTTGAGGTCTTTGATCCATTTGGCCTTGATTCTCATGCAGGCTGATATATATATATATATATATATATATATATATATATATATATATATATATATATACGTATATATGTATATATATGGATCTTGCTTTACTTTTCTACAGGTGTTTAAAAAATTTTGCCAATACCATTTACTGAAAAGGCTGTCTTTCTTCCATTCTATTTGTTTTAGCTCCATTGTCAAAGATCAGGTGGCTATAGGGCACTTGGTTCATTTCTGAGTCTTCAGTCCTATTCCATTGGTCCTCAGGTCTGTTCTTGTGCCAGTACCAAGATGTTCTTATTAATATGGCTTTTCACTATAGTTTGAAATTGGAGCTGATATTGTTCCAGTGCTGTTCTTTTGGCTAAGGACTGACGAACCTACAGCCAGCAGTATACTTAATGGTAAAAAGTTAAAGTCATTTCTTATAAATTCAGGAAAGAGATAAGTATGTCTGCTCTCTCCACTCCTCTTCAACTTAGTATAAGAATGCTAGCTGGCACAATAAGACAAGATGCAAAATTAAAGGGAATCCAAATAGGGGAAGATGAAGTAAAACATACAAGATGACCAATGGAATAGAATTGAAAACCCAGAAATCAATCTACAGACCCATAGGCATCTAATTTCGATAAAGGAACTAAAAAAAATAGAATGGAAGAAAGAGAGCCTGTTCAGTAAATGGTGCTGGCAAAATTGGTTAACTGCTTGTAGAAAAATAAAGCTAGACCCTTATTTATCACCCTGCACCACAATCAACTCCAAATGGATCAAAGACGTCAGAGTCAAAGCAGACATTCTGAAAATACTACAGGATGAAATAGCAGAAACCCTAGGTCTCCTTGGCACAGGCCGAAATTTTCTTAATAGAGATCCAGAAACACAAAAGATCAAAGACAAATGGGAAAGATGAGATTGCATGAATTTCAGAGCTTCTGCATGGCAAAGGACAAAGCTAGCAAGGTCAATAGAAAGACCATGGATTGGGAGAAGATCTTCACTGGCCATACAACGGACAAGGGTCTCATATCTAAAATATATCTGGACTCAAAAAATTAAATCCACCAACAACAAATCCTCAAAGAAACAAATGCCCAATTAATAAGTGGGCTAAAGACTTAAAGGGAAACTTCTCTGAAGAGGAAAGAAGGATGGCCAATAAATACATGAAGAAATGCTTAACCTCTCTAGCCATAAAAGAATTGCCAATAAAAACAACATTGAGGTACCACCTCACCCCAGTTAGAATGGCTATAATCAAGAACTCTAATAACAACAGATGCTGGAGGGGATGTGGACAGACGGGAACCATACTACATCATTGGTGGGAGTGAAAACTTGTTCAATCACTGTGGAAAGCAATATGGAGGTTCCTCAAAAGACTCCTCATAGAGCTCCCCTATGACCCAGCAATCCCACTTTTGGGCATTTACCCACATGATCAAAAAGAAGACCATACTAAAACTACCAGCACACCTATGTTTATTGCAGAATTATTTACAATAGCTATGATATGGAACCAAACCAGAGACCCCTCAGTAGATGAATGGATCAAGAAATTGTGGTATATATACACTATGGAATTCTATGCTTCCATCAGAAAGAATGACATTGCCCCATTTGCTAGGAAATGGAAAGACTTTGAAAAAATTATATTAAGTAAAGTAAGCCAGACCCAAATAAACAAAGTTCCCATGGTCTCTCTTATTTGCAGTAAATAGAATATGTCTCTGTCAAGCAGAATAGGACAGATAATTTGATGTTAGGGAAATGAACCCTGAGATATGTATTCAAATGTTTTTTTTTTCTTTCATGAGATTGTTTCTAACACATTTATAAGATCATTTCTTTGTCACTTTGTATGTGCCTCCCCCATGGTATAACCCCTGCTTTAACTGTATTTGATGTCGGTATAATTTCTGGAGGGGAATGGCAAATACAAATCATTTAACTAGGGATACAGGTGGACCTATTGCAACAATGAGATGTACAAGTCATTATGTCAAAATTGAACTTTACAACTTTGGTGGTGGGGAGGAGGATTGGGTGGCGGCGCAAGGGGAGGATGGGAAGAGATGGATCCTTAAATCAAAGTAGGAGGCTACAACGCTTCAGAAGAAATGTACTCATTATCTTGCCCAGGTAATTTTAACCCCTCTGTACAGTATTTTCACAAAAAAATAATAAATTTTTTTAAAAAAGAAGAAAACAAAACCTGAAGATGACATGATCTTGTATTTAGTGAACTCCATGGACTCCACACCCAATTTACTTGAGCTGATCAAAAACTTTGGCCAATTAGCAGAATATAATTTTGTTTCAATAAAACCAACCAAGAAAGGAATAAAAAATAAACAACAAAGGAATACACAGTTGGAAATTTGGGCTAATTTTGTCATTATGTTTTGAGAAGTCAAGTTCACTATAAAAATGCAACTCATATACAATGCTCAGTTGTGTTTAAATTGTTGTCTTAATTACAGAACATTTCTACATGCAAAAGAGCTTATGATTCCCAACCAAAAATTTGAAAAATTAAGCATCATTCTGTTAGATTCCAAAGAAACGATGAAGGATTACAAAAGTTTAAGCCTGGAGAAATAGGAAAGTTCAGTTAATGTAGGACTTTGTGGACCTGGCTAAATTAGAATTTAGATTTAAAATAGATGTTTTTTTGTTTGTAATTTAATATTCTATAGGATACTACAAAATTCTTTTCAAGTAAAAGATTTAATTTACAAATTCACAAATGATTCTGGCATTAATTGACTAGAGCAGTTTTTCAAGTGAGGTATAGTAAGAACTTAGTTAATAGATAATCCCAACAATTCATGTGTAAAATGATAATGTGAATAATCTAGAAATATTGCCAACAAATTGATGATATTAATTTATAAATATAGAAAAAGAGCAATCTTTTGAGACTTTGGTGTAACATGGTATGAAGAGCGTAATTGTGTGACATCCTTTTTTTTTCTACCCATACGTAACACAGGAAGAAATTTCCTTAATTATGTACCTCTGTATACAATGAGAAAAATGCTAGGTTTGAGGTTTGTTTTTTTTTTTGTTTTTGTTGTTTGGTTTGTCCTAGGGCTTAACCTCTGGGTTTGGGCATTATCCCTGAACCTGTTTTTGGGCAAGGCTACTGCTCTACCACTTGAACCTCAGTGCCACTTGGGTCTGGCTTTTCCTTATGAGTTTATTGGAGATAAGAATCTAAGGAACTTTCCTGCCTGGGTGGGCTTTCAACCATGATATTCAAATCTTAATATTAAGATATACAGATCTCCTGAATATCTGTGATATATAATATATATGTAATAAAAAACATAAAATAAAAATAAAAATAAATAATGTTTGCTAGTGTTCTGATCTCAAGAATACCACTGCGGGGAAAATGATGTAGCAAAGTTTAGTGTAGTATTCTTTCCACAATAGGAAGGGCATCACATTAGCAGAAGTGTAGTATTTTTTCAAAATAGTGATAAACTAGTCATGATGTGAATTTAGGGAATTTAAGGTGCACCTTACAAGTTGGAAACTGTTGGGCTAGGATGACTTTACGGCATAAAAACTTGGGATTGACTGTCATAGAAATAATCGCTCACTCTGATGAACAAATGTTTACTCTTATAGAATCATTTATTGGAAGTGGCGCTGTTGCTCAAGCGGTAGAGCACTCACCTTGAGTTGCAGAGTGCAGGGACAGTGCCCAAGAACAGAGTTCAAGCCCCACGACAGACAAAAAAAGGAATTAATTATTATAGATACTTCATAGTTTTATCTTCTACAATAACGTGTCTATTTTTTCTGTTGACTTTTAAATATGTAGTCCCTCATTGAAAACTGCATCTATTGCAGAATTAAATAAAATGCAAAGAGGTACTATTTTGAATGTCTCTGGTATGGCATATTCAGAATTTGAAAATGAGTAGTTAGTAGTCATAGGAATGTTGAGGAACAGATATATTCTGTCCTCTTAACAATTAGGCAGTTTTCAAAGTTAGGGGTTTCCATAGAATTGAACTGTTTTCTGCTTTAGTATAAGAATATTAAAATGATGTTTTTTTTTCAAAATAATGGCAAGTATATTCTGAAAATATTATGTAGTTTGATAACATTCCAGTTGATGTCACTCTGATAAAGAAAGAGCTAATTCAAATTAGCAGCCAAAATGTTCATTTTTAAAAGATAATACACATAGAATAATACTTACTATAACAATACAGTGAAATTATATTTTATGTAGCTCATTTTTAACTTAATTTTATTGTGAAGGTGATGTATAGAACGGGTTGCAGTAATTATAAGGTATTGAATATATAACATGTCAAAATTTTTACCCCCTCCCACTTTTTCTCACACTTTCCCTTCACCCCAATACCCCTCACAAATTGTAATGTAAATATCCAACATGTTGTCCTGTGAGTGTGTCTATTGTATTGGTTTGCCTTTTGTCCTTTGTCTCGCCATTTTATTGTTCTGCTTCCCTTGCCAAATGAAGATAAATGTACATACAACACACAAGATACTAAAATCAAATTCAACAGTGGACAAACCATAGGGGAAAACAAAAAAGAAAAATTAATCACATAGTACATTAAAAATAACAACCACAAAGAAAAACCTCTCTTTCCATACCTAGGAGTTTATTTTGCTCAGCATCATTTTATATGGTCATTTATACATAGCTCTTGAGCCATTCTGCTCATCTTTTAGGACTATCTAAGATAATTCCTAGTTATTACAAATGTGGGAAACCATAGAATCTGTTTCTTTGTGTCTTGCTTATTTTTCTTAGTAGGATTTTTCCAAGTCTTTCCATTTCCTTATGAATTGGAAGCATAGACTTTCTCTGTACATATATAAACCACATTTTGTCAATTCTTTCATCTACTGAGTGGCATATTGGTTTAAAACATGATTGCATGTAAGTATCACTTAAGACCATTCAAAAATGACAGATGGCACCTCACCAGATATACTAATATCATGATTTCTAAGTAAGATAGTATTTTATGATGGTACAAGTGTTGAGATATAGGATGAATTTAAGGTCTATATTGCACTGAATTAGGCAGGAAGATATCCAATACATGTAGGATAAAAATGGTAGTGACAAATTATTTCCCTTGAGAAAGATATAGGAGGCTGCCAGAAGTATGAAGTAGTTCAGATAATTTTGAAGAATTTAGAAATGCAAGCTAAATTATGTCTCCTTAAATAATAGTTATGTAAGTGGAAGGGCAAAAGAAGGGTAAGAGAAGAAAATAACTGACAGTAGATCATTGTCCCAAGTTAGAGTATAAAAAGACATAATCTATAACTTCTAACTTAAAATGAGACCAATATTATCCGTCCCACTTAGTTTAGGTACATGCAAAATATTTACTTGGCTTTTCTCTACTTAAATGCTCCAAAATAAATGAACACTTATGAGAAAAGTTATGTGATTGCCATTGCTTCAACTTGAACACTAACTGTGATCAGCCCTCTTTTTCTCACTTTGCACTTGGAAAATAGTCCCTAAGTTGATGATGTTGTGGCTGATTAGAGTCAGACTAAGGGGCCTCTACTTGTACAATTATCCCAGAATATTTTAAAGAAGTTTTCTGCCCAAGATATCCAACTACGTTGTCTGAACCTGTTCTTTGAACACACACCTGAGCACATTATTTGAAATTATACTTAAGCTTTTCTTGGCACATTCTACTTTGTGACTTTGTCTTCTTTGCACATTCCTTTTGAGTTCAGAGTTGCTCTATTTCCATTTCATCTGTACAAACTGCTAAGAACATTGTTCAACTACCACTTCTTGTTTGTACATGCCCAGTCTATGAATGAAGGTACTTTGTCCATGTTAAGCAATACGGTAATACTCAGCCTCTGAGGAGAAAAGTTCCACAATATAACTCTATGCCCACATTAAAGGATGTAGAATTTAAAGCATTTTCAGACAAACAGTAATATTAGAATTGAAAGGCTTCTTAGGGACATTATCCTGGAGTTCATTAGTTTACCCAGGAGAAATATAAATATCCACAAAATCTGGAGCTATTTAGTAAGTAACCGAATTAACATTAGATCCTAGATGTTGTGTTAATACAAGTTGGGATTGTATTATTGTTAAATCAGAATGCTTCACTTCTTGACAATGTGTATGAGAAAATGAAAGAAAGGCATTAAAGCAAAATGTCTTATCATTTTAGGAATTTAATCCTAGTGGTGAGAGTAATATCAGAACTTTTCCATTCAATAAAAGCTTGAAGTTTATAAGATCATTTTCCTACATATAAGAATTTGTGTCAGGTTGGTTGACAGGGTTATTTCAGCATGGAGATAAACCTAACAAGAATTTGATTTCAATAGTGTATATGACAGTTACGATGTGTCAATGGCTATTGAGGCATTTTCTATTCTAAAGAGGAATCAATTCCAGGAGCCTTCAGTCACATCAGTAAAGCTGTATGTTCAACCTAATACTTGGTGTTACTTTTACTACATTTATAATGAGTAGGCTGATAAGATATCCAAACATATCTAAATATATTTCAATAAAATCCCAAACTGATATGGATAGGTGGGTCACTAATTGGAACTGTAGGAAAATTAGGCTTGTCTGTGCTGTAGTTCAATCTGGTCTCCTGGCTAAATAAAGTTTTCAAAAATATTCACAGAATACCACTAAGAAAAGTTCATGACAGTTATATGTATATAAAATTTCTAAGTTCAGGATTAAAGCATTTGTTCCCAACATTTAGAATCAACAGGACATGTTGAATTTATGGATCCAGAATTGTATGTCTTCACATTCATATCTCTACATTTTATCAATATGACTTTCACCAAAATACTGTTCTTATTGAACTTGTCTATATCCTTTTACTTTTCAAATCCAAATAGTAGATTTCCTTCAATATCTTCCTGAAAATTCTTTCCTTCCTTTTCTTCTGTAAATCTGTGTTTATTACTTTTTTGTTTCCTTATTTATCTCTTTCCTTCAATCTTCTCCACACTGGTACTCACATTGTTCACACTTTCGTCAAAACTTTCCTTTTCCTCTTCACTTTAATAATGTGCCTGATTTTAATATTATTTTTCATATTCATGGTCGTGAATATTATGATGATGTCCAAACAGACCTATCTTTGAATCTGTTTAAAATAAACCTTAGAACTATCAGATAGGTTTTTTCTCTAAATCCATCTTTTCCACCTATAATCCTTATCACCAAGAATGTAACTAACACAGTTAGGAGACAGAGATGTGGAAAAACTTTAGATTTCCACTTACCCCACCACTATCCATTAGATAAGATGAATGATCAAGATTTTCTGTTTCTGTCACTAATGTAATTTCTATGTACTCCTTTATATGCCCCTGACACCAGCCTATTGCAAATACTCAACACCAGTCACTCAGTCCTAAAACAACTGTTTACAAAGTATGCATTTCTCCCCATAGTCTTTTCATATTGATCCTCTCCATCACCCAGTGACACTTCTTGTAAGCACACAGAATGAAGAACTCAGACAAAAATTCTAGTATCATTATTTACTCACAACATTGATTGTTGGTCTTACATTTCTCATCTGTAAATGGATGTAATCTACCAGAAATATTGAAGAATATATTTGTTGAATTCGAGAGCAAGGAAAAGGAAAAGTGAAGAGTCCTTACATTTTCTACCTTAGCTTTCAAATAAGGAAAGAGTCGAATTCAGTTTGTTGGTATAAAGTCAGAAATAGTTTCATGCAGAAGTAAAAATAAATTTTAACTTCTGGCTCTACAGCCTGTGTTCTTTTATGGTAACTTCAGATATGTAAGTAGTATTATGTAAATTGTGTCATGTCTTTACAGCTGTACTGAAGAACATACTCTTAATATATCATTGGAAAACATTGGTTATTGAATGGTATCTAGAGGAGAATGTTATTTGATCTAATCACACTAAGTTGGAACCTACATCTTCGTCCATCAAAATGTGGAAATAGATGATTCTAAAGAAAATAATACCAACAACAACAGTGGGTATACATTAGAATGACTCCTGGAATAACATTAGGGTTTTTACTGTCTCTACCTGTTTATGAGATTTTATTCCTTGATATTCAAACTCTTCTTTTGTTATTCTGTTTTTTTTTTCTTTTTTGGTTCGTCATGGGGCCTGAGCCACAGTGCCACTTCCTCTTATTTCTGCTTATGTGGTGCTGAGGAATCAATCCCAGAGCCTCATGTAGGCAAGGCCAGCACTCTGCCACTGAGCCACCTTCCCAACCCTTCTCCTGTTATTCTTATTGTATATAATCCAACGCTGTTTATACCTATGCATTCAATGAGGGAAATCCAGCTTCAAAGATGTCTAAGTTTTTTATTTCCTTTTCAATCACAACATCGTCATTATCAGGCTACACTGTGGTCATCATCTTCTCCATCAAAATTATTATTAGCATTATAAGTGCTTATTATTGAATGTCAGATATATGTCTATGATTTTATTATTATTTATCTTTTGATTAATAAGTTTAATGTTACCACTGTGCATGCATCCATATTGAAATTTTGAACAAATGAACAAAAAAATTAAACCATATCAGGTAACTTGACTATGTGCTTATAACAAATTATGGAATAGAATTTTTGAAACATTGCAAATTCCTAATCAGTATGATTTAACTTCCTCTCTCCCCCTAACTACAATCAAATATTTAAGAGTTTGGGCAGAACCCTATCAAGTAATATACTGTAAATGTTACTAAAATATCATGTGTATATCTAAAACTCCCTTGAAAGTAATAAAATCTACTTTCTATAGAAATATTAATTATTTTAATCTAGGAAACTTTTAGAAAAATATACTGTATATCTTTGAAATGAAAAAGGTCAAAAAGAGTAGCATAAATATTTTAGAGGGAGTTTGTCTCCGATATATATATATATATATGTATATGTATACATATATATATATATATATATATCTGTCTTCTATATATATGTAAATGTTATGTGTAGAATAGTACATTTTTAGAGATTATTTGTCCTCAGAAATATATACATATATCTAAATTTATGTGTAGAATGATATACATTATAGTGAAACAAGCATCTTAAAATATAATTTTAACAAAAACTTCATGAATCCAAGTGCCGGTAACTCACCCTTATAATAAGAGAAATTCTGGGTTCTGAGATCTTAGAATTGTTTGTGAAACTAGCCCAGACAGAAAAGTACTTGTTAGATTCTTATCTCCAATTAACCACTAAAAACAACACCCACAACAACAAAATATATCACATTAATTTTACAAAAGCATCTTTTAACTGCTGTGAACATTTCTTAGAAACATGAATACATACCCCTGGAAAATGTTAAGTAAAAAGTATAGAATATTTACGTCTATGTTAAAGACTTTACTATTTAGATTGTTTAAGATTTAGGTAATGATTAGAAGTTAAGAATAATGATAGGTAGGTCATATATTGGGACTGGTTTTTATTATTCTATTTTACAATACTGATAAAATGATATTTATAATGATTATATAAAATTACTCTGGCTTGGTATTTGAATTATCATAAGTGATAAATATTTTTAAATGAGTATCAAAGGAGTATCAATTTTTTTGTAATTTCAAAACAAGTAAGAAAATGATTTCAAGGCTGGTTCCCTCTAAGTCTATATTTGTTTTCTTGTTCTAGTTTTCATGTTAATAGAAATTAAAATTCCAAAATTTAATGGTTATTGGCATTCAAGAACATCTTCACATACACTAATATTGGAGTCCCTTAAGTGGAATTGTTTTATTTCATTTGTTACTTTCACAAATAAATCAAGATGATTGTGTATTTTGTTCTTTTCACTGCTTTTGGCTCTTATCTTGAGAATACGTTTTTCATAGCAAAGTAGAGATAAGCAATTGGATTGAGTAATTAGCATATGACTTTCAAAAAGTGCAGATGGATAGATTTGTGACTTCTGTCATTTCCTAAAAGTTTCTTCTAGAAAAGTTTCTCAATTACTTAAAAGTTTTTCCCCTTCCCCTCCACAAATTATACTGACATCAAATACAGTGAAAGCAGGGGTTATACTGTGGACGCGGGACATACAAAGCAACAAATAAATAACCTTATAAATGTGTTAGAAACAATCTCATGAAAGAAAGAAAACATTTGAATTCATATCTTAGGGTTCATTTCCCTAACATCACCTTATCTGTTCTTTTCTGCTTGACTCAGACATATAGTAGATATTGTAATTAAGGGAAAGCATGGAGGAAAAAATAGGGATACGGGTGGACCCATTGCAACAATGAGATGTACAAGTCGTTATGTCAAAAAGAACTTTACAACTTTGGTGGGGGAGGTAGAGGGGAGGATTGGGTGGGAAGGCGGGGGAGGTTGGGAAGGGATAGGAAGGGGAAACAAAGGAGGAGGCTACAAAGCTTGATAAGAAATATACTCATTATCTTGTCCTTATAATTGTAACTCCTCTGTACAGTATTTTCACAATAAAAAAATAAAAATAATAAAAAAATAACTTAGAAGTGATGCATAATTCCTAGGTATTCCAGTTATCACATATACTTTTGGATTGAGTTATCACTGTATAAACTCAAACGGACAAAATACCCTCAAAATAAACAGAAAACATCTTTGTTTTAAATGCAGTAGTTTACAAAGGGTTTTTCACGAACACCAAAAACATCTTTTTAGCTATTCTGCATTTTGTGTGAAAGAAGTTTTAACAATAGTTTTTTTTTTCCTGACATGCAATTCATTTACAATATATTATCTCCTTTTATTGTATACATTTTAGTGCTTTGAAAGTGAATTTTACCTTCATAGGTTTTCAAAGCCTAATTTTCACAAACTTGCATTTCTTCAAATAGAAATGCTGTAAATTTTAGAACAGACATTAAGATAGATATAAAATTCAGATACAGGAATTTGTCCAGCATACATCCTCTATAGTGAGTCTTTTCAAAATATGTTTTTGGGTATCATTTCCAGGGTCTCACACATACTATTCAAGTTCACTGTCAATTAACTACATTCTCTGTCCAAAAAGTTTTTTACTTCTGTTTAATTCATTCATAGAAGTGTAATGCCTGGATCCTTTCACCTTTTGAAGACTTGAAACCTTGTTTGCTAAAATGATTGCAGTATTATACAAATCGATCACTATGAGAAGTATATCAATTTCTCCACAAATGCATTACTATATTTTGCATCCTCTTTTTATATTATGGTCATACTAGTGAGTTTTCTATTTATTATTTCTTAGACACTAAAGAGGAGACTATTTCATATGCTCCTCCTATTGACTATTAATTTACATATGTTATTTAAAGAAATGTCCTATTCAGGAAAAAATTTTATATAGAATTAGAAGATATAAAAATACTTAAGTTTCAGCCAGGCGCTGGTGGTTCATGCCTGTAATCCTAGCTACTCAGGAGGCTGAGATCTGAGGAACGTGGTTCAAAGCCAGCCTGGGCATGAGAGACTGTGAGACTCCTATCTCCAATAAAACCACCAGAATGCCGGAAGTGGCACTGTAGCTCAAGTGGTAGAGCACTCGCCTTGACCTGAAGAGCTGAGGGACAGCACCCAGGCCCAGAGTTCAAGCCCCACAGCAGACCAAAAAAAAAAATACTAAAGTTTCAGAATCATTGTAGCATTAACATTGTGGCATTAACAAATATGTGTGCTCTATCTTTTGGATATGGTTTCACTTCTGTTATAGTGGCCTTTGAATTATGAAAAGTTATGACTTGATATAATCTCGTTCTTTCTTTTCTTTAGCCACTAATGTTTTCCATGTCAAATTTTTAGAAACTTTTACTGATCCAATGTCATGAATTTTTACATTTAGGTTTTATAGGTTTTTACATCTCACATTTAGTTTGATAATCATTCTTTATAAGGTTTGAGGTAGGCCAGGTGCCAGTGTCTCACGCCTGTAATCCAAGCTACTCAGGAGGCTGAGATCTGAGGATCATGGTTTAAAGCCAGCCCAGGTAGGAAAGTCCATGAGATTCTTATATCGGATAAAGCACTAGAAAATCGGAAGTTTTGCTGTTGCTCAAGCAGTAGAGTGCTCATCTTGAGCTGAATAGCACATGGACAGTGCCCATGCCCAGAGTTCAAACCCCATGACCAACATACAAAGAAACAAAGGATTGAGGTAGTAGTCTAAGATCATTCTTTAAATCTAGAGAGGCAATAGTGCCAATACAACCATTTAAGATTCTGTTTTTATTTCATAAAGTCATAGCATCCTTTTCAAAATCTGTGGACCATAAAATTAAGAAATTATTTGTGAAAAATCTGTTACCTTCTTCTATGTGTTTGTTCTTATAGTACAACTATGTTATCTTCACTAAACATGGTAATATGATTCAAAGCTACTATGAAGGCTCAAGCTACACCATTTTACGAGATTGTTCTGATTGACCTGTATTCCTTGAATTTACATATGAGATTATCGAGCAGGTGGATCAATATTCTCCAGAGATATCTAGACGTTTGAAAGGCACTCATATTTCGCACCTGGTGAAAACACAAACCCTGATATTATATATAGAAAAATGTCTTTAGAGATTGCTCAAAGCAACTAAAATTAATTTAGGAATGAGTTAAGATTTAGATAACATTATAGCATAACAAAGTTGAATGATAACGACTTGAACTGTACTGCAGAAATGAGAGAGGAGGGGGAAGAATGGTGGACCACATAGGACCTGTATTTCATTGGTATTGTTTCAAAAAACAGAAAAACTTTAGAGAAGAGAAGGAGAAAAATAAAGTGTCCTGATTCTAGTTTCTTTTTAATCCACCTGATAGTTTGGACTGAAAGTCAGATAACATGGAAAAAATAAAATAGAAAATAATGCATTGAATAGAGCTGTTACAATGTAAAAAAGTTGTAATAGGAATATAATTAATTTCCAAAGAAATAAGAGAAAGAATAACAATAACAATTGCTAACGTGTATAGAAGATGGATCACATTTTATCATATATAATTTTGAAAAAGTATACTAGGAATGACAATTTAAAAATCATAACGTAAAACACAATTTGTATTATTACTAGACAGTATAGTTCAGTGGTAAAACATTGGCCTAACATATGTGAAGCAGTTGTGTGATCTCCCAAGCTTTACAAAGTACACACAAAGCACACACACAAAAAATCCACATAAACACACACACACACACACCAAATACACACATTTGGAATATTGTTATTATCATATTAAACAGAGGAAATTATCACAAATAATAAAATTATTTTAATATATGAAATCATAACATTGTTCATACAATTTAAAAGTTTAGTAGAAATAAAATAGTCACAAGATACTTGGATCCTTATAGATTAAGTAAATTGAAAATTAAGAAATAAAAGACGTGAAATTTGCAAACAAGTTTTTTTAAATAATAACCATTTTGAAACATGTATCTTTTTATTTTAACCAAAGATTGATGTTACTGTTTTTTTAACTCAAGATTTAGAATATGATAACCAGGTGCTCTATACCTTGCTAGGGATGGCTATATCTCTAATCATTTCACTCTGAAAATGTTATGATAAGGTCTCATAGTTTCCCAGTCCCTCTCGAATTACAAACCCTATTTATACATCCCACCATAGTTAAAAAATGGAAACCACAAATCACTATGCACAGCTCAAACATTTTTTTTAAATTCAAGTACAAATATTTCCAAAAACTCACCATGTAATGAAGGGTTTTTTAATAAAGTATGTGATTCTTGAAAATACAGTATTTATTACCTGGAAAAATATATTTAGAACTATAAGAAAATAAATTTATTTAAATTCATCAACCATATAAAATTTAAGAAAATAATCTTTAAATATTCACATGTTAACTATTTTGACAGCAAAATATATGTCTGAATAATTTACATGTGTTAAAATTATGCAAAACTAAATTAACTAATCCTACAACTCTGAAAAAAGAATTACCCTAAAGAAACAAAAGAAAATAATTAAGTTCAAAATTTGAAATTTAGAAAATAAAATGAAGTATACTCTTTAGTTGACTTAAGTAACTGTAAGCCCTCTGTATATCAACTTTATAATAAAAAAATGCATGAACAAAGAAAGAAAAGTACCCAATGGGCAATAGCGACAGGAAAAGCATCAGTAGTTTTTTTTTGAGTGTGTAAAAAAATCAATGGAAGAGATAACAATGTTCCTTCCATAATAAATGTACTCATTACCTTATTTATATCACTGTATCCCCTCTGTACATTACCTTTACAATAAAATTAAATTGAAATTAAAAATTAACTAAATAATATACCTATTAAGAATTCGTAGAGAGCTAGGAAGTTTTCTCAGTGGTAGAGCTCTTGCCTTGCATGCTTGAGTCCCTGTGTTCGTTTCCTCAGCATCACATAAACAGAAAAAAAAAAAAAAAGCCAGAAGTGGCTCTGTGGTCGAGTGCTAGCTTTGAACTAGCCTTGAGGAACAGCGCCCAGGCCCAGAGTTCAGGTCCCACGACCGGACCCCCCACCTAAAAAAAAAAACAGAATTACTAGAAACCATTTGTTAAAAACTTTTTAAAAAACTGCCCTAAGTACCCAAGTAATATAATTTGATGATACTATTTAAATACTTCAACTTCAGCAGAGAAGCCAAAAGTTTAAAAACTGTTACAAAGTAAAGTAATAAATCAGAATATATTACTACTAATAATAATCATAAGATGAATTTATAGTGGTAGTCAATATGTAAGAAATGAGGCAATTTGCCATTCGTTAGCACTTAATAAGTGAGAAAGAATTTTCTAGGTCTTTTTTTCTTTCTTTCTTATTTTTTTTTTTTTTTTTGTCGGTCGTGGGGCTTGAACTCTGGGCCTGGGCGCTGTCCCTCAGCTCTTCAGCTGAAGGCGAGCGCTCTACCACTTGAGCTACAGCGCCACTTCCGGTTTTCTGGTGTTTTATTGGAGATAGGAGTCTCATGGTCTCTCCTGCTAGGGCTGGCTTTGAACCGCAATCCTCAGATCTCAGCCTCCTGAGTAGCTAGGATTACAGGCGTAAGCCACCATCGCCCGGCTCTAGGTCTTTTTAAATATATAATAAGTTTAATGAAGAAACCATTCACCATATGATAATTAGCTGAAGCTGATATTAGAGCAAAGAGATTGTACTAAGTTTTTGCATGTTAAAGTATATACTTATTTTGGTTGTGGGAAATTGTGTTCAAATTGGGGTATTGTTTTTGGTAGACTGGTGTCATATCAGTGGTTAATTTTAGGATAAGGGTTCCCTTTTCACAAGAACATGCACCTGATCTGTCTTTTTAGCCTACCCATGATCAAAGGCATAGGAGTTGCACACCAACTTGTCTAGATTCCTACCTTGGCTGACCTGGATTCTGCAGTCCTTCCAATCTTAACCTGTAGATAGTGCAGGGTGGTGGAAATGATCCAATGCACCCAGCTATAGATTGAGAAGGAAGTCCACTAAACTTTTGGCCTGGGTTCTGTTCTCAAGCCTCCTCAGTAGGTAAGAGTTCAGATAGGAGCCCCTGGTGCCAAGCAGTAAGAGTATTTCTTAAAGCAACTAGACATATATATGAATATATATGACTTAGGCATATGAACACCTCAGGACAAGAATAAAAGAGCAGTGAAGCGTAGAGGATAGCCCCAATTTTAACTAGCTACTTGGAGGCTGAATAAGCTTAGCTAGCTACTCTGGAGGCTTATGAAGACCACTATTCAAAGCCAGTCCAATCATGAAAATACATGCAATTATCTCCAAAAAACCTGAAAGAGAACAATGGCTCAAGTGATAAACCCCATCCTTGGTCACAGAAACTTAAGGATGATGAATGAATGAATGAGCACTTGCACATGTATGTGTGTATATACACATGCATGTACACACACACACACACACACACGTGAGTGTTTCAATGCGAAATTCTTTTTTTACCTTGCTGTACTCTATTTCCCTGTATTAGTTTACAAACTAACAAAATCAACTAAGCATCTATTTACATACAACTCATCATGTTTCTCTAAGTCAACTCTCTTTTTGGAAGCATGCTTTTATTTGACCCAAATATAAACTATTCAGGAGTTTGATTATTCTCCCTCAATTCTGTAGAATTAGGTGATTGTTTAGCTTCCTCCAAGCTATATAATTTTGTGAAATCCTGCATCAAGCAATGTATTTCTTTCACTAGATGGGAAGCCTCTGTCAAACAATTAATAATAGGTTTTTCTTCTCTTTGCTTGCATCTGTAGTTTCATTTTCTTCATATATTTCATGATCTGTCTGTGTATGACAAAGACTGCTGTGAAAATAAAAAGACCCTTCGCAGCACTTATCATTTATATACCATCCATAGATATGAAGGTGTTTAAATATTAGTGAAATTGCTTTGGAACAAATCATGTTCACCTTGACTATCATGAAAAAGAAGAATTGATTTCTCAGCACTTTAGGTAAGAACTTGATTGAAAGAAACAAAAGGAAAAGTGAGGAACAACTCAACACTTACATTCAAATGGAACAAAACAACCCAAGAAAAAAATTAATTCAGTATTCAATAACTGCAAAGACTTAAAAAAAAACATCAGCTATGACAAGCTTATGAAAATCCTGACTACATGGGAGTCTACTGTTGTGAGAATAGAGGTTAAAGCCCACACTGGACAGAAATATCTGTAAACAATGCCATGCACCTATTATTCTAAATTCCAGGAAAAATAGCATAACGTGATCTGAGCCCAAGGTCATACACAATTATATGAAAAATAATCAGGAGAATTTAGGGCTACAGACATGACAAAATGGTAAGAATACCCATTTAGGAGGCACAAGACACTGAATTTAAACTTTAATATTTGGGCATTGAAGTAAAAAGCTATGATTTTAAGTAATTGGAATAATTGTAAGATTTGAGTATTTGAGTGGAAAAATGCATGAGAGAGATAGAATGAACCCATGGTGCAATGCTTTCAAGTTAAGTGAAATTGTTTTATGGTACTTCAGACAAAACAGAGTTACCTTGCAAATGAGCATGGTTGTGCATTTGGGTGATGGAAATACTTTACTTACACAGATGTAAATTAAATAGATTTTATTTGGGTAGATTGTACTTCTTGAACTAAGAGCCTAGATGATGTCCCTGAAATTTTTCTCTCAAGGCTACCACTCTACTACTTTGAGCCACAGTTCCAATCCTGATTTTTTGTTGGTTGTTTGGTGATAAGAGGCTCCTGGTCATTCTTGCCCAGGATGGCTTCAAACCATGATTGTCAGATCTCAGCCTCCCGAATAACCAGGATGCCAGGCAATAGCCTCCAATAGTTCTAATAATATTATTTGAGACTATGAATTAGAGCTGAAAATGATTTTAAATATGATAATAGCTAATTAAATTCCATATTTCTTAATTTTACTCTGTCATGTCCCTCATTCTCACATTAGGAAAGTATATAGAAGGTTCTCACTGAATTATATGTACAATTATGAAAAACTTGTATTGAAAGAATATGGGCATAGTGTGGTTTTAGCTTATTAAGACCTGTAGGGGGAAGTGTGTTTTTGAGGACTTGCAATACATTGTGATGAAAATGAAGGGAGGCATGTGCTTATTCTGGAAAACTGGCTAGAGGATTGCTCCCATAAAGGTAGTGATGAATTCTTCCAAATGTTTACATTAAAATGCACTATTCACCATAGCCAAGTTAGGAAACAGCCCAGATGCCCTTTGGCAGAGTCATGGTTGGAGAAAGTGTGGCACATACACAGAATTGGATTACACCCATCCATTTTGAAGACTTACATTATTTGCAATGAAATGGATAGATCTAAAAATATATTAAGTGAACTAAGTCAGAGCCAGACACACAAAGTACCCATGTTCTATCTCATATTTGGAAGCTAGAAATTTATACAAGTTTACACAAAAATATTAATCAAAGCATGCTATTTGCAGAGGAGTATTTCAAAGGTGTAATTTCTTATAAAATTGAATTTTACTCCTAGAAAATGAATACCAGGAAACTATCACTTGGAAGATGTGAATGGAAGTCAAAAGGAAGTAATAAAGAGAGTTACGGAGGAAGAGAGTGAAGGTATAATATTCAATGCAGATGTATGAAACTAGAAAAAATTAAAGTGGGATGAGGTTTGGAAGGGTGTGGAAAAGTTATATAAAATCCATTATATTAAAAAAACTGATTTTATATTTCACACAGTGAATCTTACTGGAATTAATTGGTAATTTGACAAATTAATTGATATTTATTACAATAAATAGATTGGAATATAAATAATCAGGATTAGAATATATATTAGAATATAAAAAGTATCAATGCAATGTTTTTGGTATAAACTTGTGATACCTTCTAAGTGTTCTTGGTCTTCTGAATTCACATGGTAAAAAAAACAATGTTGTTTTCCTCTAATTTATAAGGGATTTTACTCTGCTGCTCTGTTTATTGTTTTAACTCGCTGGTCTCAAACTGTTTTTCTCCATATTTCTGAAGCATTCCTACTGATTATACTCAAATTTTGCTGATATGATGTCTAAAAGGCATTATTCTTCTACAGGTTCCACGGGTCCTAGGATCCCAGTTATCTGCATGATCAGATAACTAGGGCAAGAGATCTCACCTAGGCCCATGCAACATGCCAACAGAAAGTAATTGAAAACCCATTTCAATGTCTCATTTCCTTTATTTCAGGGCCCCAATTCCTTGAAATGCAGGAATTAACAGTTAGTAATTGGGAAATGCAAGGCAACTTAAAATGCAAGATGAAATCACAAAATGTGAAAGTACAGTAATTCAAACTTTCAATTTTCAGATGACCACTCCATATGAGTGAACAAGACCACAAATGTCACAAGATTATTTGTAATATCCCTCTCCTAATGATAAATGAATGATTTCAGTCTAGCATCAACAGGCCAAAAAATAGTTCCTGGAATGATAGATCCATAATTGGTCTACCAATGCTAGGAATATTTGACATAGAGGTCAAATATAATTCAGAAAAATACATTAATTGAGAAGATCCTTAGTGCTTCAAAACACTGGTACTTCAGGAAACCTTGGTTCTGTAGTATAAAAATGTTGTCATTCTCAAACAAATGATAACCTACATTTAATCTCCTGAAAGTATATTCCTTTTCAAATAAACTTTATAAAATCACATTTACCAAAATAACACTTTACAAGTAGATGATATTTAGTGACTTTACTAGTTTTTCAAGTGTAGGGACAAGTTACAATAGAGTTGATTTATTTACCCAGCAATAATGCCAAACAGGTTCAACCATTCATAAAAGTGTAGAAATAGAACCCCTCCCCACACCATTTGTGTTTTTCAGTAGGTGCCTTCGAAAATTCATTAAATAGATCAGCCTCCCATATTTCAAACCAAAACATTAGCAAATAAAGTAAATTTCATCACATAAAAAGTACATTTATAAAAGTCATGAATAGTTGCCTTATCATATGGTTTTTTATGTTTTCCCTATCTGTCTAACATAGTAAGAAATATGACTTTAAGTCTTGAATATGGGTACTCATCAGAGATTTGACAAATATAAAATCTGTCTTCTATTTCTATCATATTCCTCTTCAGTAGTAAATTTCAGTTTTCTTTTTCCAAAACTTATAGGTAGTAGAAAATTTTATCACATGTAAAATAAAATAATCACAAACCACTGTACAAAGCCCTTTATAAAACTGATAGGAATACATTCTAAGCCATTTTTAAACTTTCTTGTTGACTACAGATTAATCTTCCAAATAGAGGAGAATAAAATCATGTCTAGGTGTTTCATGTCTCCAGTCTTGCAAATTGTTACTTCAGATGAATGAATTATGGAAATATAAGCTGACATCAGTTTAAGTATATGTAGAATTGAAACTCCATGGAATGTATATAAACCTTTCAAAGGACTAACAGACATTTTAAAAGAATGACTATCAGGAAGTTGAAACCAGAGAGGAATAATAGTCAAGTCATAGAATGAATGAAAAATGGAACAAGGGGCAAGTACAGTTAGAATACTCATTGTACACATGTGAGAAAGGAAGTGGTAAATCGGAAATAAATCTTGTAGAACAGGTTGGTTGAAAATGATAGAAGGAGTGACTCTGATCCAGGAACATTGAACAATTACATGGACATATTTAATTGTAACACACTAGAACAACTTTTTGAAATTCAGTGAAAAAGACACAACAAAAAACAAAAACTCAGTAAAAGCACAAAGAAACAGCAATCTCTATAGAGTATTATTATGACCTCTCAAATTTTTAAATAGTTAATGAAGGACAATCTTGATAAAAGCATACAAAGTTGTTTAAAGTGGGCAGTTTGGGGTAGAGGAGAAATTTTAACAGATTTAAATAGATTGTCTAAATCACCTACATTTGCTGCAAATATTTTCCTCTGTAAGTTCTCTTGGTCTGAACTGGATTCTCCAGTCCTGAGCCACACTTGATAGCGTGTGAAGATAGAATGGAAGAAACAAGATCAAAAACCCATTACTCCACTGGAGACGAAACAGTTCTCTATGTTTTCTATCATTTCTATTGACTACTTTTATTCATAAGTTTAAGTCAAGTGATTTGAATTATATTTTTCCTCCTTTGTTCTGGCAAAGTAATTGTTCAAAATAATTCACTAAATATTATTTGACATTTTTTTTCTTATGCTGTTTACTTATCCAAGCGAGTCGATTAAACTTCCCCCTTGCATTTGGTTGCCACGGAATCCCAGCATCAATATTAATGAGGACAATCTCTAATGTAAAACTTTGTCTCCAAAATACCAGTCCAAAAAGCTGTGATCACAAATTTTTAGGTATATTTTTTTTCATTTTTCTTTTACCTTGAAAGTCTTCTTTTGTCTAAAATGCCCTCAAAAATAAGTATTCCACCAATTTTTGGTTCAATCACTTATAACCTCAAAGATATATTTTGCTAACAAGATGCTTAGAGGAAACTGAAGAATACTGCACTTTTATCTTCTCTCTTAAGACTCTCCTTAGATACAATATCAGGAATAGTGAATTTATTTTTCCAAAATTATTTCAATAGATTATTTTTCTCTTGTCTTGCATTTGCTCAACAAGATGTATGGAGAAGAATAGAGTTAAATTGCCCATAACTTGGATGACAGTGTCTGTTACAAAAGTACAATGCTCCTATGTCCTATTTCTCTGTCCTCCTCTTAGGTCTTGCCTGATTTCCAACTTATCACAGATTCTTGGCTTCAAGTCTAGTGAAGTTGAAGGACTATAAGGCCTCCCCCATTGCTACATTGTAGGGCTAGATCTCCGGCAGGAGGTAAGCATGAACGATGCACACAAGGAACACATGTTGGGAGAACAAGCTTAAGCATATCTGTTTATTTCTGCACAAGGGTTGGGATTTTATAGTCCCAGCTTTCCCAACCTCCTGAGTCCTTCCCAGCCAATTACTTAGTGGGGAGTTGATGATGGGCACTGCTTGGGGACAGGCATTGTTTGGTCCTCGGGGGGCATGTAGGGAGTGTAGACAGCTCATGGGTGGCAAGCTAGGCAGACATGCCTGTGGGTCACGTCTTTATGAGCAGGAAGTGTGCTTCAACTGCTACTCTAGATGACTCAACCAGATGTGACCGGTTCTACCCACGAATTTCCCCTTTTATTTTAAAAGGACCATCATTATGGTGATCCGTCGTTGGAGGCATTTTTGCCAGGAGTGCAACCATTTAATAATTCCTAGGAGAGTAAGCCCTACAAGTGCAAGGCCTCCCCAGATGACCAGAGAGGATGGCAAAAACCATTGTTGTAACTTTTTAAGCACATCTTCTAAAAAGGAGGGACCTGGAATAAGCTGTGTGGTGGTCTGGTTTAGGCAGGTAACATCATGCAGCAGGTTTTGGGTGAAGTTTAAGTACTTAAGGGACCAAGGGCCTTTGATGTAGTTATTAAGTTCAGTGACATTGGGTGCAGGAGTGGAAAGCTGACAGACAGAAGTAGTCATAGCATTATATAGTCTTCCTTGTTGTAATCAAAGAAACGTAATCTGTTCTTGGAGCAAGTCTATTTGTTGTTGGAGCACAAGGAGGCCTCCCTTAAGATGATTGGCAAATTGCAAAAGTTGTAATTCAATGGATGACAGTTGAGGGATGAGCTAGTTTATCTGTTGCACGATGGGCACGCTTTGGGACAGCAATATAGCGACGGTGGTAGCTGAAGTCACTGTAGCGATGATTGCAGACATGATTGCAATGATCAATCCTACTGCTCTTTTAGTGCGCAGACGAATCAATTGAACCTGGGAAAACTGAGAGTCATTAGTACCCAGAGCAATAAATGGGGGAACACGTACCAAACCTGCAATAGGATATGAGTCATTGGGTTTCCAGTGATTGCTGAGAGTGCAAGTAGTGGAGGAGTTGTCTCCTAGACATAAAAAGAACGGTGCTCTAACCACTACCATTCCTGACACCTGGTCATATCCAGATTGGTTACAGCAACAAGTATTGGCCAATAGGAAAGGGATCAAATCTAGACAGGAATGTGATGAGCAAACAATTGGCATGGAGGGGGGGGGGGGTCCTAGGTCTCCCAATCGTCCTCTTGAAGAGTCATAAAACTCATTTAGATTTTGAGGTTTGGCTTCTTTTTCAGATTGGTTGTATATATCTGGGTAGAGAGACAATGTGGGGTCCCCAAATACATTGCCTTGCCAGGAATTGGCACAAAGGCTAATCACTAATTCCTCAAGAGGAGTGGAAATAGTGCCAAAGCTATTAAACTCCCTGAGTGGGCACAACTGCCTATGAAAAGGTATGTCAGTAGCCTGATTTCAATTTTTTCCAGTGGGACAAATGGGGTAGGGTCATGTGTAGTTCCACCATCCCATCCCATGCGTTACTGTTGCAAGGGGGATGATACAGCCATTAAATTGCTTTATCATCTCGTTTGAAAAACAAAAAGAGATGGCTCCCTTCTATCTAAAAGTAAGGTTTGTTTTTTGATGCCATAAGGCATCTGCTGATAAAGGAAGGCCAACCGTGCCATTGGAAAACAGCATTGGAGGGAAGATGGTGGTAACTTCACCTACCATCATTAAGATTTGGGGGCTGGGCACTAAGGTTATCTTACACTGCCCTGCAGCTGATTGAGAATTGGCTGTAAAAATGGCACACAATAGAGAGAATAGAGTACCATGCCCCGGGTCAGTGTCTGGGGCCATAGTCTGGGCTTGTTCTACCAATCCCTTTAGGTCTCCCCAAGTGATGGCATGGGCTCGAGTTTTATGTCTCCTCCTCCTTGCGCTGTTCAAGCATAGCTGACACATCTTGTTTGTATGTGGAGATGGTTGGTCACACAACTCCAGGTGGGATCCAAACAGGTATATCCCTGGTGTCTGGAAAGATACAAGCAAATCCTCTCCCTTGTGCCATTAAGGGAGCAGGGCCCTCCCATTTTCTTGTGATGGGGTCCCTCCATCTAACCAAAGGGAACAGAGTAGGTGTTTTCATGAGTCCCCAATGCAGGGACACTGGCGTCCCACATGTGGTGGGTGTGAACGTTAAAAAATTTTTTTACTATAAGGCAATAATTTAATTGTGTTTGGGGATCTTTAAGCTGTAGTCCCTCCACTTCCCCCTTTTCTTTATGACTGCGTTCAACAATGTCTTGGCCTTGTGGGTTACATGGAATATCTGTCTGGTGGGTAATGTTCCAAAATGTACAAAATTCACGAAAATGTTTGGAGGTGTAAGCAGGGCCATTGTCTGTTTTAAATGTCCAAGGAACGCCCATAATTGTAGTGGCATCTAGAAGTGACTTAATAGTGTGCCTTGTTGTTTCACCTGTTAAGGCTAAGACTTTTATAAAGCCTGAGAATGTATCTATGCATACATGGACATATTTTTGTTTACCGAATTGGGGGATATGGGTTATGTCCATTTGCCATGAGCTATTGGGCCTAAGGACTCGTGGAATTGTTCCCATGGGTTGAAGTGGTCCTAAGGGTAAAAGAGTTGCACAGGAGGAGCAAGATTGAATCATGTGCTTGCATTGCTGGTGTGTTAAATCAGGAAATAACTGCTTGATAGTAGCTGCCGATAAATGACAATGACCATGTAATGTTAGGGCCTGGTCCATGCACGTATTGGTGAGTAGTATATTTGGTGTGACAGCGCAATCAATGGCTTCATTACCAGCAGCTAGGGGTTCAGGGAGGTTAGTCTGAGACCTAATGTGTTGAATGTACCAGGGTTGGACACGATTGTCTAATACATTTTGTAGTTTACACATTATTTGTGTTACATCAGGAGCATCATCTTTTAATAAAGCTTCAGGAAGAATGGCAACAGTTTGTACAGTATATAAACTATCAGAAAAAATATTAAGAGGTTCTTTGGGAAAAGATGTAAGGGCGAGCAAAATTGCCAGTATTTCAGCAGCTTGACCAGACAGGGAAGGTTGTTGAAGCATATATTTTTTAGTATTGGCATTGTAAAATCCATAAACAGTTTGTTAGCATCGGTAAAAAATACAATGGCTTGATGGATAGGTTGCCTATTGGAACAAGTACAACATTTCCATGAAAGTGGGAGTTCTTGGGTAACTTTTAAAAGGGGGTGTGGTTGGGGCATATGATTATCAATGTTAAAATAGTAGTGGGTGACTTGTAAGGCTAATGCCTCTTTGGGTGTTAGGAAATCAAAGATTGTTTTTGTAATGGGCCATATAAGAAGGTCGGGGAATCCGCCATAAGTTTGAGGGCATCCTTCCGTGCCTTTGATGGCCAGGTTGCATAGCATGGTATTGGGTGTGCTAATTTTTGGAAATTGGGAAGTGGCAAGGTGTACCCATGGTAACACACCATGGGTTTGCGTCAGTGCTGCCATTAGGCCATTATTATTTAATATAATTAGGATGATTCTTTGGGTGGTACCTAAAACACCAAGGGTATTGACCATAATTGATCAGCGACTTGTGAAACTGGTTGAGCATCAGGTGAAAGTATACGAAGGGAAGTTGGGTCAGATGGTCCCTGAAGCAATTGAAATAACAGTTGGATTTGTTGGGTGAGGTGACGCATAAAATCACATGCCCAGTTGATATGTCCACATAATTGTTGTAATTCAGTTAAAGTATATTCGGATTTAATGACGATATGAGGCCCATTTGGGGTAATTGTTTGATTTAGATGGTATCCAAGATAGGCATAAGGAGCTTTGAGTTGAATTTTTCGGGGTCAATATGAAGGCCCACCACTGTATGGCTCTCCTTGAGTTGTGTTAAACAGGTTTGCATGGTTGTAGCATCTTTATGTGCAATTAAAATGTCATCCATGTATTGGACACAAAAGAATTTGGAAAGCAAAGGCCTAATAGCATGGGCAACATACATCTGACATATAGTAGGGCTATTTTTCATACCTTTAGGGAGAACTTTCCATAGATATTTATGAGTGCGTAATTGACAATTAAGTTCCCATACTGAGAAGGGAAAATATTCTTTAACTTTGGGATGTAGGGGGGTGGAAAAAAGCAGTCCTTGATGTTAAAAATGGCAATGTGCCAATAATTGGGTATTGCAGAATGGTGTGGAAGTCCGGGTTGAAGCATTCCTATCTTTTTCATATGACTATGGAACATAGATCATGGAGAAATCTCCACTTTCCTTGAGCACTTTTTTGGATAATAAAAATGGGGAATTGTGGGGACTGATGCTAGGTTCTATGTGTCCCTTTTTTAGTTGCTCCTCCACTAGAGCCTGGAGATGAGGGAGCTTTTCAGAGGAAATATGCCACTACTCGACCCAAATGGGTTTGGTGGTGTCCCATTGGAGTGGAACTGGCTCTGGTCACGCAACAGTGACAATTAGAATTGGGGGTACTGTGGGTGATTAATGGCTTGATCGGTTATGATGTCTTCATAAAAATCCTTATCCTCTGTTGTTATCAGAGTACCCATATTAGTGAGGACATCTCTTCCCCAAAGATTGCATGGAAGGCCAGGGTCAACAAGATGTTTAAAAACCCCGGTAGCTCCATCACAGTCTTCACATCTTACAGGCCATTGCACATGGAGGGAATCTGTTTTTCCACCGACATCTTGTATGCAGGGACCAGGAATTAGGTTCAATCCCAACCCTTCTACTTCATCTTTTCTAAGGACTGTACAGTCAGCTCCCGGATCAATGATGACCTTAAATTCTGTTCCATTGATTTTAAGTTTCATTCTAGCTTTTCCATTTTGGATAGGAATAGTCCATAACACTTGAGGTGGTGGCTGTTGCCTTTGTCCTATTGGGGTCGGGGCTGAGGACTGCCCCTTATTTAGTTGAAAGGCTGAGTCGTAGAGCAGCATTCAGAGGCTCAATGAAAACTGTTTTTGCATTTAGGACATACAGAAGGAGGTTGTTTTCTTTTGAATGAGCCCCAGAGTGATGGGCAATCCTTTTTAAAATGACCAGTTCCTGCCACATCCCCAACAAGGTCGATTTCCCATTGTGCCATTAGGGGGCGCGAGAGCACTGGCAGTCATAGAGGCGAAAGGCAGCGCAAGGGTACTCATAGCATGAGTTTATGTCCCCAAATCTTTGGTGGCTAGGATGCAATCAGTGATCACCCCATTTCGTTCACGGGCAATGGCTTTTCTGCATTCCTGTGTTACCTCTTCCCATATTAGGGTCTTGGTTAGGGCATCTCTGGCTCCAGCGTGGGATACTTTCCCGGCCACTGCTTCTTGAACACTGGCAACGAAGTCAGTGAAAGGATCATTGGGACATTGTATGAGTGATTTTAGTTGTTTGTCCCCTTCTTTACAAGGAACTGAGGAGACAGCTCGAAATGCACAGAGGCTTACTTGGTCAAAGTACTGCGGAGGTGCCACTGCTTGTGCGGCAGGAGACACATAAGCTCCCTCCCCTTTTAAGCAATCAGGGTCGCCCATGGTGGCATCCTGCTCTCAGGCAGTGATATTTCATGCACTTTGTTGTTCACATTCTTCATAAAAAGCAGACTTCCATCAAAGGAAGACCCTGAAGATAATTCTGTGCTCCTTAAGCTCTTCCAATCATGGGGGCAGTTAAGATCAATGCTAAGGGTTTCGAGCATCTGTTGAGCATTCGGGGAGTGTAACCCATCTTCCCTGACAGCGGCCCGGTATTTGTCAAGTACTTTTGGGTCATGGGGGTACCATTGGTTAGGTCGTGCAGAGATTCAATGGACGATTACCGGGAACATGAACTGGGGTTCATTTATAGGCTTGGCTGTCGTTGCCACGGTAGTTGTGGGGCCCATGAACAACTTTTGTATTACATGGGGAACAAGGGATTTTTGTTCTTGGGCAAAGTTGGATATCTCTGCCCAAGAATACAAAGTTTTCTGAGGGGAGTTCCCAGGCTGGCCTAAACAGCCAAAAGAAGTGATTGGGCAGGCTTCCTGTGACTGATAGTGTGGGGAAGGTGGTTGTACAAGTGTAGCTGGCTGACCCCTGCGTCACCTGATAGTGGAAGTTGTTGGTTATCTGTGTTCTTGCTGGAATTGTTTGCTGTGTCATAAGAAGAAGGGAGTGCTTGAGCAGCTTCGCAATTTTCCTTTTGTTCTGTTTCTTCTTGCAGCGAGGTGTTAAATGCCTGCACAGTTTCCCCTTCTTCTTTCCCTGAAAGACAGGCTTCAATAGCTACTATGATGGGATAAAAGTTTAGGGGCAGCTCAGTGCCTTCACAGACTTCCTTTTTATGAGCTGCCTGAAGGACGTGGGTAAACCTGTCTGGATTCCAATTCCAGAATCAATCCAGAGACACAATTCACTCACTATTTCCCATATTAAACTAGTTTCCTTTTGTGATACTTTTATCTGCCTACTCCAGAGCAGGGAAACAAGTGCTCGTGATTGAGGCTCTCGTGGTGTGGGGGGAAGATTGCCCTTGGAGACACTAACCTTGCACTAGATCCTAAAACGCCCATTTGCCAAAAGCGATCGAGCCCCTCCTTGGGTGCCACTTGTAGGGTTAGATCTCCAGCAGGAGGTAAGCATGAATGACACACACAAGGAACACACATTGGGAGAACAGGCTTAATCAGGTCTTGTTTATTTCTGCACAAGGTGGGGATTTTATAGCCCCAGCTTTCCCAACCTCCTGAGTCCTTCCCAGCCAATTACTTAGTGGGGAGTTGATGATGGGCACTTGTGATGGGCACTGCTTGGTGACAGGCACTGATTGGTCCCCCGGGGGCATGTAGGGAGCATGGACAGCTCATGGCTGGCAAATTAGGCAGTGATGCCCGTGGGTCAAATCTCTATGAGCAGGAAATGTGCTTCAACTGCTACTCTAGCTGACTCAACCAGATCTGACCGGCTCTACCCACACTACATCTTCATGGTTTTCCTTTTAAAACTCTTTTATTTGGATGTGGAATTTATTTTCATGCCTTCATTAAATCTGTTCTGCATTGCAGTGAGCTAAATAGGCTCTGTAAAATCACTTTAGGTAGCAAAAATATTAAGACAATATGTCAAAAAGTTTGGCCTCCCTCCAATGCTGAAGCCAATATGCTTAGCTAGGGCTTCTAAGAACGTGTTTTGTTGTCTTTTCATTTTGCTCAATTCTTTTCTGATCCCAAAACTTTTTGGCTTATGTAATAAGAGAATTCTTCACTATCTCATGATAATGAGGATATTATATTTTGTGAGCTACTAAGAAATGTGAAATCATTTGTTTCAAGTATCAAATCTGATTTTTTTCTGTGGTTCAGTTTGTCATGTACAAAGACATTGTGGAAAGTATTACAAACAGAAAAATTTAAACCCAGTACCTTCTTTCATTGTTGAGGGCACTTTCTCCCTAAATATTTGGACCCAAATTATATTTTTCAGAGAATTACTGTTTGGTAATTAAAGTCAATTCACAAATTTTGATGTCTTTTTTCTAAGAACTTTGAATTTAAATTCCACTACAACCTTGTTTCACACAGTAAGAGTAGATTTCCTGGGTAAAGACAATTCTCAAGGGAACCTACAGGATATATAGCAAGGTTTCTGAGGTTTGTTTGTTTAGTGTGAAAATGAGCCATCTTCACCCACATTGCTCCCTCTCAGCTAAGTCTCCATGGATTACTTTGCATGAACGCCTATTTTCCCAGACAATTTAAAATTTTCATAATAGGCTAAGTTGTGAAAACTTTTGAACAAATTAAAATTTACCTTTTATAATTTTAAAACACTTTTCAATTTCCTTTATTAGAACCGCGAATTCACCTATCCTAACTCCACCTTTACCATCAAAAACAGTTAACATGTTGTTTTCATGATATAGTGCTTTGTTATGCGTATATATAACCATATAAGCTGATTCTGAGCAAAATGAACTCCAAGATATGAAACCGAGAGTATTATTTGCGGTTGTTGTTTTTAATGTACTATGTGAATTCTATTTTCTTTTGGGTTATTCCTCTATGCTTTATTCCCTGCTGTATTTGATTTTGGTAGCCTGTGTATTGTTCATAATTAGAGAAGGGAAGAGGAACAACAAAATGGTGAGACAAAGGACAAAGGCAAACCAATGCAATAGTAATACTCACAAGACAATATGTTGGAAATGTACATCACAACTTGTGAGGAGTATTGGGGTGAAGGAAAACTGAAGAAAATGAGGGCGGCGGTAACAAGTTTGAAAAGTTATGTATTCACTACCTTAAAATTGCTGTAACACCACTGTACATCACTTTGACAATAAAATTAAATTTAAAAAATAAGCTGCATGAAATAAAATTTCACTGTATTGGTAGAGTAAATATTATTCTTTATGTAGTAACTTTTTAAAAATCAATACTGTTTCGCGTGTAATTTGAATTAATTACCCCATTTTAATCAGAGGACCATTAACTTGAATGCTATCTGACTGGACAATATTTTCACAATATACTTACCAATATTTTGAAAAAAAAGAATAAATATAGTACTAAAAGCGAAAACAGTTTAATTCTATGGAAACCTATAACTTTTAAAATTAAATAAGTTGTTAAGAAAACAGAATATATGTGTTCTTCAACATACCAATGACTAGTAACTACTCATTTTCAAATTCGGAAGATTCCATACCTGAGAGATTCAAAACAGTACAGGCTTGCATGTTCTGTAATTCTGCAATAGATGCATTTTCCAACATGGTGTTACAGATTGAGAGTCAACAGAAAAATAACCACATTCTAGTAGAGGATATAACTATGTAGCATCGGTAATAATTCTTCAAGAGTAACCAATTTTTTATCACAGTAAGCTATTATTTTTATAACCACCAATCCTAATATTTATTATATAGAGTCATCCTAGCCCAACAGTTTAGAACTTTTAGGGTACACCTCAAACTTCCCTTAATTCACATCATGGAAAGCTTGTCTCTATTGTGAAAAAAATACAACTCTGCTAATGTGATGCCATACATGTTCTGGAAAGAACACCACAATAAACTGGGTTGCATCATTTTTACCCCACTGGTATTCTTGAGATCGGAACACTTGCAAATATTATTTATATTTATACTTTTTTACCGATCATATAAATTCTGGATGCTAAGATCAGAAGATTACAGTTCAAAGCCCACCCAGGCAGTAAGTTTCCCTAGATTCTTATCTCCAATAAACATAAACTTATCAGCAAAAGCCAGACACAGGTGGCATTGAGGTTGAAGTGGTAGAGCACGAGCCTTGAGCATAAAAAGGCTCAGAGACAGTGTCCAGGCCCAGAGTTCAAGCCCTAGGACAAACCAATAAAACAAAAACAAAAATAAAAACAAACCCCACACCTAATATTTTTCTCATCGTATACAGTGGCAAATAATTAAGGAAATTGCTTCCTGTGTTACATAGAGGTAGAAGAAAGATGTCCCACTTTTATTTTCTTCATACTATGTTATACCAAAGCCTCAAAAAATTGCTCTTATTCTAAATTTATAAGTTGATATCAATTTTCTGCAACTCTGTCTACAACACTCACATCATCATTTTATACGTGAACTCTTGGAATTATCTATTAACTAATTTCTAAAAAAATTATAACTCTCTTGAAAGAATATTTTAGGCAAAAAGAATGCAAAATCATTTGTGAATTTGTCAATTAAACCCTCTACTTAAAAAGAGTTTTGTAGTATCCTATAGAATATGAAATTAAAAACAAAATGAAAAAATTTATTTTAAATGTAAATTCTAATTTAGAAAGATCTTCAAAATCCTACATTAGATGAACTTTGCTATTTTTTCAGGCTTAAGTTTGTGTAATCCTTCATCATTTCTTTGGGATACTACGGAGTGATGATTACTTACTTTTTAAAATTTTAGATGGGAATCATGAGTCATTTTGCATCTAGGAATGTTCTGTAATGAAGAGAGAATTTAAAACACAAGTGAGGATAAAATATGAGTTGCATTTCAACAGGAAATTTGACTTCTCAAAACTTAATGACGATTAGTTCAAACTTCCAACTATGTATTCCTTTCTTGTTTGTTTTGTTTTATTATGACAAAATTATGACAAAATTCCCTGGTCCAGGGAAGCTATCACTATGAAATTCCACTCTCTAATCTCCTGTCTTAATCTCAGTGCTAGAATTCTAGGCTTGTTTCACATTGCCCTGCCATAATTTCTTGGTTTATTTAATTAGATACAGACTACCAATTCTGAACTTCTCCAGGGATATTATACACCATAGTGACTGTTCAGACTGCTTATCTACTATTTTCAAAGATGTTCTAACATTTGACACAGGATATAAATATTTTCAGATGCACCTGCGGGATCTCTGATTCATTCCTCCATGGATGCGATCCCTTTAATAATGATTAATTGACTTTCTGACTATCTCTGGTCCCTACCTATTCAATATTCTCAAACGTTTTTGAAAGAAGTTCACTTGAGGACTTTCTAATATTAAAAATTATCCGTGATTGTAGTCTTATTCAGGACATATATTTATTGATTTTTAACTTTTCTACACATTCTGAGAGTTGTTTCATTTGTGTATTTGTGTGTGCACATATAAGTGCCTCTGTGTGTATGTGTATGTTTGTATGTATGTATGCAAAAGCCTCAAAGTCTTATTCAGCAATCTTGCTCATAACTGGTATTCCATCACCTGAGCCATTCTTCCAATCCAGCTTTTGACTGCTTTATTATATGTACTGCTGCAAAGACTGTTCTGCCAAGGCTGGATGCAAACTGAATTTCCCAGACTCCTTTACATTCTTAGGTTTTATTTCTCCAGGAGTATCAACTTTTAAACTACAAACATTTTTGTAAGTTTAATGTCTAAGCTGTAGCCCAGATTTTTAACTCAAGTATTCTCTGGGAAGTATGCAATGGATTCTTGCCTATATTCTATCCTTTTCCCGTTCAATTTCCTACCACTCTCACATTGCCCCCCACTATCCTCTCTTGCACTACACATTTACTGGTATTTATTTTGTTGGGCTTCGACTTAGCCTTTTAAGAGAATTATAGTATTTTCACTCTCCATGGACTCTGACACTTCAGATAATGAATTTGTACCTCCTTGCATACCATCCAGTGTGTTTACTTTTACATTTATCGACACTCCTATCTACCACAAGTGAGGAAATTCATGCAAACTAAGTTTCTCTGGGTCTGCGTTATTTCACTTAATATTATTTCTAAGTGTTTCATTTTTCCTTTAGAGTGGTGCAATATTATTCTTTCCGATGGGTGAACAGAATTCCATTATGAATTTATTTATATAACTTGGAACAAACTTATATTAAGTGAAGAAAGACAGACTCAAATAAATATAGGTTGCCTAATTTCCCTCATTTGTTGTATTAGAATGTGCCTCTAATTCTACAAATAAACACAGTTGGACGGTAAAAGAGAAAACATTACACTTGGACATAATAAATTTTGTGTGATTGTAAACATTTATACAGTGAGATCAAAGGAGGATACCCATTGGAGAGGATCACAAAGGAGTAATAGTTGTACGAATATTATCATATAAAATAATGTTCATTAAAATAATCTCCAAGAAATGATTATGAGAGTTTGTTTATTGTTTTGCTTTTTCCTTCAGTATTCTGATGCCATTTATTTAAATTTCTGCACATTTGGTCTTATATGTACGTTTGGATAGGGCAAGGGGGAATACACAAATGGTGGGACAAAGGCTTAAATACAGCAGTGCTACTCAATAGACACTACATTGTAAATGAAATATACAACTTATGCGAGAGGGAGGTTGAAAGGGAAAAACTGGGAGAACATGAGTGAAGAGGTGACACTGTTCAAATAGAAATGTGCTCATTATCTGACTTATGTAATTGTAACCCTTCTGTACATCATCTTTACAAATTAAAAATCGACCTCATAAATAGGCTAGAGTAGCTATACTAATATTAGATAAAATTGGCTTTAAAATATAGGTGGTATGAAAGTAAAAAGAGACAAAGAAGGACATTTAATATTGACAAAGAAAACTCTCCATCAGTGGGATATAACAATTCTAAATATCAATGTCCTGAATCCTAGAGCTCACAAATTCATCAAAGAAATGCTACTTACCCTAAAAACATGCATACATCCAAATAAATTTTTGGTTGCTTGAACAAATCATTATTACGTCTGGACAGGCCACCCAGGTAAAAACTTAGCAAAAATCTTTAGAGCTAAATAACTGTATTGACAAGCTATACCTAACAGATATCTACAGAGTATTTCACCTACCAATGTCACAATATATATTCCACTCAGCAGCACATGGAATGTTCTCCAAAGTAGAACATATCTTAGGTCACAAGGAAAATCTTTCAAAATTCAAAAATAAAAATTAAATTACTCTTTGTATCCTGTCAGACCATGATGAAACCAAATAAGATCTAGACATCAAAAGGCATCACATAACATTCTGAAACTCACAGAGACTGAATAACACATTGCTAAATCATCAGTGAGTCACTGAAGAGATATGCAGGGAAGTTCCAACGTTTATGGAATTCAGTGGAAGTGAACACACAAAATACTACCTCCTCTGGGACACAGCAGCAGCACAGACAATACTCAGAGGAATATTTATAGCTTTGAGTATGTACATCAACAAATTAGAACAATCTTAAATCAGCACTAATGATGCACCACTAAGTCTTTGACAAATCAGGAAAAACAAAACCAAAAACCAGTAGACAGAAATAATACAAATTAGATTAAAGAAATAAATGAATCAGTCTCAAAAAGCATACAATCATAATTGACTTTTATGTACTAGTAGCTCAAAAATTCGCCCAATGAATGTCAATGTAGCTATTTTCAGAGATAGACTCAACCAGCTCAAACCAGTGAACAAAACAAATTTCTAGGATTCTAAGAAACAACATTTTGTTTGCCTTTTTTAACAGAAATTTACTCTGTTTTTCTTATTAAGGTGATTTACAGATGGATTACAGTTACAAGGGTCAGGTAATGAGAACATTTCCTTTTGTGAAATGTCTTCAGTTCCCTCACTTGTTCCCAGTCCCACCCTCCTGTCCCCACCCATGTGTTAAATAGTTCACTTTCATCAATGTTCAATGAACTCCAATGCTGCAATTTTTCACTCTTTTCCCTAAAGCTCTTTGCCCACCCCTCACCTTCCTGAAGACATACAATGAATATACCAGGCATAAGGTAAATAAGACAGAATTTTCACAAACTATAAACAACAACAAAAACAAAACAAAAAAGAAGCTTTCTGTTCCGTATCTCATAGTTCGTTTGAGTATATACATCTTGTTATATAAATGTAATTGTTTTTTATCATGAAGTCAATTCAGAGATTAAGGTGTGATAACATAATTTTGCTTTCTATTTAATGGTGCTTTTTATTTTAATATTAAATTTGTAAGTAACACAATTCAAGTCCTAGTGAAATTTGAAAGTTCAGATTTAAATGTTTCAAATGTCTAATAATTCCATTTTGGCAACCAAAATGAAAAGCAGGCACGTTTTATCCTCAAGAATGTCATTATTTCATGTGTAAAAAATTAAAATAAATGTAATGTTAATTCAGTTGAGATAAGGAATCAAATACTTATGCAATGCATCAGTACCATAGATTACGACATCTATTAACAAAATTAATAAAAATTGTTTTAAATAGATTACTTAAGACATGAAGCAAGTGATAATTTTCTAAGTGAAGTTATATAGAAATCACAGTCGAAAGATTCCAGAATTCTGTGTGCTTTATCCATGTCAATTTACACATATGCTAGGCTCATCTCAACGTTATTTGAAGATAACTGAAAACAGGATTAGAATAAAAAAAATCACGCAAATGGTTAGCTGTATTTTGTGACTAAATAGGTCTCTTTTATATCCCTTTATTTTATTTGAAAAATCTGGAAAATTTAAGTCACATCAAAAATAATGAGAAATAAACACCATTAGCTCCTTAAAAGACAATCAATAAAAAAAGAAATCAACATAGAAAAAATTGAACCTCATTTTGCACGTGGTCTTTGTATATTGTGGTCCTTTGTTATTGTGGATTATGTGACTATCACATGAATCTGGGCTCAAATCACAAGGGCTACAGGAAGAAAATTTCAAAATCTAAAGCAGCTAATACACATGTGCAGTTGTTTGTAGGTTTCACTAAAGTAGCCGCTGGACATCAACTGTACAAAGGAAATAATTCTACTGCTTTGCAGGCAAGAATGTTAAGAAAAGCATACTGTTATCTTCTTAGATGAAATGAGAAGTCCACACTTTAAAAGCTGACTAAATGATCAGCCCTTTGAATAACAGTGCCATTTTTAATGCACTCTAGATAATTCAAATCCTTCATCCCTCCACACCTATTAATGACATTCACAAGTCATTGCTGAGGGGAATTTCCAGTTCTATTTGATATTTCATTTGGATTAGGAGTAACATAAACAATAATTCCAGTTGTTGAGAATATTTAATTTAGAATAAGCAAAAAAATCAGATTCAACTCCATAGCATAACCTTTAGGAAAAATGTCCTTTGTAATTTAATTATAGACATTAGGGCAAAATGCCAGAAACACTCTGCAAGAAGGAAACAGAAGTCTTTGATAAAATATATTATACATTACAAGTAATTTTACCTACAATTTCCATTATATGATAGCATATTTTTTCTGCTAATCAGAGACAGAAATATTTTTATGATATGAAAATGCATCATCATGAATAAAAGAAATCAGGGAGTAGATGGCACAAGTGCTGGTTGGTTCTGTCAAATATTCTCATTATTTTGAATGATCTGGTGTTTTTGTCTGTGTGAAATTATGAATGTATTTTATGTCTGGGCAGGAAAATTTGATTATTAGATAACTGCTGACACCCAATGTCAGGAATCTCACCTGAGTCAAAGTGGTAAAATATATATGAATGCATTTGTGATTGTGTGTGTGCCTGCAAATCTGTATATAGAAGGAAGTATCTTATTTCCCTCAGAGTATATATTTAATTCTATTAGTTATACTTCATTAATGACTACAGATAAAAGTAATTA